>NC_139626.1:47539846-47554846 GCF_964638095.1 Poromitra crassiceps
ACTGTAATTAGGGGTCGTCCGTATACAGAGCTGCTGCCCTTGATGGGCCTTGTGGGGATAAACTACTGAGAGACACACACACCTCCACTGTTGTTTTGAGGACCACTGGGTGTGTGTGATGGGTTGCCTTACAGTGACACAGCTGGGCTTCTTAACGCTAAACCCACTGTTTCTTTCATGGGGCCATGATGGAGCTTTTTGGTCTGTATAAACTCTCATGCAAGATAATAATCGTGTATACACTTCACTGGTGCAGCCTCTTCCACACTCAGTTACAACATGCTGTGCAGATGATCAAAACAGCAATGAACCCTAGAGCAGTCAGGTTCTCAAACGTTTTCTTGTTGAGGAACCCATAAATGGACACAAGTTACACCCCATTTGATAAGATTTTGTCCCAGCACAGGGTCCCCCATTTGATACGCTTTTTGCTTTTAGATGTTTTATTAGTCAGAAAGTATATGAAAACCACGACCAAAATAGTCATACATTCTCTCTTTGTGTGACTTATGGATGGAATTATAGTGAAAATAAATCATTACCCTTTTTGCTGGGGACCCCCCCTGGAAGCCCCCCCCCTCAAGGGCCCCCGGATCCCACTTTGAGAACCCCTGAACTAGAGGGCACTATACCTCCGCCAACCTTTCTACAAAGTTCCTTGGTGTTATGTGAATCCACTGAGATATATGAATGGAGAGAGTGTCCCTATCTCTTCCCTGTATGTTTTATTGAAGCCAAAATCCGGCCAGATCAGTGAACCAGAGTCTGCGCAGTAGCGCCCTTGATTTAGAACCTGTGAGAGCTCCACGCCCCTCTGAACTTTCTTATGTAGAGCTGCTGTTTCTAGAATGCGCACAGTGCGTTGTGTATTTATATACAGTCTAGCTCTGTAAATATGACACTTTAAGTTGTAATATTTTTTGTCTCGCCAAAAGTAACCAGGAAGATTCCCACTATGAGATCAGTTTATCAAAATGACGCCTGTACGAAAATCTGATTTTGGTTGTCGGAGATTTCAGACCTCCGGGCTGCTGCCGAGTGCTCTCAGCATTGGCTCTGCAGTGCTCTCAGCGCGGGCCGGAAGTGGAGGCAGGCCTCACTCACCTTCAGCCTCACTGGGGGGATTGCTGTGTTGACTAAGCTAGCCTAATGTTTTCGTGGCATTTTGATTACCGTAAATTCCGGACTATAAGACGCACCGGTCTATAAGCCGCGGGACCAAAATTGACTATTTTTTTCTTCTATAAGCCGCACCGGTCTATAAGCCGCGGGTGTTTTGATGTTTAATTACCATATGAAAGGGTTCGTGCACAGAGAGGAATGTCGGGAAAGCGATGGCTGTTTGGGGAAGCTCCCATTTATTAACATTTCAACAAAACAAAACAAAAGTCAGGTCACTAATCCCCAGACAAAATCACACAACAATAGGCTATATGTGCAGCAAACCTGTAACCAGAGAAGTCAAGTCACTAATCCTCGTCTTCCTCTTCTTCCTGCGTACTGAAACCACCAAAGTCCTCATCTTCAGTGTCGGAAACGAACAGGTTCAGGGTGGCTTCGTCAACCACTCTCCTCTCTCCTTCATTGTCACTCAAAACCAACGAACTCCTCTTCATCACTGTCGGCATCGAACAGCCTCTGAAGCCTCTGACGGCCCTCAGCGCCAGCTGTGGCGGCGTCATTCTCTTCATCCCGCAGCAGTCCAGCGTTTTGGAACCCGTTGGTGATTGTGGATGTTTTCACACTCCTATAATATTCCGTGCTGAGACAGTTCCTCCTGCTGCACCGTCCAACGCCTCACCATTGACTCATCGATGCCCAGGTTACGCGCGGCTGCTCTGTTTCCCTCTTTTAATGCGAGATTGACTGCTTTCAACTTGAAAGCTGCCTCGTGTGAATTTCTGCGTACCTTCCCCATGGTAAGTGAGAGTGTTGCTTCTACTGCTCGTTCTCATGCTGTCGAGAACGAGCAAAGCTTTTTTTTGGTGAAAGAATCCTCCAGGGCGCTTCTTGTTAACAGTCCGAGTGAGTGGCAGGTCGAACGTCAAAGGCACTTCATCCATATTTATGATCTGCTCCGGTTCGATGGAATATTCCTTGATCTTCCTTTGTGTGAATTCGCCGAAGTTTGTGATTTTCTCCTGGTAGTCGGGGGAGGGAGTTGATGGCCGAGTGGCCGTTTGCTTACCGTAATTACCATATGTAAGTGGTCACGCACAGAGGGGATTGTCGGGATGGCTGTTTGAGGAAGCTCCCATTTACCGTATTACCGTAACATTTCAACAAAACAACATAACACAACACCACCGTTGTTTATTTTTACAGTGCACACAGTGTCCGCGGTGTGGTGAAAAGAGGGCAAGAGAGGAAATTAAAACAGAAGTGGATTTATAGTTAGAAAGAGTGCTAAAAAAGAGAGATTTTATTTGTATTTTTTTTTTTTTTTCTGAAAAAATCCATAGATAAGACGCACCGTTATATAAGCCGCAGGGGCCAAAAAACGGGAAAAAAGCCGCGGCTTATAGTCCGGAATTTACGGTAACTTTATGATTTAATTCCTTTTGGAGCAAATGTTGGTTTTACAAATCTAACCTTGACGCTTTACGCGTCAAGGTTTACAGCCGTCTTACAGCCCAACCTAACGTTAGCCCAGTGCGTGAGCCAGGCTGCCTGGTCTATTGCCTGGTATATCGTTACTAAGAGAGGAGCTTGTGAAGAACGAACATCCCCACAGTCAAAGCATTTCCCCCAGATATGCATATAAAAACGTTTGTTGCTTTAATAGCCTACAAAAAATAAAACGTCTGTGTGTATGTAATGCTAACCCGTTAGCGATGAGCTAACGGTGCTTGTGTACTACTAGGCCTCATCCATATACCCGGGACGGGAGTTAACGTTATAAAACACATTTCCTGTCAGTTGGACAACCTGGTCAGTTCTGAAAATATGTGTATTATTGTGTTATTCCAGCTATCATTATCGGTTGTTAAGTTATAGTAATATTAAGCCGATAAATAATGAAAAACAGCGGCTAACGCCATTGCTAGCCTGCATGTTAAAACCATTGTGTACCTATAACGTAGCTGGAGTAACTCGTAAAACACATTTTCTGAACTTACTTCAGTCCCCAACCAACGTTAATTCCTCGCGCACCTTTCTCAAAACAAAGTTATTTTTATTGCACTCCATTGATATGTCTGGTAGGCAGCACAGCCAACCCATGAGCCACCCCGACCTCCAGGCCTGCACTACCCAGGCTAAGAGCCCATCTCCCGGCCCCACACACCCAGCAGAGCCACCCCGACCTCCAGGCAGCGTTACATAACGATGAAGCCGTGTGTCTTGTCTATGACGATAGATCTATAATGTGAAGAGCCTGTCCAGCCAATGACTGCTTGAGACTGGCTGCCACAGCTGTCAATCATCCATTTTTATCCCTTTTTATATGTCAAATAACTACTTAAAAACAAATTGATCAGAAAAATGACCACTTGCACAGGCATTAGCATGATAATGACTATCTAAAATGATACAAACCACCTTTGGAAAAAAATTATCTGACGTATACTGTGATTATTTCGGTTGTGATTCTCCCATCCACTAACATGGGGAGGCGGGCCTTGTGACCTAATACTGGATTCAACCGCTAGAGCGGCGATCTAACATGCAGCGGCTTCACTGAACGGGACCAATGCCCAGTCCATCTTATAATAGGTCCATGTGTGAATCTGTTGGCCAGTGGGTGTGGAAAGTTAGTCCAGTCCAGAAAGTTAATCAGTCCTAAGTTGGCCCGTAGCTGCTATGCCGTGTAGAGAGAAAAATCTGCAGGCCAACAAATAATTCATACTTCCTAATCCAGGACATTTTGGGCGGAGTGACTTTATTCTCTTCTATCATAACGATCTTTGCTTCGTTTCATAACCAGTACATGTGTACACGCCTTCCATACAGTATAGCCACAACCTTCCATTGAATTTGACCTTTCTCGTTGACCTTTTGGAGCCTATAGTCCTTTCAGCTCAATGGGCAGAGCCAGGCATCAAAACGGCTCGGGTCAGTTGTTTTCCACTGGGACCACCCATGCTAAAACTGTATGCACTCGTGTTACCGTAACGGGCTGTGGGCTACACGCGTCTGCCAAACCGCACAATGTGATGTCATTTGACATTCGACCTTTGCTGGCGGGTCACAGCGACGCATAACGGAGCCGTCTCATGCACTTGATTGCACTCAGCCCTTTTCATTACAGCCACTCGGCAGAGAGGTGTGGTCAAATGACTATTCTAACATAATAAAGACCAATAAACTAGAAGTGAAAAAGTATCAACATTATTTATTTCACAAAAGCAAAGTCACAGAGCTCTGATGGATCAGCCTCTCCTCCTCTCTGCATCTCAAGGGACTCACCAGTCCCAGAATCACATTATTCAGACCTCTATATTACCAAAGACAGGAAGTCCTAGATTAGAGCAGTTTACTGCAGATTTTGATGGAGGAATTACAACAACTTCTAAATTCTCTCCACAGATTATTACTGCCGCACGGTAACAGTGCAAGGATAAACCTTAAAACAAAAAACATAGATAATAATATCATATCATATCATATCATATCATATCATATATCATATCAAACAATTCAAAATGCTACTTTACATGAAAAGAAACATGCTTTATGATTTCAAACATCTATCAAATTGAAGGGTTTAGTAAAACCTTTATACACACTTATAAAACATGTTGTTAGAGTATATGGCGTATGGAGCAGTTGGACGAGCATTACAATTATTAAAATTAAACAACTTCACGTTGCATAGTCCCCCGCAGAACTGAACTCAGAACCTCGGGCATGGGACTGGGAGGCGGATGCTCGTGAGGAGGCTAAAAACCCGTGGGCTGTGTTAGTCTGTCGCTAGAGCAGGGGTCAGAAACCTATGGCACGGGTACCTCCTCTGGCACGTAGCAATAAGTGTGCGATTGAGATTTTTTTTGTATAAATATTGAAGTGTCCTGCCAAATTAACATCTCACACATTTGCAGTTGCGCGGCCTGTTACTTTGCATAGTATTTACGGTAGTGACCCCCTCTACTGTGCCTCTGATTGGTTGCCTTCCATGGCAGCAGAAAGCAGATGGAAAATGCCATGCAGCGCGGAAGACAGAGAAGGACTGTGCTGTGTATCTTGTATAGTGCTCTCATTTCAATGTCCTGATTTTGGATGGAATAAGATTACAGATCCACTGGATATTTAAATTTGGATGTACGAGTCATTAATCTTGGTGCTGCACACTGATTGACAAGCTCATTGGAAAATGACACTTCATATGATTTTTTTTTATCCTATTTTTATCCCCTATTATTGCTAATTTTAATTTATTTATCCTGGTTGCTGCTCCGCCCTCTGCCGATCTGGAGAGAGCCGAAACTGGCTCCATGCTTCCTCCGAGACATGGGCAGTTAGCCAGCCGCTTCTTTTCACCTGACAGGGGAAACTTCACCGGTAGGACATAGCACGTGGGAGGATCACGCTATTCCAACGAGTTCCCCTCCCTCCGAACAGGCGCCCCTAACGACCAGAGGAGGCACCACATCAGCAACCAGGAGATTGCATGTTTTTCCCAGGGGGCATGGGGAGAGCATGCAAACTCCACACACAAAGGCCCTTTTGACGACCCCACCCGGGCAGTGGGCACTCGAGGACATGCGGACGGGCACGCATTCCTTCAGCGCTCACAGCGTCCCAGGTGGGAATCGAACCCAGGACCTTCTAGCTGTGGGGCGACGCTAGAGCATCTCTTGACGGAGGTTCACTTAAAGGAATCAAATACTTTTGGACAATACTGGACAATCCTCTGTATTTTAGCTTAAAATACATTGAGAAAGCATATATAGAAAGTTGGGTGACACTTTATAATAACGTTCAGTCGTAAATCATTTATAAGCCTTTAGTTAATGATGAACTAATCACTTACAAAACATGAATATACATTTGTAGATGATTAAGAAATGCTAGGATTAACAAATCACAAATGTGTCATCTATAAACTTTTAGTAAATTAAGTGTTCCTCACCTGTTGTAAATGATGTGTAAATCATTTACAATTGATTTACAAGGCTTTCTGCATCCCCTAATCTAAAGTGTAAACCATTCATCACACATACATGTGTTACATACAAGGGGGTAGCTCTGTAGAGTTAAACTGACCAGGTGTGTGTGTGTGTGTGTGTGTGTGTGTGTGTGTGTGTGTGTGTGTGTGTGTGTGTGTGTTTGTGTGTGTGTGTGTGTGTGTGTGTGTGTGTGTGTGTGTGTGTGCGAGTGTCCGTGCGTGCGTGCGTGTGTGTGTGAGAGAGAGAGAGAGTGAGAGGGCCCCCATCAACAGTGATGCGGTGAAAAAACAGAAAAGGCTCCACTTTCACTCTCATAACATCCTGAAGAAGGGAGTGGATATAGTCTTCCTCTATGTGTGGTTCTCAAAGTGGGCTCCTTGAGGGGGTTCCAGGGGGTCCCCAGCAAAAAGGATAATAATTAATTTTCACTGGAAATCCAACCATAAGTAACACAATGACAGAACGTATGTTTATTTTGGTCATGCGGTTTTGTACACTTTCTGTAATAAAATGTTTAAATGTCTGATGACCCTCCCTCTTATAGTATCTTAGCAGATGTCCGTGCTCTAATTTGTGTCAGTTTTTGGCTCCTTGACGTGAAAAAGTTTGAGAAGCATTGTTCTAGTGTCTAATCTGAGTGAGTGTGTGTATGCGTGTGTGTGCGTATGTGTGTGTGTGCGTATGTGTGTGTGCGCGCGTGTGTGTGTGTGTGTGTGCGTGTGTGTGCGTATGTGTGTGTGTGTGTGTGTGTGTGTGTGTGTGTGTGTGTGTGTGTGCGCGTGTGTGTGCATGTTCGTGAAAGAATATAGCAGTTATCTAAAGTACCCTGCTCCCCTATCAACAACTTGACTTCATGGGAGAAGGATCCTCTTTCACTCACTAACCACTTCCACTATATCACCATCCTTTGAACACTTTAAATAGGACACACTGACACACAAGCCTCACATTTACACCTGGCACCAGTGTTGGGGGGGTAACGCATTACAACGTAAGGCATTACTGATCACATGACTGTCTTTAACCAGTCGTGTAAGCCGGCATTCATTACTCTTCCTATTTCCAGTAATGACATTACAGTTACCAAATCAAACACATTACTTGCATTACGGTTGAGGGCAATCAGAGGCAGTCGTCCCTCCGGCCGATCCATTGTAGCACCAATTTTCATTCAGTTCAAGGCAGTTGGGGGGAGTGGGGGAGGGGGGCAGTGTGGTCTAGGGGTGGAGATATGCATAATGCTCATTACCTCACATCTCAGGTGATGTTGCGGAGTAACGCAAAAGGAATGTAACGAGTAGTGTAATTAATTACTTTCTCCACAGAGTAATTAAGTATAAGAAGGTATTACTTATTTTTTACGTAAGCAATGTGCAATATATTACTCTTTTTTTATTATTTTTGGGGCATTTTGCCTTTATTTTTTATTTAGATTGGACAGTAGGCAGACAGGAAGGGTGGGGAGAGAGAGAGGGGATGACATGCGGCAAAGGACCGCGGGTCGGATTCGAACCCGGGTCGGCCGCACGAAGGACCAAGCCTTCGTGGTACGCGTGCAGGTGAACACAATTACTTTTTTGAGTAACAACCCCCGACACTCCCTGGCACTAACTAACATGCGTTTTCTGTGACGACATTGCAATCGGATAGTGCTTGACCACATGAACCTGATAACATTTACACCAATATGTCTCCAGCAGTGTCCACATTGAGATGCGATTGCGATCGCATCAGGCAAGCTCCATAGTTTAGAGCGGCAGAAGTGGTTTGGCCGATCAGATCGCAATCCGTTCCTCAATGTGTCTTGTCTTGTGTCTTACACCTGTCCTTTCAAGTCAAGCATGATCCGATTGCAATCTGATCACAGAAAACGCATGTTAGTGCCAGGTGTAAATGGCCTACAGTACACTGCCGTGCCGGGGCAAAACTTCTCCGCCACTATCAGCAGCAGGAGATAGGTCTGTTTCTCCAACACTCACTATCACTGCAGCAAGGAAAGAGGGCTTGTTCACTGCCTTCAAAGCTCTTCCGGATGGTTGCTCTCAGGGACTACACTAACACCATCTGTAGTGTGTGTGTGTGTGTGTGTGTTTGTGTGTGTGTGTGTGTGTGTGTGTGTGTGTGTGTGTGTGTGTGTGTGTGTGTGTGTGAGAGAGAGAGAGACTTTGCATGCACACTCTTTGATGTGTACAGTATAGGTCTGTGCATGTCTCCCTCTCTCTCTCCACACTGACATCTGGACGGGCATGAAACAGCTGTGTCTGCTGCAGTCCCCCTGGGATTTATAGTCTACCGACACACGTGCACACGCGCACACACGCACACACACACGCACGCACGCACGCACACACACACACACACACACACAAATACTCCCTCACATAACCCCATATCCCTTATCTTTCCACAACACCCCCCCCCCCCCCACACCCGCTCTCGCTCTCTCTCTCTCTCACACACACCTACACACACTGCTCCTCTCTCAACCAGCATAGAGGGCAAAATATGGACATTTTTATGCCTCAGCAAACGCTTGACATCAAAGCATGGGGTGTATGTGTGTGTATGTGGGAAAGTGTGTGAGCAGGTACATTTTTGTGTGTGTATTTATGCATGCAGGTGTGTGTTTGTGTGCGCATGTGTGCTACAGTGCTTGTGATGGTCAATTTACACCTGTGTGTGTGTGTGTGTGTGTGTGTGTGTGTGTGTGTGCGCATGTGCGTGTGCGTGTGCGTGTGCGTGTGTGTGTGTGTGTGTGTGTGCGTGCATGCGAGTGTGTGTTTACATGTACATTTATGCAAGTAGATGCGTGTGTTGCTACATGCATGTTCATGTCTGTATGTCAGAGCTGGAGAACATCCCTGCCCATTCACTCCCTCTGATCTTCTGCTCTCCACCTCTTTTCATCCCTCTCTCCTCCTCTCCTCTCCTCCCATCCTCCCCGGGGCGGCCATTCATAATCAAGATTCTTTCATCCTTTTTTCCTATTGGCTTTTGGATTCAAACCTGTGCTTCAGGAATGTGCAGGAAAAGGGCTTGGAGTTAGTAGGGTATTACGGATACATGATCAGGGGGTGATCTACTGCTAGATCTCGGGCCATCAATAAATACCTCGACAAAGAAATCCAACATTTTTATTTTTATTTTTAATGCATAAACTAAATCCCACTCATGTATAGCTAACTCACTATCTACATTATTTAACATAACATTATAAAAATCAAATAAATGTCACTGTAGCAAGGTTGTACCCTAGTTGTTGAACTTTCAGCTGCTAGCTCCAGTGACGATTTCAGCTAAAAACAGGGTGTAAATGACATATTTTCAAGTCAACTTGGCATCACAGGGCTTGTGGAGACTTGCATTATGCCAGGTGAGCAGTATGGAAGCACTTTATGTATTCTTTCTGTTGTTTTGTATGTTTTTGCTCTTGGCCCCCATCACACTCAGCAGACAGCTCTCTGTGCCTGCCGCAGCTGGAGTGCAGTTCTCCTATCTCGGTGGGCGATGCGTCCAGAGTGCTTTACCCAGTGCACTGACTGTATGAGAGTACCTCATAGGACCCCACTTCAAACAAACTGAACTATCCCTTTAAGGCCACCTTGGCAGTGCCCTGCTATCAGCCTGCTACTGTCAGTTGCTTTGCAAGCGTCAGTGGTCTCCGTTTATTGTAGCCTGCCCTATGCAAATAATGTGTAATTGGCTCATTTTAACACATATTTTCACGATGTCAATAGAGCAACTGCCTGTGTGCCCTGGCATGTGGCCTTGTGCCCTAAAAAAAATTGCGACACGGAAGGCCAGATGGCCTTGCCCTAAAATGACAAAATTCCCACCCTGGTGCCAAGCCAGGTTCCACACAATTTTACGTTTGCCACGTCGAGAAGACCCAGTTCAAAGCCACGACGACCAAGCAGGTAGGCTACAGATGCGGACGTCAGCTCCACGCCAGAGACGATGAGGACGACTGGGCCAAGGACTCCTGGTGTCAATTGATGCGTGCCAGGGAGCAAGCCTTAATTTCCCATACAAACTGATGATTCTATGGATGAGCTATAGCCTATAGGATATAGCTCTCCTCGGGGGGTGATACTAGGACCAGACGAGACAGCCGGAGGTGCTCAAAGACCAGACCATCCAGGCCGTGAGTGGGCGAGGCAGCGGGACCTCCATCATACTCTAACAAGTGTGCCTGAGACAATGCAGGCTACGAGATACGAGCCACGCTCATTCCTCCTACAAGAAGAGAAGGTTGGTCCTCCATACTTATATGTGGCGGAGGATCTCAGAAGCCCCTCTGCGAGGTCTGGTACACTCTGGGCTAAAAGAGCCCGGCCGGATCTCTCCAACACTGCGGCTCATGGCACGCTTTTAAGAGCGGCAGCCAGCGCTCTCCTGCAGGTAGGAGGAGGCGGTCCTCTGCTCTGGGGCTCGGTGCAGTGAATGAGTGAGTACGCAGTCGACGAGGTTGTATTTACATTATATTGTGTTTGTACATAGAGTGTTATTGAAACGTGACCGGTAGGTTTGAGATTTGTCTGGTAATTATTTAGTGGACTCCTGTCTATACTCTCCCTCGGCTCCGAGGCAGTTGCCTGGGTCCACTCGACTGCTCGTCTCGCATTCAATCCCTCTCATCCCAGAAACGCCCACTTTTCAACGATCAAATCAAACTCCTCCACACGCTATGTCCCGCCTCTCTACTCGATATATAAGGTCTCAGCTCGACTTTAAGCGTTTTTCTTTGTTTATAATTTGAATAATTTTGAATTTAAAGTGGATGCGTAGCTTCTTCTAAATACACCCCTCAAGCACATTGGGGTTGTCCATATTATACCATATAGCCTACATGCCTGTGTGTGTGTGTGTGTGTGTGTGTGTGTGTGTGTGTGTGTGTGTGTGTGTGTGTGTGTGTGTGTATGTGTCTGGGTGTGTGTGTGTGTGTCTGTGTGTGTATGTGTCTGGGTGTGTGTGTGTGTGTCTGGGTGTGTGTGTGTGTGTGTCTGGGTGTGTGTGTGTGTGTGTGTGTGTGTGTGTGTGTGTGTGTGTGTTGCCGTGCGTGCGTGCGTGCGTGCGTGCATGTGTGCGTGCGTGCGTGCGTCGTGTGTGTGGGGTTAGTGCCTGATGGACTGCGGCTCCCATTTATAGCCACAGAGTGATTAGACTTGTCTGTGAGCTGATTAATATTCTCCAGAGACGCCGGGCGAGGTGAGGGAAATGATTATTATGGGATGGACGGATAATGGAAAGATAATGCCCCCATGGATCACACTGTCAGAACGGAGAGAGAGAGAGAGAGAGAGAGAGAGTGAGAGAGAGAGTGAGAGAGAGGGGGAAGGAGGGAGGGGAAGGAAAGATGAGGGATGCAGGTATGATGAGGGAGGGAGGGAGGGACAGAGAAAGTCAGGGTCACTTTTGCTCGCCAAGTACAATAGATGCAGAGTTTGTCTTGGTGCAAAGACATTTTGACAACTCATGGACGTTTAATGGACGTTTAATGGACATACACTTAGGCCCGATCCCAAGAGATCGCTTGGCCCTATACCACTTAGCCCTTAGTCTCACTTGAAAGACTACTGTATCTCCACACTTCATCTCACGCTGTACCAGCATAGAGGAGGGTCTGGCTCCTCTTACTCTCACTCTGGTATAGCGGTAAACATTTCCGTTATCTTTACAACCATCCACTGAAAGTAGCAAGCAGGTCTGCACAATCCACATCTTCATCAAAACTTGTTACTTTCCGCCTGTAGGTTGCTAGCTGTGGTGGATGCGTTTGAGAGCGACACACAGGGAGTATAGTTCACTATATGATGAACACAACATGGGGAATAGTGAGTGAGTGAATGAGTGAACCATTCTGAACACAGAGAGGTGTCAGACATGCTACGGACAGTTGAGGGAGATCAAGAGAGGGAGAGAGAGAGAGAGAGAGAGAGAGAGAGAGAGAGAGAGAGATACAATGTACTTTAGTGAGATCAAGAGAGGGGTGGAGAGAGCGAAAAATGGAAGGCGAGAGAGGTAGAGAGAGAAAGAGATGGAGTGAGAGAGAGAGAGAGGACAAGAGGGGGTGCGAGAGGTTGCACGAGGCCGTGCGGAGGAGGAGAAGAGCTGGTTTGATTGAAGAAGGAGGGGGAGGAGGAGGCACATGGCAGGGCACTGAGAGAAAGACAGCACTGTCACAAACACATTGAGCCGCCGCTCAACTTGTTACTTCAGCTCTCACTTTGTCAGTGGCAGATAACTCTCGATGTATTTCACACTACCAGAGTCTTTAAAGCAGGGGTGCCCAAATTATTTCCCATGAAGGCTCAAAACTCAATCTGGGTGGAGGGCCGAGGGCCAAAAATAAACGTTGTGGAATTACATTAAAATGTATTGTGTTTTATAGAAAATTAACATTCTAAATCTAAAATAACATTTCAATATAATAATCTACTTTTTATCTGTTTGGTAATTGTAATAATTTGCAATTGGTTATATATATATTTAAAAAAACATATGCATTTGTGGGGAGCTTAAACATTTAATCAGTAAACACCCAGTTAAAAACAGTTGTATTTTCCACCTTTGTAATCAAGAGAGAAATTTGACTTAATTCACAACTTGAAAAATCCTCAAGGTACTTTGAAAATCAGTTTGTAGTGGCAACGTATATTGTACTCTTTCAAAACAGCCACTCTCTGTCTGCAAATGAGACAAACCGCTGTTGAATTTACTTCGGTAAAAAAATACTCGTCTTGCCACTCCGTCCTAAACTTTCTTTTGTCAGTGTGCCACTGCCGTGATGATGATCTGTCCATCTTGCTGAGCTGGTGTAAAGCCAGTGACTGGGGAGGGATCAAATATCAGAGCTCACCAACCAACCAGGTGATTCAGCCAACCAATCAGGAGCAATCAATCCTCAGATAGCAATGCCTCACACCCGTGTGATAGTTGGGGAGAGAGAATACCAGCTGCACAAAATTAACGTTAATCGTAGATACAAGAGTCCCGACATCTCCATTCAGGCGCGGACTGCATAATCGGGCACGTCGGGCAACTGCCCGGTGGCCTGGCCTGCAAAAAAAAAAAAAAAAAAAAGAAAAGAAATCACCCCCAAATCCGTGGCGGGCCAAAAAAAAAAGAGCGCGGAAACTTGGCCTGCGGGCCCCAAATTGGGCACCACTGCTTTAAAGGGACAGCTCACCCTAAAATCCAAAATACATATTTTCCCTCACAGCTGTAGTGATATTTATCCACCTACATCGTTTTGTGTTACTTGCCTGCGTTTTGGAGATATCAGCCCTAGAGATTTCTGCCTTCTCTCAAATACAATGGAACTGGACGGCACTCGGCTTGTGGTGGTCGAAGTGACAAAAACATACCTTTGAAAAACTCAACAGCAATGTTTCTTTCTAGAAATCATGACCCGGTTTTTCAAGATAATCCACAAACCTTGTTGTGCGCAGTTTCATGTAGGAACTATTTTCTTTAGACCGAATTACACCCACTAGCTACTACCGTACTTTTCGGACTATAAGCCGCGGCTTTTCCCCCATTTTTCGGCCCTGCGGCTTATATAACGGTGCGGCTAATCTATGGATTTTTACAGCTAACGGCCACTAGGGGACCTCCTGAATCTATGGATTTTGGTACGAGAGACAGAACGAGAGCAAGACAGACAGACCCTGATTGGATGATGTTGCAAAAAATGTGCCTCGCGACCTGCTTGGAGCACTGAGCCACTACGCTCTCTCAGCCACTACTGTAAAACACCCTCCCTCCTCCCACCCTCCCTCGCTCCGGGGTAAAAATGGCGGCAATTGAGCGAGAAAGACAGTCTGAATGAAATTGAATGTAACATTCCCAATTCTATGTATTACATTCTAAAAAATTAACGGCAACATTTTGGAAGGCTAAGCCACACAACTAGCTCGTTGTAATCTAACATCATGCTTCAAAAGATGGAGAACTGGCTGTGTTACGACGATGAGGGTAAGGACTCAAAACGGTCTCCGCTGATAAGACACAGAGATCTCTGTTACAGGCAGGCGCTACGCCTCATCCTGGTTGGTAATTAAACATTAAAACACCTGCGGCTTATAGTCCAGTGCGGCTTATATATGTAACAATCATTAAATTTAGCTGCTGCGGCTTATATTCAGGTGCGCCTTATAGTACGGAAAGTACGGTAGTTAGTTCCTACATGAAATTGATCCCATCTGAGGTATCTTAGGTAACCGGGTGGCATTATAATGCACGTGCAAAAAAAAAAGCCACCTGGGCAGATAACACCTGTGACGTCAGTCGGGCGACTGTATTTACTGTACAGCAGAAAACTTTCCAAAACACCCAGAATCCGCGTTGCCAGACGTACGATAATTATCATATTTGTATGATAATTTACCTCCAAAAATGATCAATATCGTACCCTCTAGTACGATAATTCAACATTTACCATCTGGCAATTACTGCCCACAATGCATTTCAGCATTGAAGCCAACAGGAGGAAAAATCAGGATCGACGCCATTTCCCCCCCCAAGGCAACTGTTTAGTTTGGGCTCTATAAAGGTTCATATCTATTAAAGGTTCATATCTATGGTTAATATGGTACTTTATGAAGTTTTAATTGTTTTAGTAAACAAACGTAACTAGTAGACCCCCAATATGCAATTTTATTAAAAAAAACACCTATTTGGAAATATCATTTAGGAGGAACAGAGACCAGGCAGCCGACCGGCCATCTCAGCTGATGTAACCCGACTAACTGCCCTCAGGCGGATAACCTATATCAGCGTACGGGGGTAATGATCCGAGGAAATGTCACAGGTGTTATGTTTGATTTGCGGGTTTTCAGGCGCGCGTGCCAGCTGCTTTACAAAAAAACAGTCTAGCTATGTGTGGGGGGGG
>NC_139626.1:47559846-47562346 GCF_964638095.1 Poromitra crassiceps
ATATGCACACAAACATACACACACACACAACGCATACATGCATGCACGCACACACACACACAACCACGCATGCACGCACGCACACACACAACCACGCACACACACACAACCACGCATGCATGCATGCACACACACACAACCACGCATGCACACACACACACACAACCATGCATGCATGCACGCACACACACACACACAACCACGCATGCACACACACACACACACAACCACGCATGCACGCACGCACGCAAACACACACACACACAACCACGCACACAGACACACACAACCACGCATGCACACCGGGCCCGGCGCCACGAGGGGGTGCCAGGGGGCTTTGCACCCTCAGTTCAATTTTCTGCCCCCTCACTTGATTTTTTTTTTTTTTTTTTTTTTTTAGAATAGTTCATCTATAAAGGCCAGTTAGACTATGTTTGTACCTGACATATTTCGGCTGCTGTTTCTGCAGTCTTCATCAAATTTGATCAGTTTAAGTTGATGTAGGCTACCCCCTATAAACATAGCTCTGTTGTTTCAGAATTGGCAGGGAAGCGCTATTTGCTATGCTTTGGTTGTCACAAGGTGTCAGAGATGTAGCTATTTATTAAATTTGAACCTCACTGCATGTTGTAGTGATCATGATGTGATTAAAACACACACACACACACACACACACACACACACACACACACACACACACACACACACACACACACAGAGAGAGAGAGAGACAAATCATCAGCTGCACCCAAGCACACAGCATGCCGTGAGCAGAAAGACTGGCTATTATTTTGTTTATTTTTTTGTCGATTTTTGTAGCAATTGTTTATTCTATGACTTTTCATATAGACATATACTGTATATGTTCAGAGTGCTCCAGACAGGTCCCGCATTTCACGTTATGCAAAGCTCAGCTCTATTAATGCCTTAATCTGCTGCTGTGAAATAAATGTTTTATTTGATTTTGAATAGTAGTCTTTCTTGTGTTGTTATTGCGCTTTTCAGAGGTTATTATGGTTAAAAAGTCCAGAAATAGAGAGGTCCAGGGATGACGTATTTTTGTAGGCTGAATGCGGAAGTCCCGAACTTCCTGGTTCCACACTGTTTCTGTCTATGGGATTTTTGAATGGGTTTTTGGCGATATGCTTCAAATAATGTCTGTGGGCAACGCAAGTTTAATCAAACGCGAACCAAGGTTCAGCGGGATAATCTTCACACATGAGAACCACTTTCATGAGTTTTGTAGCGTAAATGCGAGCCCTAGAAGTAAAATGCTCGAGCTAAGCTAATCCTGAACTACACACTGTCGCATAGGCTTCACGTCACGTCAGCAGTCAACCTGGACTGTTGTTGGATGTGTGCACTGATTACCTCGGGCTGAACGGGGCTGAACCAGGTGAGGGAAAGAGAATTTCCGTGTTCGCCCTTTGAAGTGGTGACGTTATTGACGTATATATCCACATCGACTCAGCAGTGTAGTCTCATTTAGCCGTTTGCTAGCTAGCCGCCCGTTTAACGGCATGTAAAAGCTTCAAAACTCATAAAAGTGGTCTTCATGTGTGAAGATGATGTTACTAAACACTGGTTCGCGTTTGATTAAGCCAGCGTTGCCCAGAGAGATTATTAGAAGCATCGCGCCAAAAACCCATTCAAAACTCCCATAGGCGAAAACTGTATGGAACCAGGGGCGTTAGCATCGATGATTTCCACCGGTGTCCCCCAGGGCTCAGTCCTGGGCCCCTTACTTTTCCTTCTCTATATAAGATCTCTTGCCTATGTGATCTCTTCTCATGGCTTTTCCTATCACTGCTATGCTGATGACACCCAGCTTTTCCTTTCCTTCCCCCCCTCTGACACTCAAATCAAGGCTCGCATCTCTGCATGCCTCAAAGACATTGGCGACTGGATGTCTGCCCACCACCTCAAGCTCAACCTTGGTAAGACCGAGCTACTCTTCCTCCCAGGAAAAGACTGCCCTCTCGCAGATCTCTCCATCTCCATTGACAACACCACTGTACTGCCCTCCAAAACAGCTAAGAACCTTGGGGTGATCCTTGACAACCAGCTGTCTTGCTCTGCCAACATAGCTGCTACAGCGCGCTCCTGTAGGTTCTCTCTCTACAACATCCGCAAAATCCGTCCCTTTCTCACAAGAGAAGCGACTCAACTCTCGACTTCTCTCTCTACAACATCCGCAAAATCCGTCCCTTTCTCACAAGAGAAGCGACTCAACTCCTGGTCCAGTCTCTTGTCTCCTCCCGCCTGGACTACTGCAACGTGCTCCTGGCCGGCCTACCTGCCACCGACATCCGACCGCTTCAGCTCATTCAGAATGCTGCAGCCCGTCTGATATTCAACCAACCCAAATTCTCTCACGTCACTCCCCTCTTCCAGGAGCTCCACTGGCTTCCCATCCCGGCCCGCATCAAATTCAAGACACTGGTACTGGCCTACAGGGCAGTACACCAGTCAGCTCCCCGGTACCTCCAATCCATGGTCA
>NC_139626.1:47567346-47569846 GCF_964638095.1 Poromitra crassiceps
TGAAGTATTTTCAGAACCAAGAACGAGCAAAACACTGACTCCAGACCAGCTCCAGTGACGGCTCGGGCTCTGTCTGTTTGAGCAAAACACTGACTCCAGAACAGATCCAGTGACGGCTCGGGCTCTGTCTGTTTGAGCAAAACACTGACTCCAGACCAGCTCCAGTGACGGCTCGGGCTCTGTCTGTTTGAGCAAAACACTGACTCCAGACCAGCTCCAGTGACGGCTCGGGCTCTGTCTGTTTGAGCAAAACACTGACTCCAGACCAGCTCCAGTGACGGCTCGGGCTCTGTCTGTTTGAGCAAAACACTGACTCCAGACCAGCTCCAGTGACGGCTCGGGCTCTGTCTGTTTGAGCAAAACACTGACTCCAGACCAGCTCCAGTGACCGCTTAAAAAACCACCTTAGCATATTCAGCGTGACACCTTGCACATTTTGCGGCCAGATATTGTCAGGTTGTGTATTTTTCTTATTCCCATGATTAAGTGTGTAAACTGGGACTGCATGGCATCAATCTCTCCAGCCACAGTGGCTGAATGGGACAAGTTCAGGCCTGGTCTCTGGGAGTTGTCGCAAGGCATTCTGGAAATTGCAGGAAATCAATTCTACTGAAGTGAGTTCACAAAAACACGCACATAAATATCAACATTTCATCACAAAATAACTGCTGGGATGTACTGAACATCACAGAGATTGGTAACAGTCAGTAAGAGAATCCTGCTTTAGTACTGCAGTTTCCCAAATAATTCCTTGGGAATGGAGGAACAGTGCAGCAGCAATTGAGGGGTGTGAGTGTCCCTTCTGAGAGAGGATAGTGTTTGCTGTCTATTAGTCTCGCTGGCCAACCTCCCCTCCCTTCCGTGAGAGGATTCTGGTGGCGCTGGTCACCATTATGGAATTGCGATGGGCGGTGCTTAGCGGCAGTGCCCTTGGAAAATAGTTTCCAACAATCCAACTTGCCATTTTCAGCGTGTAGCAACGAGCGTGTAAGTTTCTGCCGTTAGCTTGCCAGCTAGCTAGTTAGTGTTGTTGTTTTCACTGCAGTGGCAGGGGACTATTTACAGCGACACACAGGGAGGAGGGAGCGGAAGCCGCTCTGATTGACATGGTCGGAGCCAATGACAGAAAAGCGGAAATCTGGCAGCGACTGAAATCGACGCTTCCAATGGGAGATCAGCTGTAGAGCAGGAGAGGGCTTATGCCAGCAGCCTGTTTCGTGCTGCCAGTCCCGGAAGGGAGGGGAGACTGGCCAGCGAGACTGTCTATTGATCTTCTCTCTCACTTTCCGAAGAGAAAGGTCGCGCCCTCTTGTCAGACATCAACGGTGCGGGCGAGGAGAGGGCCAATCATGAGTCACGTGACCGCTAGTCACATGACGTCAGTACCCTGTCCCGTCAGACATCGACGTTGCGGGTGAGGCGACTGTCTGAGGTTTAAGTAGGTCAAAGTAGCACTTGGGAGAAGGGGTAGAAGTAGTCTAGGTGGAAAAACCTCATTCCGTGTCATCCGGCTATGGACGGAAGACACCCACGACATCCGCCCGGAACCAAAGTACAGCTGTGCTCCCGCTCAATCCTTGCGTTCTGTTCAAAAAACATGGGCGACGCGAGGATCTAGCTACCCAAAAAGCTACAAAACAAACAAACAACTAAAACCAAATAATGGCGTTGAAGCCTAACACACCGGTCAAGACGGTAAAATGGGGGAAGGAAAACACCGTGGCACACAAAGCGGAAGACCCACCGGAAGACGGAACGGGTCTTCCTGCCTGTAGCAATGCGTACCAGGCTCTCTCTCCGTTGTGATGCCTCACCCGTTACAAAGTAACAGTGATGCGCCACCCGTTACAAAGTAACAGTGATTCCCCACCCGTTACAAAGTAACAGTGATGCCCCACCCGTTACAAAGTAACAGTGATGCCTCACCCGTTACAAAGTAACAGTGATGCCTCACCCGTTACAAAGTAACAGTGATGCCCCACCCGTTACAAAGTAACAGTGATGGGTCACCCGTTACAAAGTAACAGTGATGCCCCACCCGTTACAAAGTAACAGTGATGCCCCACCCGTTACAAAGTAACAGTGATGCCCCACCCGTTACAAAGTAACAGTGATGCCCCACCCGTTACAAAGTAACAGTGATGCCTCACCCGTTACAAAGTAACAGTGATGCCCCACCCGTTACAAAGTAACAGTGATGGGTCACCCATTACAAAGTAACAGTGATGCCCCACCCGTTACAAAGTAACAGTGATGCCCCACCCGTTACAAAGTAACAGTGATGCCCCACCCGTTACAAAGTAACAGTGATGCCCCACCCGTTACAAAGTAACAGTGATGCCTCACCCGTTACAAAGTAACAGTGATGCCCCACCCGTTACAAAGTAACAGTGATGGGTCACCCGTTACAAAGTAACAGTGAGGGGTCACCCGTTACAAAGTAACAGTGATGCCCCACCCGTTACAAAGTAACAGTGATGCCCCACCCGTTACAAAGTAA
>NC_139626.1:47574846-47587346 GCF_964638095.1 Poromitra crassiceps
ATAAAAACTCCAAACGGAGATATATATATATATATATATATATATATATATATATATATATATATATATATATATATATATATATATATATATATACTGTGTGCATGTGTGCGGGTGTCTGTGTGTGTGTGTGTGTGTGTGTGTATATATGTATACATATTTATATACACATATATATATATATATATATATATGTATATATATATACATGTATATATATATATGTATATATATATACTGTATGTATATACACATACAGTATTATGCATGCATGTAAGTGTCTGGTGGCCATAACGGTGCCCTATATACCACCGTGACCTTTCCGTGTGCGTGTCCTGTCAGCTGTGTGTGTGTGTGTCTTGTCAGCTGTGTGTCACATGTGGGCGGGCCGACCGCGGTGTTTACACTTGACGCCGGGGTGTGACCTCGGAGGCTGCCGCTGACCGTGATTGGCTGCCAGTGTCCAGCTCATTAAGCCCCCTGGCATGGGGACTCAATGCCAAAAGACACACTCTCCATTTGTTTCACACACACACGCACACACACACACACACATGCACACACTCACACACACTCGTCAGAGGGACACCGCAGGTATGGCCGGCAGCCATGTACAGCGCCGCATGCAGGTGCACCGCTTACATTCATTCCCTGGAGACCCTACGCCACCATAACCTCTACTCTAACCCTAACCCTAACCTTAACCTAAACTTAACTTAACCCTAACCTTAACCTTAACCTTAACCTAAACTTAACTTAACCCTAACCTTAACCTTAACCTAAACTTAACTTAACCCTAACCATAACCTAAACTTAACTTAACCCTAACCTTAACCTAAACTTAACTTAACAATAACCTTAACCTCACTGACTCAGAAATCTGCTTTTCCCAAATTGGGGACATAGCTTTTGTCCCCAATTGCGCAAGCCGTCCCCAATTGACAAAACACACACGCATGCATGCGCACACACGACACACGCACGCACGCACTCACATGTGCGCGCACGCGCACACACACACACACACACACACACACACACACACACACACACACACACACACACACACACACACACACACACACACACACACACACACAGAGGTAGATCTGTATCTTATTGTCTGGGCAGCAGAGTTTGGCCCTGTTGACCTGCTTGAACTTTGGCTCACCCTCATTGGTTCATTTCACCACACGACATCACACCTAGATGCCTTTTGGCTGCAAGACCAAAACCTCAGGTCATGACTTACAGTACAGATGAGAGGAGGATACCAGAGGAGAAGAGAGGAGGGGAGGGGAGAGGAGGGGAGGAGAGAATGAGAGAGGAGATGAGAGGAGAGAAGAGAGGGGAGGAGAGAATGAGAGAGGAGATGAGAGGAGAGAAGAGAGGGGAGGAGAGGAGGGCGAGAGGAGAGGAGGAGGGAGGAAAGAGGGGAGGAGATTAGGAGAGATGAGGGGGGAGGAGATGTGAGGAGAGGAGGAGAGGTGAGGAGGATAGGAGAGAGGACAGGGGAGAGGGAAAGAGAGAAGAGAGGGGAGGAGAGGGGATGAGGAGAGGAAGGGAAGGAGATAAGGAGAGATGAGAGGTGAGGAGGAGAGGAGGGGGAGAGAGGAGGGGAGGAGAGGAGAGAGGAATATTGCACAGCCAAATGTCGGATAGGTCGGACCACCATGTTTAACTAGGGTATATACTTTATCTTTAACGTTACAATTGCAGCTGAAAAATATAGCCACAAGTGGCGATGACGGGATCCAAGTAGCTTCGAGCAATGATGACATAATCTGACATCATCACTGATGATGTCACTAACTGATGACATCACATCATTAGGTAATTATAAAGGAAATTACCTAATTAAAAGATCTGGCTCCGTCAGGTCACCCGCACGGGTGCTCATTATGGCCAATATAGTGTCAGGGCGTGTTTCGTTAAAAGTTTAGAAATGTATCATTTCAAAACGGTTTGACGTATGTAAATGAAATCCATAGCTTTAGGAGCTAGGAGGGCTAGGAGGAGTTAGCAAAAATAGGTTTTTGAGAAAATGCAAAATGGCGGAAAATCTAGTAGACGGAAATAGCGTGGCCTATACATATTGATCGATGGAATCCAGGAGAAGTGGAATTTTGATTATATAGGACTCACGGTTCAGAATTTATGGACCAGAATGCGAAATGTTCTGTTATAGCACCACCATCTGGACAATATGGGTAATTTTTTGGTCTCTGAGTAGTGGGTCACATTTCTAACCTATGTGCAAAGTTTGGCTACATGGGCCTTATGGTTTCTGAGCTGCATACTGTTTTAGTGCAGAATAATAATAACTAGAACTTGCTAAATTTGCTACTTTCATGCTAAAAACTAAAATGTGTGCTTGCTGTCCTCGCCACACCCCTGCCCATGCAGCCCCAATCTGCAATGTGTAGCTAAGACGTCTCTGGGCAGTTGCAAGGGTGTAGTAACTGCTTGCTAGGGTGTTTCCGGTTGGTCGCTATAGGGAGTTTGTAGATGGTTGCTAGGGTGGACTAATACCGCATTCATGACAACTCGGGCCCGCCGGAGGTTTCATCTCGGAACCTCCGCCCCAGGCATATTTGCGTTCACGCTGCACTTCCCTGTCGGAGGGAAACCACTGGGAGAAAGACCTAGGAGGGTTCTGGGAAGTGAAGGCGGTAATGCAACATTTTGGATGAGATGTGTAGATATGACGTCAACTCGGACGAAGCCGAGCTCTGAATGATACCCAAATGTTCAAATCACTTTTCACAGGTCGGACCCCATTTTTTCCGGTGGTCCGAGTTGCCCTGAACGGGGTATAAGTAGTTATGGGCGGGCCTATGTGAGTTGAAGTGGGAGGAGCCAAGGAATCCAGGGGCAAAATCATTTTGATTGTAGAGGCTACGGTTCCAAAGGTAATAAACAGAACAATTACAATAGGGATCCACACACTACATGCTTGGACCCCTAAGT
The DNA here is from genome assembly GCF_964638095.1 of Poromitra crassiceps. NCBI lineage: Eukaryota > Metazoa > Chordata > Actinopteri > Beryciformes > Melamphaidae > Poromitra > Poromitra crassiceps. The sequence continues at coordinate 47,577,817 of NC_139626.1, forward strand.
ACAGAAATAAAAAATAAACTAAAGTATCTCCACAATTTAAATCAATCGCCAGGTGTCTACCCGTAAGTACCTTTTGTTGTTAACGCAACGTCACGGTGATTCGGTCTATATGTAAAGCACTTAGACCATTGCTTTTATAACTGCTACTATCTAAATAGGCCTACATGTATTAATCCTTCAGTTGAACGTCAACATGGAAATCACCAAAATTGCAGTTGCGAGCATTTCAAGCGACAAGACAGCATCCCATCTTCAGGGCCGACTTCTACCATCCATGTTCTTCAGACATACATGTGTCTGCAAGTGTGTTTAAGTGTGTGAGTGTGTGTGTGTGCGTGTGCGTGTGCGTGCGTGCGTGCGTGCGTGCGTGCGTGCGTGCGTGCGTGCGTGCGTGCGTGTGTGTGTGTGTGTGTGCGTGCCGCTCGGCGGGGCCTGGTACAGGACATGCTGACTCACCACTCTCAGAGAAGAGAATCTGCTGACCCTTTTACCTCGTCGCAGGGGAAACCCGTTACACAACAGACTGACATTTCAACTCTCTCAAAGTATCTCCTCCTCTGCCTAGCTGTCTCCATCTTGCGCTCTCCCTTTTATAGCACGTACAGACTACAAGAGCCTCGTGAGTCGTCAGTCTCTGTTCCTTTCACACTATACAACCGTCTGTCTTGTAATCAGGAGTCTCTGAGTCGTTTTGGTTTTCACACTATATGACTGCGACAGAGGATCACACATTACAAGATATTAGTAGCAGTCTCACACCGGCTTTATTCTTTCTAAAAACACATGCTCGCACATCATCATTCTCCAAAATTGGTTCAATGTTAGATTCATTAGTCAGAGTTATTACGTTTACGGCTATCTCAAATATTATTTGGGTTTCAATTGGATAATAGAATGATTTTAGTAAACAAACATATGATTTGCATAGCTACTTAAATGCTTTTTACATTTGTTTTTTGGTTGTGGGACAGTTTGTACCAATCCCGGAGAATGACCTCCTCAGTCAGACCACTTGCCTGTTTGTAGCGTGCTGCAGACAGCACACATCGTGTCTGCCTCACTACGCTCTTCTCTCCTGACCACACTCCCGACAAGACTATATCAAGCAGGCTAGATATCCGTCTGTGACTGGTCGGTGACCGGTCGGGGTGCTCTCCGCTCGCGTCTGTGGACAGTTCACACTTAACATGCGAGCGCCGAGCCAACATGATTTGCCTCTGATCAGAGGGGGTTTGTCGCCGAGCTCCAAAAGCAGCTCGCCGAGGGCTCAGAGCGCCTAGTGTGAACTGGCCATCAAGGTCCTTACACACCGGGAGCATTATTTTCGTGCGATTAATTCACATGTCAATATTTTCCTAACCTATATCAGTCAATGCAACGGTGCATATGGCTACCATCGGCGAAGTTTCGCTGAGCGTTATTGCAGCGTTTATTTTTTCGGACCAAGGTCAAGTCAAGTCAAGTTTACTTGTATAGCTGGTTGAAAATGGGCGGAGTGTTCCTTTAAGTACACAATAAAGCCAAAGCCTTATTTCCATTGTGATGCTGTGATTGTGTACACATCTGTTGCTGTGATTGGGTCAAAATTTGCATCGCAATTTCGTGCTGTAGCCTATATTCACATTGTTCTTGGTGTGTAAACAGCCTTTAAAGTCATATTCTGACCTATTTCCCTTCTTCCTATTTATTTATTTGTTTATTTATTTATTTAATTATTTGTTTATTTATTTCTCATGTCGTCTCTCTCCTCTCTCCCTCTCCTTTCTCACTTTGATGTAATGTTTCAACTCAATTGACCCCAACTGCCCCCCCACCCTCTCTCTCGCGCTCTTTCTCTGAGTGTGTCTCTCTCTCACCCCCACAGATCTCTCTTTCACCATCCGATACTTCTCTGTTGACATGATCATCGGTGGGTTGCTATAGCGACCAGACGAGTCTGACCCATGCGCTGCCCTGCAGGACATGCAGTCATAGGCAAAGATTAGAGGAAGAGTAATAAATGTTGGAGTGCACGTAATTAGCTAAACACGCATGCATGCAGGCACGCGCACACGCACGCACACACACACACACACACACACACACACACACACACACACACACACACACACACACATGGTGTGTATACTCACATGCATGCATCAACATGTCCATTTCAGTCAGGAACACTCTGGTCACTTTCGATTTAACCATTTATTGCAACAAATGTAAATACAGTTATGCTTGGTGCTGATCCGCTCTTTAAATGCTCCCTGGATTAGCCAAGAAGCATGCTAAACTAAAAAGAGAGTGCAATGCAGAACCCCCCCATGCGTACAAGAGTGAGCCCAATAGGCTACATTCAATTAGGCTGGGCAATATGGACAAAATCAGAAATCATGGTTTTTTTATACGAAATTTGTCCCTCGATATCGGCTTTGCGGCATGACTATTGATGCGTTCCCTGACGTACTCTGTCTCTGATACACTCTGATATAGCGTTTTTCCTCTATGCGGGGAAAAGTGTCATGGCACCGTTTCCGGTTTATATTTCCGGTCTGAACACAGCCAAAGAGTATAGTGAGACAAGAAGAGATGCTCTTCTGCTTTTTTCCTTGTTTTTCTCCCCAAATCAAGCAGATGCTGTTTTGCCAGAAATCTGCGGGACATAAGGACATAATGCATACACACTCAAACACACAGAAAAATATACAAACACAAAATGTGTAGATATGCTAACATATGCAACCTAAAACACACACACACACACACACACACACACACACACACACACACACACACACACACACACACACACACACACACACACACACACGTGTGCACCACTGACCTAAAAATATGGACACATCCCATTGATTTTTGGCTCCCGCTTTGAGTTGAAGTGGTGGCCATCGCCATCTTGATTTTTTTGTCAGCAGAGTGGGTTGGTCCTTACGCAGCTCACGTGAGATGGGGGTTTCCCAGAGCCGCAGCTCTGCCTGCTATTGGTCCCTGATCACCAAGCTGCACGATCACTGGACAGGCGACCTGTCAATCACCCCCTTTGATATCGTCTATTTTACTCCAAACGGGCGAGTTATATAAGAAATTACCCCCCTACAGTTGTTATGAAAAGGCGAAATTAGCTCTATAGACCAAAACCCTGTTAAGGACCAGGCTGTAAAGATGCTTAAAAGTCGGGCATTTTAACATGGGGGTGAATGGGAACAAGGGGACTTCTGTGCCCTGCCTCAAGTGGCCATTCGAGGAATTACAGCTTTCGGGGTTACTTCCGCGTCCTTGTGGGAAAGGGGCAGAGCTTGCCCACTGGCGTGCACGCACACACACACACACACACACACACACACACACACACACACACACACACACACACACACACACACACACACACACACACACACACACACACACCACCTAATTTGGTAGTGAATGAAGCACAAACAAATATAAACAAAGACACGTCTCGTATTTCTTGAACTTTCTTTTTTACTTTATATTAAAAATAACATTCATGACAGTAACAGTGTACAACCAATAATTATAATCCAAAACAATGTCAGCAACAATAATTACACTTGAGAATGGGAGGGTGTCACGTCCCCCTTTTAAATAAGTTAAGAAATAAAGTTTTGCTCCCCCCCCCAAAAAAAAAAAATCATTCTCTAAAAGCGTTTATACAGTGTATTGGCTATAACTTGCTCACAGCGGTTTCTAAAAGCCTGGTCTTTGGGACTTGGTTCATGTGGATATTCATAGCATGTTATCTAGGCAGGCATTTGGTTGTTATTCCAGTAGTACAAAATGAGCACGTTATCGATATTCTCCAGTACATTAAGCTACAGTACACGGTAAAATACTTCTCTAAGTCACCGTTGTATGATCAGTGTATGGCTACTCCAGTGTAAAGTTAGATTCAGACAAAGTAGGATAACATTAACGTTTGGCTTTGGAGGCCTCGAGATGCACTTTCCTTCACTCCCACTGTCCATATTCGCCAGTTTCCAGTTATGGTCCAAGTGTGGAAATCCCAGTATAACCAGCCTAAGCTTTCCACATCTCTCATGACATTTTCAACTTCAACTCAAATCCATATTCAGCCCAAATCATTGTCTCTGTGCCTCTCGGTCTTTGACCGATTTAATCCAGTTCTCTTGGACCGAAAATTTTAAGCGCTCAAGCAGCCAATCAATGGCCACCATCCACCTTTGGATGTCCAATTAAGCTTCCAGTAGGTGGGGATTATCGGTTCATAGAAATGATATCCAGTGTTTATTGTGACAAATATCCTCCAGTCCACGGAGTCGTTAATATTGCACTGTTATCATGTTGGAAATCCAGAGATTGGATCCTCTTCTGAGTTCCTGTCCCGATGAGTGGAGCAGAATTGGCAGTATCCTCTAAAGCTGTCCTGTCTAAACAGCAGCAGTAGTAGCAGCTGTATCTCTTCCCCAGCATCAGTCCACAATTTCAGTTCCAACCGTTCAACATTCAAGAAATCCCCCAGTTCCAGTTCCTCAGTAGTCCTTAGGAGCGGTTTCTGGCCAACAGCTATCGGTTAGCTCTACCATGTCCTGTGAAAGAAAGGGAGATGTATGAGATACATGCGTCTATCTACCTTGTTTCTCCTTTTGCCATACCGATTTTATGTCTTCCTACCAGGCCCAAATGCAATCAACCAACTTTTGATTTAATCACAAATAGATTGCTTTCCATTTCAAGCTATTAGACACACACACACACACACACACACACACACACACACACACACACACACACACACACACACACACACACACACACACACACACAAACAGATTTTTTTAAAATGTTGATATACAGTTGTAGTCCACTTTTGAAACATTGAAAAATATGTAGATTCCGCCCCCCCCCAATTGGCATGAACACACACACACACACACACACACACACACACACACACACACACACACACCTGCCCTCCATGCCAAATTTCAGCCTCCTAGGGCGAAAAACTGTGGCTGCTAAAGGCTGGTGAACTTTTTGTAGCCAACCACCCGACCGACCGACAGAGCGACCTATAGAGCTGCTGGTGGCAGCTAAAAATAGCACACAGAATGTTATAAATAGCCACAGATTGGACCTGGTTATTACTCATCCTTGGTATTAAGAGTCATGCAGTTTGACAGTAGGAGGAGACTAATACCGCGTTCAAGATAACTCGGAACACTGGAAGTTTCAACTCGGAACCTCCGCCCCCGACATATTTGCGTTCACGCTGCACTTCCCGCTCGGGGGGGAAAACCCAACACAGGCTAAGCAACCTGTGTTCAGTCAGCATTGTAGCTACCTACTAGCTAACAATGCTAACCGAACATGCTGAATGCTGAATTTCACATATTGCTCAAATCAGAGCGAAACATAGATGCCACAAACACATTAACGTTAGCGTTACATAAGTAAGACACCAAATTTTGTGATAAAACGTCAACAAACGACAAATGCCTTTATAATAATTCAGTGCTTACCGTCAATTCGGACAAAGCAGAGCCCTGAATGATACCCGAATTTCCGATCTGTAATTCCGACCTGGATGACCGTTCAATTCACTTTTTTACAGGTCGGAACACATTTATTCCGGCGTTGCGAGTTGTCTTGAACGCGGTATAACATTCCCCCCCCATCACCTCCCTCCCTCTCTCCCTGCTCTCACCTGCAGCTCTACATGATCATGGCTCTGATGGCTGCTTTGCTGATGCGGCTGCGGTGCTTCCTCCGGCGCCGAGGCGAGGCCGGCCGGAACGGCGCCCGGCGGGCCGAGGGCGAGCTGGGGGCCGATGTAGGGAGGACTGGGAGAGAGAGAGGGAGAGAGAGACAGACAGAGTAAATACACAAACAAAACACAAAACAATAGACATGTCATCCACCCAATAAGTGTAATTTTAAAAATGCTGGGGGGCAGTGAGATGCATCATTTTCATCAGTTTCATCAAAATCCCATTAGTAGTGTCTGAGCAACACGTCCTCATACCAAAACGACAGAATCCGTTGATTTCCAACGCCTCGAGCCCAAAACGACATAACTGAGGGAAACGTGCGTGCAGGTGCACCTCGTGTGGGGCACGGTTAATTACATTAAAGACTGTCAGAGTTCCTGGTTCCAGCTCCTGACTAGCTCTGGCGCATGCAAGAGGTCGCCATTCGTAAACTTCTTTTTAACCCCCCTTGAAAATCGCCTGTGAGGACGGCCTGTGACACATGGGCGGACAAATGAACAATGTACCGTAGAGCCCGCCTCCCTCCCCGATTGGGCCAATTAGTCTACTTTTGCGAATCGTGTAACACTGTGGTGAGATGCATCATTCCACCAAGTTTCGTCAGAATCCGATCTGAGGTGTCCAAGACAAACAAACAAATGAATCAACAAACAAAACAAACTAGCAGTTTCAGTATGGGTGGACGGCTATACAGGGTCGGCACACGGTGGAGAGACTCCAGTGGCTCTAAACCGTACTGAAGGGACTCAGCAGCCTTGACGCCTGTAACAATGCCTGTGATGGCTCCAGGTTTGAGTGAAAACGTGAGCGTGTGGGAAGTCCAGCTCCCCCGGGGGGCCGGGGAAGAATAGCAGGACACATGTGGCCATGCTGTTTAGTCATACATGTACACTAGACTGTTTCCTGCCTGGGAAACTCTCAGCGTTTGCTGAAAGTACAATACTTATATACAAAATGATAACGCACATGGCCATTGAAGTTGTGGTACCCATAGTGGTCACCCCTCCCTACATCTATCCTGCAGTAATAACGTATGGAAGTCCACCCTGCATCCACCCTGCATTTAGTGCTGCACAAGTGTCCAAGCTATTCCTCTTGGGTTGGTATCTGCAATGGCTGACCGCAAAGGGATGCTAGTGTTGATTTTGTCCATTACTAGTGTCCCCAAGACTTATATACAAAATGATGTCCTACCATTCTTGTGTGTGATTTCTAAATGGCTGCTCCTAAGTATTTTGTTTTGCCAAAATGCACTTTTAGCGAGCCGGGAGCTAAGGCGAATGCTAGATCACTGATGATGTCGATTCCAGAGGCATGTATATAGAAGAGTCGCGGCATCTCCATTCACTCCAATGGACCAGTTTTTTTGACATTGCAAAATGAACTTTTTGGCAAAAAGGAACTTTTGAGAAGTAAGGTTCTGGATTAAGGAGCGCTGTCGAGTTGCAGCAGAATGGACCGTTTGTGATGTACTGTGAAAGGGTGAGACGTTTAAATAACCAAATTGTATATTATCAGCTTTATTTTATGCATTCTGATTCAAACGTATCGCGAGCCCCCTTCCTGGATCCGCATTTTGGACCTCCACTGACACCACTCTCTTACTAGATCGCTCTGGTTGATTCTACGCTGCTACACAGCCCTTCAGAAGGTTCTCTGGCATAATACCAAAGCTTGTGACAGTTAAGTGTACACAATACTACTTTTATTGTTTTATCTCGCAGGTTTTGGTGTACTGCTGAAAAACGTTGGTTTTATTATTTTATTTCATATTGTTTCATTTTTGTGAGCACAAGTAAAATAAAATAAGAAGCAGATTTGTTTTTATTCCCATGGCATCTCAGGCAGACAACATGCAAATTGCAATCTAAGTACACTTGATGAAATTAGCTTTTTGAGCAGTAGATCAACTGCTCTTGCATTGCGTAAAGCCATTCTTGTTTTTTGAGGTAGATATGCAAAAGTACTCAGTAAGTAGCAGGTAACTTTTAATAAAGAGTAACATTGTAACATAACTAGTTACTTCATAAGGTCAGTAATGAAGTAAAGAAACCGATTAAGTTTCCCCAGTAAGCGTGTGCACGCACACACGCGTGCACGCGCACACACACACACTCACACACACACACACACACACACACACACACACACACACACACACACACACACACATACACAGAGCGGTGCAGTACCTGTTTTGAGTGCGGTGGGCTTTGGTCTGTGCTGAGGATGATGATGGTCAGCAGGATGAGGATGCTGTGTTTGTTCTTTCTGTACAGTTTCTACAACTTCCTGTCTGCTCCCCTCCTCTGTGAAAGGACGCTCCCGATTGGTCAATTTAGAGTCTTTGCCCTTTTCCTGATTGGCCGGCTCTGCCCCGGCTGCGTCTCCGCTATTGGCTGACCCGCTTTCCTCCCTCTCGTTCCCTTCTTTGCGATGGGCTGTTTCAGCCTGTGTCTGTTTGTGATTTGTTCCCTCTGTATCTTTTTGCCTATCGCCACTGGTCGGCTCTAAGGCTGAGTCCTTGTGATTGGCGGTGACTGGAAGACTGGTGTTCAGTTCTGATTGCTGATTGGGCGACAGGGTGGGGTTGCCGGGCGGGGAGGCGCTGTCTGACTGGGCGGCGTTGAGTCGGTATTGCGTCCTGAGCTCCTGGTCGTCCGCTGACGGGCCGTGGCTGTACTGCTGATACGGCTGCTGTGGGTAAAGTTGGTGTTGTTGATGGTGCTGATACTGATGCTGATACTGTGCCACCTGCTGCTGCCTCTGTGCGTGATCCGGGTGATGTCGCTCGGCGGCGCCGGGTGACGCGCGCACGCCGCCTTCCTCCCTGGCCCCCTCGAACCCGCTCCCGTGGCCGCCGCCCTCCCTGGGCAGCTGCTGCTCCGCCCTGGCCTCCGACGGCCAGCCCCCGGCCCCCCCGACGGCCGGGTGCGCCGCCTGCTGGTGCACCCTGGGCGGCGTCCAGTGCGCCAGCTGGGTGTACCGGCCCTGCTGCCACTGCCTGGAGGCCACCGACTCGCGCTCCTCGGGGTGGTAGCGCTGCTGCTGGTTGTGCTTCAGGTCGTCGTGGCGATGGAGGTCGGCCTTGGAGGCGTGGCTCTTGGGCGGAGGGGCCGGGTGGACGGCCCGGGGAAGGGCCGGGGGCGGCTGCTGCGGGGCAGGGGCGGGAGGGTTGGGGTTGACCTGGACGGAAGAGGAGGAGGCAGGTTGACACCTGCAGCTGACGTGGTCTTCCACTGAGATGATGGCTTTGTCATAGTGAGCGTTCTTGTTTATGTACTGGATCTTTATCACCTGGTAGAGAGATAGAGACAGATACACAGAGTAAGACACAGAAAATGACATCAGCATCCCAGATCAAAAGAAATGGTACAACATATATTTGATAGTGTAACACACTCTATTGTGTGTTACAGTTAGTAGTGAAGTATGGGCTTCAGACATCATAGCAGCATCCAACAGAAACTATGTAAACATCTGAAGAAATAGTTGACCTCACTTTTTAAAATCATTTATGCATATTTTGTCTGTTTGGCCGTTGTATCGTTTGCTAAGCACTTTGTAACTCTGCTCAATTTACAACCTGCTCTCTCAATGGTCTGTAATTCATCATCAGGGGCAACAGACTCAAAATTACAAGAGCTTTTGGAAGCATTCAAGCTATTGTTTTGCTCTGATTTTATTGGCTCATGGTCAGAGATTGTACGCTGGTCAGCAGGAAGTTGGAGTACAGGCACAGACCAAAGACTGTATAATCAAGGCATTCAAATGTTA
>NC_139626.1:47592346-47597346 GCF_964638095.1 Poromitra crassiceps
GAGGCATCCAGTGCAGGAAAACAATGCAGTGACCTTGTGCTGTGAGTGACTCTCTCTCTCTCTCTCTCTCTCTCTCTGTCCGTCTGTCGCTCACTCAGTTCGTCCAACACACACCAAGGTCACGGCTATTCTCTCTCTCTCTCTCTCTCTCTCTCTCTCTCTCTCTCTCTCTCTCTCTCTCTCTCTCTCTCTCTCTCTCTCTCTCTCTCTCTCTCTCTCTCTCTCTCTCTCTCTCTCTCTCTCTCTGTTATCAAGCTGGTTCACTCTTGTTTATTTTCCATGTAAATGTTAGCACGTGGTGGCTGGATTGTACATTAATACTCTCTCCCTTTCTCTCTCTCTCTCTGCCTCACACACACATAAACAAAATACACACACACACACACACACACACACACACACGCACGCACACACACACACACACACCACTGCATTCCTATCCCCCGAAGCTTCCAAAGTCACGCCCACACAATCACCTCCTCCATGTCTGTTATTGTGTCCCTGTGGAATTGCAGTGTGCATACCTGTGTGTGTGTGTGTGTGTGTGTGTGTGTGTGTGTGTGTGTGTGTGTGTGTGTGTAGGTGTGTGTAGGTGTCTGTGTGTGTGTGTGTGTGTGTGTGTGTGTGTGTGTGTGTGTGTGCATGCGTGCTTTTGTGCGTGTGTACCTGTAGAGTTGGTGTCCTGCTGCAGCAGTAGCTTCAAGTCATCTACAGAGGAGATGGGAGAGTTCCTCACCAAGTCGACCAGCGACGGAGGGAGAGGGTCCCCCTGCACACACACACGCACGCACGCACGCACGCGCACGCACGCACACACACACACACACACACACACACACACACACACACACACACACACACACACACGCACGCACGCACACACACACACACACACACACACACACCGTGTGTTAATGTGAGTCTCAATCAAAACTTTAATGAATCTATCCAGTGCACCATATCTAAAGTCTGACTCAACTATGAAACTATATGAAATAATGACAGTGACTGTTCAAATTGATGAGAACAGATTCAAGATTCAAGATTCACTTTAATAGCCAGAGTAAGTAATCAGATTACAAACAAGGAATTTGGTTTAGTCCAAGTATGTAGCACAGCGGTCACATCTAGGAGGTAAAGCAATACAGAAAAACAACAATCACAAAATATAAAGTGCAAAACATCAAGTCCTTTAAGTCAGTGGTCCCCAACCACTGACTTTTATTTTTGTTTAATTAAAATTGACAACCGGTCCGCGACTTTTTTTCCCATCTATCTACCGGTCCTTGGCACAAAAACAGTTGGGAACCCCTGCTTTAAGTGACATATGATTGGGCGGGGAGGGTAAGATAATGTCTGTAGGAGGGCCCCCGGCTCGTTATCAAGCCGGCTGTGCTCAGGGAACAGGGAACTTCTTTGTGGCAGCTTTTGGGTCTCATTGAAGAGGGCGGATGGCAGTTGGGAAGAAGCTGTCCCCGGTGACGAGAGGTTGGTTCCACTGGACGACTAGTCTCCTGCCAAGGGGGGGAGCCTCAAAGAGTTTATGACCTGGGCGGGAGGGGTCGGCCATGATTTTCCGAGACTGCTTCAGCGTCCTGGCAGTGTGCAGGTCCTGAAGGGATGGCAGGCTGCATCTGACCACCTTTTCAGCACGGCGGATGATGCGCTGCAGTCTGGAGATGTCCCGGCCTGAGGGCAGCGGCAGCATACCAGACGGTGGTGGAGGAGGTGAGGATGCACTCAACAGGTGTTGGTGTATAGAAAAGCACCAACACTGCCTTTGGCACCTTGAACTTCTTTAGCTGCCGAAGAAAGTACATCCTCTGTTGTGCCTTTATGGTGAGAACTTTGATGTTCGACTGCCATTTCAGGTCCCGGGTGGTCCAAGTCATCAGGTCATCCAAGTCATGCTGTACACACACTCGTCTCCATCTGAGATGAGCCCTATGAGGGTGGTGCCATCTGCGAATTTCAGGAGCTTGATGGACTGGTGACTGGAGGTGCAGCTGTTAGTGTGCGGGGAAAATAAGTATGGAGAGAGGACGCCATCTTGGGCAGCTCCGGTGCTGATGGTCCAGGAGTCGGTGATATGCTTCCCACGTGCTGCTTCCTGTTGGTTAGGAGGTCTGTGAACCATCTGCAGATGGCGTCGGACACGCCCAGCTGGGAGAGCTTCTCATGCAGCAAGGCCAGGATGATCATATTGAAGGCCAAGCTAAAGTCCACAAAGAGGATCCTGGCGTAGGTTCCTGCAGTGTCAAGGTGTGTGAGGATGATCCTGTAGGTTCCTGCAGTGTCAAGGTGTGTGATGATGATCCTAGGTTCCTGCAGTGTCAAGGTGTGTGAGGATGGAGTCGAGAGGGCATGTTTATAGCATCGTCTACCAGACCCGTTGGCTACGTAGAGGTCCAGTAGTAGGTCCATGATGGATTTTAGGTATAGGTCCAGAACAAGGAGCTCGAAGGACTTCATGACCACAGAGGTCAAGGGCACGGGTCTCATTTTGGGCCACATGCCTTGTCTTTTCAGGATAATAGTGGAGGACTTGAAGCAAGCTGGAATGTGGCATGTCTCCAGTGAGGTGTTCAAGATGTCGGTGAAGACTGGGGCCAGCTGATCAGCACAGTGCTTTAGGGCAGAGGGTGGAAGGAGATGAATTTCAAGCTCTAAAACAGAACCAGAAGTCTATCTCGTGTGAAAACAACACCATCTCCTTTCTGTCAATGCAAACCATATTTACCGGTATCTGTATGGTTTTGATTGACAGTATTGCAAAACAATTGTTAATCGTTTGACAAACCCACCGAAAATATCTGAATTCAAGATGGTAGTGGCAGAGATAGAGATGTAGAGAGGTAGAGCGAGGTAGAGAGAGAGAGAGAGAGAGTGAGGTAGAGAGAGAGGCTAATATCTGGTATCTCTTCCTCCTCCAGGCTTCAGAACTTGCTCCAGTTTCACTCAGAGGAAGTCGTGGCTGTGATGTGTGTGTGTGTGTGTGTGTGTGTGTGTGTGTGTGTGTGTGTGTGTGTGTGTGTGTGTGTGTGTGTGCGTGCGTGCGTGCGTGCGTGCGTGCCTGCCTGCCTGCCTGCCTGCGTGCATGTGTGTGTGTGTGTGTGTGTGTGTGTCATGGCTGTGAGGTTGTTTGTTGCTCTCTCCTCACTCTTTCCCGCTCTGTTTACCCCAAACACTTCTGCTACTGCTCTCTCTCTCTGACTGTCTACCTCTCTCTCTCCCTCTCTCTCTGACTGACCTCTCTCTCTCTCTCCCTCTCTCTCTGACTGTCTACCTCTCTCTCTATCTCTCTCTGACTGTCTACTGTACCTCTCTCTCTCTCTCCCTCTCTCTCTGACTGTCTACCTCTCTCTCTCTCTCTCTCTCTGACTATCTACCTCTCTCTCTCTCTGCATGTCTGCCTCGCTCTCTCACTCCCTCTCTCTGAATTCAATTTCAGTGCAGTTCAATACAATGTGTTTTAGCCAACATGAAACTTGAAAACAATGTTGCCACAGCATCAAGGAAGAAGATCAACACTTTCTTTTAAATCCCTCCCCCCCCCTTGATTTAGTGTGTGTGTATGTGAGTGTGTGTGTGTGAGTGTGTGTGTGTGTGTGTGTGTGTGTGTGTGTGTGTGTGTGTGTGTGTGTGTGTCCGTGCGTGCGTGCTTGCATGCATGCGTGCGTGCGTGTGTATTTCATAAGTTGCAAGTTCCATCTGTCTGTCTCTGTATATTTCTCTCTCAATTCAGTTCAGTTCAATTGACAGAGCTTTATTGGCACCTCAAGATTGTTCTTGCATTACCAAAAAAGTCACATGACAGCTAAAAAGAAAAGCCAGCTATATCACAAAACATATAACTACCGTAATATTTTGAGAAATGTGGATTTAATGTGGTTGTATTGCTCTCTCTCTCTATCTCTCTCTCCTCTCTCTCTCTCTCTCTGTCTCTCTCTCTCTCTCTCCTTATGCGGTTTCTTCAGATATGACGATCACAGACGACTCAGTGTATGTACCGTAGCGTGTCACTGTTTGCTTTGGTTGCCTGCAATCTGATACAAGAAGTATTTGGGGACAGACTGTTGCAGTTGGCTTTGACACAGACAGTCAGCCAGCCGGCAGACACATGCCAAAACAAAGAGCCGATAAGGAGATGAGAGGAAATATTTCACGTGGCTTTTCCTGAAACGCCGGGAGCAAAAAAGGCAACAAAAAAAAACTCCATTCCTCCGTCTTCCATTTCAACCTGTTGCCACGAGACCACACGTCCAATATCAATACCGAGCTTAATAGCTAAGTCAACATGTCGTCTTCAGCCGGCGTCATTTGTAAGAATAGCAGATGTGTTAAAGAGCGTTGCGTCAATCAGACTTAATAGGACTGTGAAGGTCTTTCAAGGTAAAAAATGTGCAGCTTTAATTATAGTTTACATACATAACTGTAACCCCGGCTGAACTCAATTTAGCCACCTCAGGCTACACTGCCTTATCTAAATCTCCGTGAGGTCAAGTCAACATAGGCTATATGCAGGCTTTCCCAACCTTGCGTGGAATTCAAACAGGGTCGCCTGAGATTCCTAGTAACCGAACTAAACCTATCCTGCCTTTTCACAAAAGCATCAGCTTGACAAAATGTAAAATGTAAACAGAGCCATAATGTGTGACACCACACCCCACCACCCTTATTAATAGAAAACTCATGAATTTGCAATTGGAGGCGCTGTGATATTTGTCCCCCGCATTTGACTCGTCCTCCTGCATGGTTCAGGCCAGGAGCGGTGGGCAGCTGCAGTGAAGCGCCCAAGTGAAGGGACCAACTTCTCCCAACGGCCGCTGGTCAGACAACAATCTTCTTGGCATGTTTTTAGTGGGGGGGGGTCCATATTGATGTTATATGGAGGAAACCACCAGAGGAGCACATGGAGAACATGCAAACTCCACACAGAAAGACCCTTTTGACGAGATGGCACCAAGGGCATGGGGGGTGACCCAGCGTCAGCGTCCCAT
>NC_139626.1:47599846-47602346 GCF_964638095.1 Poromitra crassiceps
GCTAATGTTAATCAAAAACGGCCGCAGTCATAACGGTAAGGTGTGTTTGACCTAATTGAAATATTAACGTTAATGCCCTCACATTTCAGCGTGGTTACAGATAAACCTATTTAACGCTAGCTAGCTACAGTAGACTTTTGGAGGCGTTAATGTGAATGTCATGACGTAGTGAGCGTAGTATTATACTGTATATTATACATAATCCAGATGTAACCTAGCTATAGCTAGACGTTAAGAGGTTAGCGTGAATGCGACTGAGACCTGACATTACTGGCTTGATATCATATTCCAGATGCAACCTAGCTAGATAAGCTCCACACGGCTGTATGAGTAGCTACAATCAAATGTATCAAGCCTTGATATCATATTCCAGATCCAACCTAGCTAGCTAGATGTTAAGAGGTAGGAATATACCGAAATGCTAGACTTGATCGTGGACTTAATGTGAATCCAAAACGGCCACACTCATAACGTTAAGGTGTGTTTGACCTAGCTAGAAATATTAACGTTAATGCCCTCACATTTCAGCGTGGTTACAGATAAACCTATTTAACGCTAGCTAGCTACATTACTGGCTTGATATCATATTCCAGATGCAACCTAGCTAGATAAGCTCCACACGGCTGTATGAGTAGCTACAATCAAATGTATCAAGCCGATATCATATTCCAGATCCAACCTAGCTAGCTAGATGTTAAGAGGTAGGAATATACCGAAATGCTAGACTTGATCGTGGACTTAATGTTAATCCAAAACGGCCACACTCATAACGTTAAGGTGTGTTTGACCTAGCTAGAAATATTAACGTTAATGCCCTCACATTTCAGCGTGGTTACAGATAAACCTATTTAACGCTAGCTAGCTACATTACTGGCTTGATATCATATTCCAGATGCAACCTAGCTAGATAAGCTCCACACGGCTGTATGAGTAGCTACAATCAAATGTATCAAGCCGATATCATATTCCAGATCCAACCTAGCTAGCTAGATGTTAAGAGGTAGGAATATACCGAAATGCTAGACTTGATCGTGGACTTAATGTTAATCCAAAACGGCCACACTCATAACGTTAAGGTGTGTTTGACCTAGCTAGAAATATTAACGTTAATGCCCTCACATTTCAGCGTGGTTACAGATAAACCTATTTAACGCTAGCTAGCTACATTACTGGCTTGATATCATATTCCAGATGCAACCTAGCTAGATAAGCTCCACACGGCTGTATGAGTAGCTACAATCAAATGTATCAAGCCGATATCATATTCCAGATCCAACCTAGCTAGCTAGATGTTAAGAGGTAGGAATATACCGAAATGCTAGACTTGATCGTGGACTTAATGTTAATCCAAAACGGCCACACTCATAACGTTAAGGTGTGTTTGACCTAGCTAGAAGTTAAGAGGTTAGCGTGAATGCGACTGAGACCTGACATTACTGAAGTGAATACAAGTGACCTATATTTTTCAATCCTGTCTTTGAATAAAAGTTGTACATTGTGTTATGCTTGAAAACCATGTCTTTGCTCCCTTATGTGTTCACAATTACAACAAATCTGTATGGTTTATCTGTTGGCATTAAACCGTGGTATTTCCTTGGGTGATATTCCATATTTGTCATTAAACCTAGCTGTTCACATAAATTTGCAATGATGATCGACCACGTGAGATATCACAAGTAGCCTACTTTTATTAAAAAATAAAATGCAAAGAGAGGTTTCCTTCTCTAACTATTGGTGCGTTCACAAAATATTTACACGAGATTTTTTTTATAAATAATAATCAATAACGTGGATAATGATGACATCTGCAGCTGCTGGACGAGAGACAGAAGAAACTACGAACGAAGATTGGAGCAGAGGAGGACATGACTACAGAGAAACTTAACCGACCAGCACTCTGCTTCAATCAATGAATGCTTATAAAGCCTAATGTTACTGTAGCCTGGATGACGTCAGCTAATGCTACCCAGCCTTCCAGCGTTTATCTTCCATAGTGCATTAAATCATAATCACAATGCGAAGACATTAGCTGATCACCACAGAGCTGCACAGACAAGTTTATCAGATAATTTCGCCGTAAAATGTGTCCAGGTGATCAGCTCTGAAGCCCCGGCTTGTATGGTCCGCTAAAATCCGATTTCGATATAGGTGTTATTTTGATCAATATTGTATAGCTGGCTAGACAGAGGAGTTTATCTGGAATCAGTGTGACAAGATCCCTGCTGCTAGCTTGTCTGCCTTTCTGTGTCAGAGTATCTAGCTACATTATCTGCATTACATGCTACACCATGCAAATATATTTCGATATAATTCAAACAATTAGCCCACTGTACTACTGGACTGTGTATTGCTGTGAATAAGTTAGATTTGATTGTGTAAAGTGTATCAGCTTTAAATATCCAATATATACAGCATTAAACAAACGACCAGCAGCATTCAAATGTGCAAAAACGTTATATTTATTGAAATGTGGTGATCTCATGTCACATTACATAATGTT
>NC_139626.1:47617346-47624846 GCF_964638095.1 Poromitra crassiceps
AGTGTCAGATCAAGAGAACCAGAGTCTGCGCAGTAGCTCCGTTGAGTTAGAACCTCTGAGAGCTCCCCTCCCCTCTGAACTTTCTTATGTAGAGCTGCTGTTTCTAGAATGCGCACAGTGTGTTGTGTATTTATATACAGTCTAGCTCTGTAAATATGGCACTTTAAGTTGTAATATTTTTTGTCTTGCCAAAAGTAACCAGGAAGATTCCCACTATGAGATCAGTTTATCAAAATGATGCCTGTACGAAAATCTGATTTTGGTTGTCGGAGATTTTAGACCTCCGGGCTGCTGCTGACTGCTGAGTGCTCTCAGCGCTCTCAGCCCGGACCGGAAGTGGAGGCAGGCCTCACTCACTCACCCTCAGCCTCACTGGGGGATTATCCGAGGCACTGCTGTGTTGATTAAGCTAGCCTAATGTTTCTGTGGCATTTTGATTAACTTTATGATTTAATTCCTTTTGGAGCAAATGTTGGTTTTACAAATCTAACATTGACGCTTTACGCTACGTTGTTTACTGGTATAGTGTGGGTAGCGCAGCCTGTAACGTTCCATTTAATATAGCTCAGTGGTAACGTTAGCCTAGCTGCCTAGTCTCGTCTCTGTTAACTATATCCTTACAACAGCTAAGAAAGGAGCTTGTGAAGAACGAACATCCCCACAGTCAAAGCATTTCTCTGAGATATCCATATAAAAACGTTTGTTGCTTTAATACCAAAAATAAAACCTCTGTTTATGTGACGCTAACGGCTAACCCGTTAGCAATTAGCTCATGGCTGGTGCTTGCGTACTATGCCCCATCTGACCCGGGATGGGAGTTAACGTTGTAAAACACATTTCCTGGCAGTTGGACAACCTGGTAAGTTCTGAAAATATGTGTATATTATTGTGTTATTCCAGCTATCGTTATCGGTTGTTAAGTTAGTAATATTAAGACGATAAATAATGAGAAACAGCCGACTAGCGAAAGCGGCTAACGCTATTGCTTTGTTAAAAACGCTGGAGTAACTTATAAAACACACATATTTTCAGAACTTACTTCAGTCCCCAACCAACGTTAATTCCTCGCGCACCTTTCTCAAAACAATGTTCTTTTTATTGCGCTCCATTGATATGTCTGGTAGCCAGCACAGCCACCCTGTACTCGTGCTAAGAGCCTCTGTCCCGGCCCACACACCCAGCAGAGCCACCCAGACCTCCAGTCCAGGCAGCGTTACATGAAAGCACAAACAGCACTGTGTCCTGTCTATGTCAAACTAACGCTAGTTCTATAATGTGAAGAGCCTGTCCAGCCAATGACGGCTTGAGACTGGCTGCCACAGCTGTCTATCATCCATTTTTATCCCTTTTTATATGTCAAATAACTTAAAAACAAACTGATCAGAAAAATTACCACTTGCACAGGCATTAGCATGATAATGACTATCTAAAATGATACAAACCACCTTTGGGAAAAAATTATCTGACGTATACTGTGATTATTTCAGTTGTGATTTTCCCATCCACTAACATGGGGAGGCAGGCCTTGTGACCTAATACTGGGTTCAACCGCCAGCGCGGCGATCTAACATGCAGCGGATTCACTGAATGGGACCAGAGCTGCAGCCTTGGTTGCAACAGGGATGGGCGGAGTCTGGAGATGTTGTGAACGTGGAAGAAAACAGACCGGGTGATGTTTTTATTTGGGGTGCATGTCATGCCCTCAACCTCTGCCTCCTAGTCTCTCTCGCCCCCTCCTTTCTGTTGTGATTACAGGATTGGAGCCAGGTGTGTGGAGCTGATCTCCAGCTATCGCAGCTGCCAAGCATCACCAATCAGCAGGCTTCATATACCAAGCCCAGACGTCAAGACACTGTCAGATTATCTTCTCACCTGCATGGAGAGGAACGTCTGCTGCCCTAAATCTTACTACCTGCGCCAATCCTCCCCTGTCTGTCTGCCTGCTCGCCATCTGCCTGGACTTCAGCCTACCTGCTCTCTGCTCGCCTGGACTTCAGCCTACCTGCTCTCTGCCCGCCTGGACTTCAGCCTGCTTGCTCTCTGCCAGCCCGGACTTCTGTATGCCTGCTCGTTCACCTACCTGGACTCTAGCCTACCATCCTGCAACCTGGGTATCTCGTCCATCCGGACTCAACCATTAACATTTAAATAAACAAACTGTGTTACAACTTGATATTCTGTCTCTGTCTGTCTCTGGCCTTGAGTCCAACAAACAAAACCCTAACAGTGCAAAGGAAAGGGTGCTGTCCAGAATGACACGGAGGCTCTTGACTTGGGTGGAGAAGGGAACAGGGAAGCTGTCAATGATTATGTTTGGGGCAGTGGTGTTTTGAGCTTTGGAGAGGATGTTTTTGGAGCCGATGAGGAGGGCCTCGGTTTTACTGGTGTTTAACTTCAGGAAGTTTCTGCTCATCCAGGTCCTGATGTCCTGGAGGCAGGCGGTGAGGGAGGTGGGAGGAAGAGCGGTGGTGGGTTTGGTGGAGATATAGACCTGGGTATCATCGGTGTAGCAGTGAAACTGGACACCATGGTGACGGAGGATTTTACCCAGGCGGAGGAGGTGATGAATAGGAGTGGACCCAATACTGACCCCTGGGTCAAACGGCAGAACACCCGGACGTGTGGTTCCCTAGTTGGACAAACTGTTGTCTGTCGGTGACGTAGGATGCAAACCAAGAAAGTGCAACACCAGTGATTTCTATGTTTGCCAGGTGCTCCAGAAGTAGTGGGTGGGAGATGGTATCGAAAGCAGCGGAGAGGTCAAGGAGGATCAGGATGGTGAGTCGTCCAGAGTCAGCTGCAAAGAGGAAGTCGTTAGTGATTTTTACCAGGGCTGTTTCAGTGCTGTGATTAGGGCGGAAACCATATTGAAATGGTTTGTGGAGGTTATTTGAGTCGAGGTGGGACTGGAGTTGGGCAGCAATCACCCTCTCAAGAGTTTTGGAGATGAAGGAGGTTGGAGATGGGATGGTAGTGGTTCAGGTCAGATGGGTACTGTAGGTTAAGATTAAAAACTGAATATAACAATTACACAAGTAAAATTGCATTAAAAAGTAAAAAAAAAAATACATTAAAATTACATTAAAAAGTGCTGGATAAAAGTGCATTTAGTAGCCAATTGAGCCAAATGATAGCAGCAATTTAAACCATTGTTCACTCAGGAGTGTACAGAATTAAAAAGTCTGACAGCCGCTGGGAGGAAAGGACTCTGAAAATGTGTTTGCAACTTGTAATTGTAACTTTGTAATTATTTTCTCTCCCATAAGTGGAATAATTTTTTTTTTTAAAGCATAGCAACATGCAATAAGATCATTCATTTGTTAGAAGTAAAGTGACTTAAGAGGAGTCAAAAATGATTGCCAGATAGCCTTTCTAACATGCTGTGACTATATACATTCTGTGGTGTAAATAGACTTGAGATTTAGGTGATGGGGCTCATACGAGCCTGCGTTTGTTGCAAACATTTCCTGTTGTGGTCACAGGGATGGTGGAGATCTTTGTATCTGGCCGAGGGGCACGTCATCTCATAGTCCCCCTATGCGTGCTGCAGAAAGCCATCAGATGGAAAGTTAAACTGCTTTTTGTTTGGTTGTGGTTAACACCTCTCTCTGTGTATGTGAGTGTAAATGTGATAAATGTCAGTGTTTATTTTAGGTTAGGTTCTGAAGAACAAACTCAACCGCAGTCTGCAGGTTTTGACCCCTTTTTTTTTTTAAGATGCTGGTTTCCGGTACTTTTTTTATAGGCACTGTAAAGGTAGCTTATTCCAATGCACCGCACCAGAAAATTAAAACGAACACTTACCCATGTTGGTTTTAAACCTCGGCAGGCACAGGTCAGCAATGTTGGCTCGGGTGTGGTGCGCATGAGCATCACCGCTCCTCAGGAAGTGCTCTTTGAGTTACTCGGGAGCTCGGCTGTTATAAATATTGTGGACCACAAGGACCACTAAACTGACTCAAATTACACCACGGACACCCATCTGATAAGATGTTTGCCTTTTAGATGTTTTATTACAGACAGTGTATGAAACCCATGACCAAAACAGTTATTAGCAGCAAATCCTCAAAAAGGCTTTCGTTTTTGAGATACCCCTACCCGAGGTAGAACAAAACACAACAATGGGACAACAAAATAGGACTCCATCACTTTTCTCTCATTTATCAGAAAAACAGAAATCCCTAAAAAATATACCATTACTGAATTGTCTAGGGTTCTATTGAACACTAACCAGTAGTTGTACGGAGATATCTGGTACAGTTCTATTGTAAATGAGAATTATTTAGACATGGGCCTACTCTTCTCTGAAACAGTCAAATGAGGTCCTTCCGAATGGGGCGTACGTGTCATATATAGCCTATAAGTTAAGAATGCTCACTCTGATGGTCATCATATTTGGAGAGGGAAATACTAAGTGACTGAACTACATCACCAAATAGTCAGAATGTGGGTAACCCAATAAAATAAAGTTTATCTAAATTACAAGATAGGATTCCATAACAGGGGTTTGGGCATGTGTCTGTGACACCATATCACTGTCTGATACTTGTTACTTATATTATTTTGTCATGTCAAGACAGGAGATACTACTGATTTATATAGTTTGGATTAATGTTCCAGTTTCAATAAAACTTTCAATATTTACGCCTTGTATTTCTATGTTTTAGATCAGGGGGGGGGGGCAATTATTTTTCATGGGGGGCCACATGAGAAACCCAGATTGTTGCCGAGGGCCGAACAAATATTGTCATGCCGTAACCCAGCGATGGGCAACTTTGATGATAGAGAGGGCCACAAAAAAATGTCCTCGCTACCAGAGGGCCACATTTTGCTGGGGGCCAAACGGCGCCGGCGTGAAAAATTTGGGGCATTTGAAGGCAGGTTTAGAGGAATAACTCATTTTAAATTAACAGTTGTGATGTCATTATTCAGTCTTAACGACCAATATTTGATCCTTTTCTCACTCACTCCTATGTCACCACCTGCTCTCCCTGCAGGGCTTGAAATTAACTTTTTTGACCATCTGCCAATATGGCTGCTAGATTTTAAAATTACCAGCCAATTAGAATTTCCACTAGCCAAAAAGTTTTTCTTGAAATAAACCAGAATATGAGTAATTTAAGCAGTATCAGTAAGTGGCCCGGGATTCTCAAAGCCTGTGTTGAGGGTCACACGAACAAAAAAGCACTCTTGAAGCTAAATAAATCCAAAACCAATGCAATGATGATTGCCAATTATTTAAAATTTTAAATTACTTTTAGCCTTTTAGTCATAAAGATTATTGAAAGATATTCCATATTATATAATGTTATAACAGAAGTGGAGTATTGGCCAGAATGACATGAACATTTGGACACAGCGGGTATCTTGCATGTTGCGTTCAGGTGCACTGTAAAAAAAAAAAAAAAAGCAATTGCAGCACGGGCCACACAACTTTATTGTATTGGGTTACCCACATTCTGACCATTTGGTGATGTGGTTCAGCCACCTGGTATTTCCCTCTCCAAATATGATGACCATCAGAGTGAGCATTCTTAACTTATAGGCTATTATGACACTTATCCCCCATTCAGAATGACCTAATTTGACTGTTTCAGAGAAGAGGTAGTAGGCATATGTGTAAAGAATTCTCATTTACAATATAACTGTACCAGATATCTCCGTACAACTACTGGTTAGTGTTCAATAGAACCCTAGACGATTCAGTAATTGTATATTTTTTAGGGATTTCTGTTTTTCTGATAAATGAGAGAAAAGTGATGGAGTGTTCCTATCACCACAAATAACAATTTCCGCCTAAACTAAAGCTATGTTTACAGGACTATAATTCATTATCTTTTAAGGTAAATCATTTTATGACTATTTGGTGATGTATGGCAGCCACCTGGTTCATACCTCACCAAATCTGATGAGGAAATTTGGGAGCATTCTCAAGTTATGGACTTTTTTGTCACCTTTACCCTATTCGGACTGGCCTAATTTGGCTCTTTTTCAGGAATTGGGGTAGTTCTAAAGAATAGCCAAACAAAAACCTTTTTCCCCCCAAAATAAATGTTGACAACAATCAATTTCATTAATGGGAAACCCTAAAGATAAGAAAAATCATTGTTGTGTTTTGTTCTACCTCAGGTAGGGGTATCTCGAAAACTAAAGCCTTTTTTGAGGACTTGCTGCTAGACGATCAGTGACTGAAAGGAGAGCTGTCTCAGTAGAGTGAGAAGCATTGAAACTGTATTGCAGAGGATCCAGTATAGAGCATTCTTGGAGAGATAGAGAGAAAGTTGTTCGGAAGCTGCTCATTCAAGGGTTTTGGAAATGAATGAGAGAAGAGAGACAGGTCGGTAGTTCTGGATGGCAGTAGGGCTAAGGGAGGGTTTCTTAAGCAGTGGCTTGATTCTAGCATTCTTTAGAGTAGCAAGACCTGAGAAGAGAGAGAGGAGTTTATAAGGGTAATGAGGAAGGGAGATATATCAGTGGAGATGGTTTGGACAAGAGAGGAAGGGATAGGATCAAGGGGGCAGGAGGTGCCACGGTTAGACCTGACAACACATGCGCGCACGGACACACACACACACACACACACACACACACACACACACACACACACACACACACACACACACACACACACACACACACACACACACACACACACACACGCACACAACCTCTGTCCGTCCCCATATCAACACTTACACTTCTCAGTCTGTATCTGTATTTTCTGGATGTGTCTTCTGACCTTGTTTGCTTACAGCTCTTTGTAAACACATTGGACTTGACCTGACCCCGGCGAGCAGAGGCTAAAGCTGCTCACTGTATTCCAGGAAGCCCCATGCTTCACCCCGGGGTCACGGCTGCTGGATGGGTCGCCATGGCAGCCGGGGTCACGGCAGATTCTTCCTCCCTGCGGAGGGATGCCACAGGAAGTGACACACGCAAACCAGGCATCCCTGAGTGGCTATTTCTAGCCTCACACACACACACACGCACACACACACACACACACGCACACGCACACGCACGCACACGCATGCACGCACGCACACACACACACACACACACACACACACACACACACACACACACACACACACACACACACATACATACAAACACACATACCATATGCACCCACTGACCTTTTACATTTAGGTATAGTGCACAGAGTGATTGACAGGGAGAGTGCACTCAGTGCTGTCATTGACAAAATGGAGTAGCTCGCATCTCAATAATGACCATAGTACATGTGTGCGTGCGTACGTGCGTGCGTGTGTGTGTGCGTGTGTGTGTGTGCGTGCGTGCGTGCGTGTGTGCGTGTGTGCATGCGTGCATGCGTGCGTGCGTGCGTGTGCGTGTGTGTGTGTGTGTGTGCGCTACACATTGTTGGGCAGTAGCTTACCGGTAGTTACAGTAACTTAGTTACTGTACAGTAATTGTATTGCTTTCCCCAGTAACTAGTAAGATTACAATTTCCAAAAAGTAATGATGTTATTAGTTATT
>NC_139626.1:47629846-47639846 GCF_964638095.1 Poromitra crassiceps
ATAGTCTGGACCATCAGGACACAAACCCTGGTCACAGGCTGAACAGACCGCTGCAGCCTGTCTATAGTCTGGACCATCAGGACACAAACCCTGGTCACAGGCTGAACAGAGCGCTGCAGCCTGTCTATAGTCTGGACCATCAGGACACAAACCCTGGTCACAGGCTGAACAGACCATGATCATGATCACACGTCAAATCCATGTTGCCACGCTCCAATCTATTGGTTTGAATCCGAACCACCAGTGGTTTGCACCAATCAGCGTCTTTTGAGGCAGCTATGGGCGGGCTTCAGGTGTCACACGTATATCACGGGCTCGCTCTTGCTGGAGACTCACGTGATAGACGTGATGGACAGATGGTTCATCCAATCACCTTCCTGGCTACCTCAGCATACTGGCTGAAACGCATCTAGTCGTCTGACCCAGACTTCTATATAAAAAAAACATGAAAGGACATTGAGAGCAAAGGCTGGTTTAGGGAAATAATGGTATATTGGTCTACCTCCTGTATACCATGCATTTATGTCAACGATTTAGGCCAGCCTAAAAAGGTGGGTAACTCTCTGCAGGGTGGACAAACTGAATTTAGGTGGGTTTGCCCTCATCTACTCCTGTCTGAGTTGCCCAGGACAGGGTGTGTGATGTTCTCACTGACCCGCAGGTTACATCAATGAGACCTTGTGCTAGTGCATCATCAGGTATGTTTAAACCATTTCTAAAATCAAAATTAGCCTGGCCAGTTAAATAAAGTGACTGGTAGGCTTTGGCATCCACCAGCCGTATCCTGAGTAAACAATAGGATAAACAACCAAGAATAGTCAAGTAACAGCACGCAAGTCATGTTTCCAGGGCATGAGTGCTACCTCGGAGCATTTCCCTTCACCGGTCTTGATTTAGAACGGGACATTTTACAGGCTCATATTCCATGTTGGGCTTTGGTAATCCCGTTGTTAATCACATTTACAACTGTAATCCGGAAAAACATGGCTGCATGCCCCTGGCATTGTCGTGGCTCTGTGAATCACCCCGCAGTCTCTTTCTCAAAGCATACTTTGATGAAACAGAATAAAGGAGGGAACACTTCACAGGCCTGAGTCAAAGGCAGGCGTGAGGCAGGAAGGTGGGAGGAAGAGGAGGAGGAGGGAGGGGAGGAGTGGAGAGGGGAAAGGAGAGGAGAGGGGACCGGAGAGGAGGGGGAGAGGCAGGAGGGGAGAGGAGAGGAGAGGAGAGGAGAGGAGGGGAGAGGAGAGAGGAGGGGGAGAGGCAGGAGGGGAGAGGAGAGGAGAAGAGAGGAGAGGGGACAGGAGAGGAGGAGGAGAGGCAGGAGGGGAGAGGAGAGAAGAGGAGAGGAAAGGAGAGGAGAGGAGGGGGAGAGGCAGGAGGGGAGAGGAGAGGAGGAGGAGAGGAGAGGAGAGAGGAGGGGGAGAGGCAGGAGGGGAGAGGAGAGGAGAAGAGAGGAGAGGGAAAGGAGAGGAGAGGAGGAGGAGAGAAGAGGAGAGGAAAGGAGAGGAGAGGAGAGGAAAGGAGGAGGAGAGGCAGGAGGGGAGAGGAGAGGAGAGGAGAGGAGGGGAGGGGAGAGGAGAGGAGAGGAGGAGGAGAGGCAGGAGAGGAGAGGAGAGGAGAGGAGAGGAGAGGAGAGGAGAGGAGGGGAGAGGAGAGGAGAGGAGAGGAGGAGGAGAGGCAGGAGAGGAGAGGAGAGGACAAAATCATCGCTGTATTGTTGTGTGGCCCCCCAGTCAACAGCAGAGGAAGTGGAGTGCAGCAGCTAAATATACAAACAACACAATGCGGCAGCTAGCGTGTGGAGCAGCTGGTACATGTCACCAGGATCAGCAGTGTGACACGCAGAGGACCGCCTTTCAGTTCTTCAGGAAGCTGACTGAGCGAGTGTGCTGCTTGTCAGCAACACATTCACTGTGCACGGTCACACCTGAGCTCCGTGCCACCATAGTCCTCTGCTGCTCAGCAGCCAGCGTCTATTAAAGGAGAAGTTCACCTCAAAATGAAAATTCAGTCACGGTGCAGCATTCTCCTAAACCTGTGGTTCTCAACCTTTTTACACCACCATCATATGAAAGTACGAGAGCGAGGGAGCCCCGCGTACCACAGGTTGAGAACCACTGTCCCTGAAGGGGATTTTGACTAGCTTTCAACCGTAAAAAAAAAAGACACAACCAAAGAAGCTGAAAGTCGCATTTTCACTTTCACTTTCTTACACATTAATGTTTTGTTACATCTGCTCTCTCGGTTCTATGGCTCTGAACTTTGACCTCCTTACAATTGGTTGGATGTTGTGTTGGCAATATAGGAATTTAAAGGATTCCTCTGGTGTTGGTGAAAGTTAAGGCAAAAGTATGGTTTCTGCGGTGTGTGTGCGGTGTGTGTGTGCGGTGTGTGTGTGTGTGTGTGTGTGTGTGCGGGGGGCAGTGGGCAACTTTTCAGTACAGCGCCGGGCGACCAACTTGTCGCAGGTGACGATCTTCGGCATGATTTTAGTAGGGGTAGTATTTCTGAGTACATGTCAGTGTGTTTCTGTGTGTGTGTGTGTGTGTGTGTGTGTGTGTGTGTGTGTGTGTGTGTGTGTGTGTGCCTGCGTGCGCACATGCGTGTGTGTGTCCGCCTGTCCGGTTTCCCCCTGTCCAGCAGCTCATGTGGGAATTGGACCACTCAGCCGTGGGAAAAACAGGAAGGAACGGCGGCGGAGGTATTTTCCTGGTTACCGCGGCAGCAACGGATGCTGTTGTTATGGCTTTATATGGTGCTGCTGTGTGACTTGATTACTGACAAACACATGACATGCATGACTGGGCAGCATCACCTCCATCACCAGCATCTGCGCAGGCTGGCATCAGCCACTTGACGGACGCGTTTATCCAAAGCACCTTGTGAGAGCGTATATTTTCCAGCATGGGAGGCTCCAGCAACAGACGCCATGCATCATCACCATCACCTCTTTCTCTTCCTCCTCTTCTGCTTCCATCATTTCTGATGCTGATCAATCTACGTTATTGTTTTTTTAGTATGCAGTTGAGACTGTCTCTATAGTTGATCCGAGTCACGGCACAACGTGAGTGACGCATGCACACTGTCACTGCTCGAGCTGTAGATACTGTATGTGAGTCACGGTTTACAGCACAGAATGTCATTTAGCTATGAGCCATTAGCTCAGCTACCAGTATCTTCAATTGGAAAGACATCGCTTCACACTTGAATAGCATTGATATAAAATATAAATGAATAAATATAAAATATAAATACAATATAACATACATTCTAAAAGTGTGTGTGTGTGTGTGTGTGTGTGTGTGTGTGTGTGTGTGTGTGTGTGTGTGTGTGTGTGTGCGTGTGCGTGTGTGTGTGCTGTGTGCACTGCACGCATGCACGCGTGTATATGTGTGTGCATTAAGGTTGATGCACTTAGCTACAGCTTTTATGTTGCCATGGCCATTTTATATTAACTCATTCACTGCCAATATCTGACTGGCATTTTTGGCACAGGCCAAGTATTTCCATAATGTTTGGTCATCTTTCAAGACCCACAGTAAATTCTGTACTAGGACTACAGTGATGTCCAATACCTCGAAATGAAGATCTAAGTCTCTACTTTCACCCCCAAAAAGAAAGTTAGCTTTTAGCATGTTCTGTACTCTACTTATAACCCTTTTTATACACCCCATGTTCACCAAAAAAGCCTGTCTGGGAAGAGAAAAGGGAGAAAAAAGCATTTTTGTAAAAGGGCACAATCTCAGGCATAACTCACTCTCAATTCTTTTATTTTGAACTGTATTGACATCAGACATGTAAATATTATTCGTTAGGACACAAATGACAAAAAAAAAATATATATATATATATATATATACACACATGAAGTGCTTTTTTTTTACATTCAACAATACAGTTTACTCGGTGTGAGTGTGCAGACAGACAGACAGACAGACAGACACACCGACAGACAGACAGACAGACAGACAGACAGACAGACACACACACACACACACACACACACACGATCCCCCTTTTAGATTTCTAACCCAACATAGGATAAGCAATAACCACGCCCTGTGGCGCTGGGATTGGCCAGGAGCAACACTGGAGGGCACGCAGCCCAGCGATTTCATGAACCAACTGAAGAGCTCTTGAGAAGGACAGCGGGCTGCTGTGAGTGCCTTCTGCCCGCTGCTGCCTAGCTGTTCCTGTGTTTATTTTTGATTTGTTCTGGTCCATGTCTCCCTGTCATATCAACTCTGCTATTTGATCGTTCCCGTTTTCCCCTCGGCTATTCAACGGTATGTGTTTGATCGCGTGCTGTCGGCTACCCTTTGAAGGCAGGGACCTGTGTCTGTGTCACAGGCTGGGCAAGTGTTTGCTGCAGGCGCTGCACCAATAAAAACAAAAACACGTCAAACACGTCTTTGGCGTGGATGGCTATTTCTGATAAGACGTCAAAGACGTCTTTGGCGGTGAATGAGTTAATAGCTAATGTTAGTGAGTTGGCTAGTTAACTGATAACAAACAATTACCCATTAGCAAACAACCCAAAGTGGTAATGATAAAGTGGATTTAAGTGTTAATAGATATAATTCCACTGGATATTACTTAGTTTCCAATCATGTTCATCAAAGCTAGTGATAAATATAATTCCATAACTGGATACATAGCTACTTTGTTTCGAAATGTTCACCAAAACTAGCTAGCTAGCAAATCGATTGGGCAGCGACAGTTTAGCCGTACATTCTGGGCCCTGCTCGTGTTAGCATGCTACAAGCTGGAGTTGAACGTCGACAGCCCACCTAGCTCCACGAACCTCCATCCTCCCTTTCCACGCAAGCAAACAAACAAACTGAACTTTCATCAAACCTCGCCGGAACCAGCCGCTTCCCGTGGAGCTAATCCGTAAATGTTACTGTAGGAATCCATTTCTGCCCATACTTCCCACTTTTATAATTGACGTAATGTGTTCACATTGTCTTCAGTAGTTTACATAATCCAACAATTGTTTATATTGTGTTTTATTGCTTTTATTATTTTATTATATTACTTGTGGATATTTTTGCGTGATTTCTTTGCGCTTATATACAACTTCCTTTTCCCTGCAGCATCCTATTATTTTTGATGCAACAATCTGTTTTCACGGCAATAAAGTTTAATCTCAGTGGTTTGCCACCGGCAAGGGTTCCCCGTAGCCTACCACAAATACATTAAGTCATACAATGAGGTCATTCAGATCAAAGCATCCACTAAATGACAGGTTTTTACCGCAGTTCTGCCCAAAATAATGTAGTGCTATTTTTGTATATTCTTTACAAAAACAACCAACTGCTGTGTCTACAGCAAAGCAGGACAAACCCGAACCATATGATTGCTGGATATCAACCAGATCATAATAAATATGGACGTATCGTGATGTCACCCATTGGTTTGTGGCCCATTTTTAAGCCTCAATTTTGACATTTTCACCGTCGCCATCTTGGTTATTTGGAGCCAGAAGTGATCAGCGAGAAGCACGATCACTGGACAGGCGACCTGTCAATCACACCTCCTAGTCTACATTTTATCGGTTTTTCTTGAGATCATAAACTCATGAGGTCATAAATCGAGTGAGAAGTATGGTCATTTTCCCATTGACTTCTTACAATCAAAATTATTTTTGTAGCCAGTGGAGTCTATTTCTGCAATAACGGCACTCGGCCTATGGCTGTGTTCACTCTACTCTACTAACGTTAACATTGCCGCTTGTTGCTTTGGGAGACGCCGTTATTGTCTTGCCAGCAGCATCCCTGATTGGCCGGTTACATTCTAATTTGTGGAAATCGATGGGGGCGGCTGGAAGTCCAGACTGATCTGTGGAACAAATAGAGGATGTGAGGTTACTTAAAGGACAATCTGTTAAACCACGAGGCCATGTGAAAAGTATGGGGCACCCAGACTTGAACTGGGGACCGCTTGAACTGCAGTCAAATGCTCTACCACTGAGATATTTTTTCCACTGCAAGACTGCATGTAATGTGTATGACTATGCATTTGCTAGAAGCTTGATGCACTGTTAGGAAAGAAAGACATGGAAGAAGAAAAGAGAGATTTAGAGAGAGACTTTTGTCTTTTGATGCTCTTTAATGTGTCACATCTGTTAAATCACCTGTTAAAACACTTGCCTTCATAGACTTTCTTCTGATCCTGCCCACTTTTAGCGCGGTGTTGTTTCTTGTACTTGTTTCAGCTCATTTCTTTACTTACCTTACCTTCCATTTATTTTTATTTTTATTGCCAACGGTTCTTTTCTTGGTTTTATGTCCTCCTGTAAAGCGCTCTTATAGGCTACAGTAACTTCTGCTTTTAGATAAGTGCTATCTAAATCAAGTCTATTATTATTTATTGTTAACATCTCATAAGACAGAGGAGAAGCAACTGAAAACACATTCAAAGGTCAACGACCCCTACACCCATCCACGTCCCCCCACACTCACGCACGCGGTGCGCGCACACGCACGCACACGCACACACACACACACACACACACACACACACACACACACACACGCACACACACACACACACACACACACACACACACACACATACACACACACACACACACACACACACACAGAGGTCACAACAACAGCAGACCTGAGTATCTCAACATAATATACAGCTTTTCTCTCGAGGATAACTGACGTTGACAGTAAATGCATCATGAGAGAAAGAGGGTAAAAGAGACACTATGAAAAACAGCGTGCGCAGATCTGTTTGCAAAACACACCATCTGTGGTGCTGCTGAGTGATGGTGTAGTGGATGTTCATGAGGTGGAGCTAGTGTGCTGTGCTGCTGAGCGGGCGAGTGGGAGTGACGGTGTAGTGAGTGCTGGTTTATGAGGTGGCGCTAATAGGCCAAGCGTCAGCGGTGCTAATGATATAGAGAGGCAAAGTGAACGTCACTTCCTGCTTCAGCACTGTACCAGAGATTTTCTTCCGCAATTTATTTTCCCATAGACATTTTGTAAAATGCTTATGAAAATAGTTTTACTCGATCAAACCAAACGATTCAGCTATATTTAGAATCGGGAGAGACCATAGAACATTTCACTCAGACCAAAACTAAAATAAAAATGAAAAATGAAAAAATCGTTTCTAACCCGCATTTCTTTACGTTTTGGTCAGAGTGAAATGTTATGCGGTCTTTCCTGTTTCTAAATATATCTGGACCAATTGGTTTGAACCAGTAACACTCTTTTTATAAGCATTTTACAAAATAAATTGCGGATGAAAATCCCCCCGACCCCGAGAATTATTGCGATAACATTACTAGGTAGTTTATGCAACAAGTCCATAATGTTAACGTAACGTGCCAGTCCTTTGAATTAGGCCACTCCACCAGTCGACTGCCGTTACGAGTTGACAATTCAGCCTGATATCGGCTAACGCCATCCTATTTCATGGCGAGCTAGCATTACCTTGTTGACCAATAGACCTAGTTAAAATGCAAAGCTAACTGTATGAAAGCAAATCTAATGCTAAACGCAACACAACTCGCTATGTCAGTCACAGTAGGCTATAGAGAACAATTACACAAACCAATTTACCTGTAGGTCACAAAAGTCCAAATAGGATAACTGCTCGTCACACTGTAAAGAAACAGCAGTCCACTTCAGCGTTTTGGTACGGTTGTGTTCACACATGAAGCGTTCCCAAGACCATCAAGTGGACCCGCCCCGGGCACAGAACAGTGAACCGTGCCCGGGTACGGAATGCAATGTCCACACTAATCCAACGAACTGGACCTGGGGGCAGTTTGGGGTCAAGTGTGCTCTGAAACGGTCCCAAGTTTGTAATGTCTAACCATTCGTTCCCTAAACATAACCAACGTTGTTTTACTTGCCTAAACAGAGTTGATTTAATTACGTTTTAATGTCGGAAAGGCAGTCAGGTTTTCACCGCTTTGTTTCACATTTACTTTGAGATTGTATTAACATAACGTTTTCTGGCAATTAAGAGAAAAAAAACGTGTTTACTATTCGGTTATTCAGAATGTGACACTTCTCCACTCTCCTTGATAGGATTCGCTGAATTTCTGTCTTCTTTGTGATGTCGGTTGAATTAAAAAATGCCTTTATTGATATGGAAATACAGTATCAAATTATAGCAAACCATAACGAGTGTGTGTGTGTTCGTGCGTGCGTGCGTGCGTGCGTGCAGGTGTGTGTGTGTGTGTGTTGTGTGTTCGTGCGTGCGTGCACGCGCGTGTGTGTCTAAGCATGTGTTTCCCCCACCATGAAAACAGATACATGTGCGTGGGTCTGTTTGGAAATGCTGCAACATGACCACTGTGTCACATTTCCAGGCACTTTTTCATGGTTGCATTCCTTCCCTCCTTTTAAGCTCCTCTTCTCCTCCCCTCTTCCTCTTCTCCTCCCCTCCTCTTCTCTTCCTCTTCTCCTCCCCTTCTCCTCTTCTCCTCCCCTCCTCCTCCCCTCCTCCCCTCCTCCTCTTCTCCTCCCCTCCTCTTCTCTTCCTCTTCTCCTCCCCTTCTCCTCTTCTCCTCCCCTCCTCCTCCCCTCCTCCTCTTCTCCTCCCCTTCTCCTCTTCTCCTCCCCTCCTCCTCTTCTCCTCCCCTCCTCTTCTCTTCCTCTTCTCCTCCCCTTCTCCTCTTCTCCTCCCCCCCTCCTCTTCTCCTCCCCTCCTCTTCTCTTCCTCTTCTTCTCCTCTTCTCCTCACCTCCTCTTCTCCTCCCCTCCTCCCCTCTTCCTCTTCTCCTCCCCTCCTCCCCTCTTCCTCTTCTCCTCCCCTCCTCGCCTCTTAAGACGCTCCTCTTCTCCTCCCCTCCTCCCCTCTTCCTCTTCTCCTCCCCTCCTCTTCTCTTCCTCTTCTCCTCCCCTCCTCCTCTTCTCCTCCCCTCTTCCTCTTCTCCTCCCCTCCTCTTCTCTTCTTCTTCTCCCCTCCTCTTCTCTTCCTCTTCTCCTCCCCTCCTCATCTTCTCCTCCCCATCTCTTCTCTTCCTCTTCTCCTCCCCTCCTCTTCTCTTCCTCTTCTCCTCCCCTCCTCCTCTTCTCCTCCCCTCCTCGCCTCTTAAGACGCTCCTCTTCTCCTCCCCTCCTCCTCTTCTCCTCCCCTCCTCTTCTTCTCCTCCCCTCCTCGCCTCTTAAGATGCTCCTCTTCCCCTCCCCTCCTCCTCTTCTCCTCCCCTCCTCCCCTCCTCCTCTTCTCCTCCTCTTCTCCTCCCCTCCTTGCCTCTTAAGATGGCTGGGTGGCTTTGCCCGCAGGTGTAGCACTGTCTTCACACACAGACACACACACACACACACACACACACACACACACACACACACACACACACACACACACACACACACACACACACACACTTTGATCTGAGGGGTGGGCCGTTCGATTGGTGGGAATTTCCCCTTGTATCGCTATAGGAGGCTCCCCTTCCTCCCATGTCTTCGTGCTGGGAGTCCTCTGAAGCTCCGTCAGGGTGGGAGTCCTCTGAAGCTCCGTCAGGGTTGCCCTCTGGGGTTGGAGGCCTTGCACACTCCTCCTCTCCCCCGCTCCCCTTTTCCTTCTCCTCTCCTCCTCTCAATCCTCCCGTTGTTTGCCTCCCTGTGATCCTTTGCCGAGCCAGCAGGCCACCGAGCGTTTTCCATAGGTCTCACATAAGGTCTGGGTGTTACACATCAAAAAGCACATGCATGGGGCTTTCATACGAGCTTATAGAGGGAAAGAGAGCTGCCAAGTGTGAATGAGCGTGCCTGTCTTCCCCCATCTATCTTTCAAGTGGTCTACAAAGAGAGAGAGAGAGAGAGAGAGAGAGAGAGAGAGAGAGAGAGAGAGAGAGAGAGAGAGAGAGAGAGAGAGAGAGATGAGTGATTGAGGTCTCAGCCAAGAATCAGAGCAGTGGAGTGTGTTGATGGTTTGACAGGATTTTCCGTTGTTAAAACAAATGAGGGCCTTGAGATGGGGAAGCACCTCCTGCACGCGTCCAGGCCTGGCCTGCACCTCT
>NC_139626.1:47642346-47644846 GCF_964638095.1 Poromitra crassiceps
ACAGTATAATTACAATATTGATGCATCACATCTTACCTATAATAGTAGCTGAGACCAAAGCCGTGTGAATCGGAGATTGCTCCCTTAGATGATTATTAAGTCTGTGTCTGTCTAAACTCGCGTCAACAGGGGGCTCTCTCTCTCTCCTTACCGCCGGACCGGATAAACGCGGAAGTGAAACCTGGAAGTGAAACGCAGCTGCCTGCCTTCACCCGTTCGCGCTGCCTAGCAACATAGCATAAACAATGTGAACGCCACGCATACTCTCGCGAACATCTCTCGTTATATTCTAACAGGTTTTTGGAAGTTATTTTGTGGTTATGGCCGAAGTGGCTGCTGCAAACCGTTTCATTTCACTTCCTGATCTTCCCTGGCCACAGACAGACTAACACTGGCCGATTCACTCGGGCTTCAAGCAAGACTACTCTGCGTTGGTCTCGTCTACTATTAGAGGTAAGATGTGATGCATTGATATTAAATTTATACTGTTTAATAACAATCGAAAAAGTTGCTCGTAGCTGCTTTAAAGCAACAAAAGTAAAAGTAGAACTCATTATGCAGAATGGCCCATTTCAAAGTAATACAGTATAATATTGAATTTGAATTATTGATCCAGGGTACACAGGTATCTTAGTAATCTATAATACTGTCATAAATCACAATTTATTAGTTATATTTTGTATACATTTTTTTTGTGTTAGGGTTGCCCGCTGTGCAGGCTCGCCGCACGCAGATCGGCTGCTGCGCGGCCTCACCTGCTCTATTGGCTTCTATTGGCACAATCACTGCCACTGATGATGTCACAATGCCTATGACATCACTAATGATGTCACAATGCATATGGCATCTTCAGTGCCTATGACATCATCAGGGATGTCATAAGATGATTTTGGTCAATAACGATGTCACTGATTACATCACTGATGATGTCATAGACATTGTGACATCAGTGGGACAAAAATGTAAACAGACAAATATTGCCCACTTGCTCCATTTTTATTATATAAAAGGAAGGATAATCTGAATCTGCCAAATAAAAGGGAGCGAAAAGTACAATATTTCCCTCTGAAAAGTAGTGGATCAGAATAGTAGTAGTATAAACTGAATACTCAAGTAAAGTACAAGTACCTCAAAATTGTACAGTAGAGTAAATTTACTCAATTTCTACCTCTGCATGTGTCACAGTTTGTGGTATGTGCGTGTGTGCGTGTGTGTGTGTGTGTGCGTGTGTGTGTGTGTGTGTGTGTGTGCGTGTGCGCATGTGCGCGTGTGTGTGCGCGTGTGTGTGTGTGTGTGTGTGTGTGTGTGTGTGCGTGCTTGTACTGTTTAATCAGGTTCAGTGTCTGGCAGTCTTCAGTATATTTCAGTACTGAAACGCCGCAGACGGTGGAAAAAGGTGATCACCACCTGGTCACCGCTCAGGTGGGCTGTCTTCCCGACACGTAGCATAATATTGACGGTGGAATAACATGAGACTGAAGGCTCTGTGGCTGTGGGAAGTCATCACATGCTGCATACACAGTACAGCGTGTGATATTGGTATTGATATTGGCGTCACTTTTTAATGCACTGGGTGCACGTTTAGACTTAAATAACAAAAACGTTACATGTGACTTACGCTTAAATACGGGAGTCGAAACCCCGCGGTCTCCGGCATCGAAGGCATATAGGCTTAGGCCCGTGCGCCACCCTCCGAGCACGACGCCCCCCTACTGGCCACCGTTGTATTTCAGTGTCACATTCGCGTGGCGCCGATTTCAGAATGGACGGCGGGAGCAGACGCTCTGAGCTCCTATAACGATGCCGACGGTTTGATACTGGAGTTAATGTGCAGTCCAGTGCGTCTCCTACAGATGCTAAAGGAGACCTTGCAGGTCAGTAGCGGATGCAGAGGCGCGTGACAAAGTGCAGGTCAGTAGCAGACGCAGAGGGGCGTGAGCAAGTGATGAGATTTGATGCGCCAGGAGTGAGAGCGAGCTGTATTGACCAATCAGACGGCTGCATTACAGCGATCAGAGTAGACGTCTCCGGGTATGCCTGAACCCCCGAATAACCGAGGAGCGGACCCGGCCTGGTCTCGGGGTCCATTCAAAAGAAGTGACTTTGGGTCCGCTCAAGTGAAATGCCGGGTCCAATAAGTGACAGCTGTGCCAGAGAGTGGCTGGCACAGCTGTCAATCACCCTCTTTTTATATCGAACTTATCAGAAAAATGAGCGGGTATGCCCCAACCCCCGAATAGCCTACCCGAGGACCCGGCACGGACCCAAAAGAAGATCCATTAGGGTCCGGGCCCCTAATTTTGGATCTGTGAAGACCTCTAGGTCAGAGCTGTCATTAAATGTGCTTGTGGGAAAGAAATGGGTCAGAATTGGAAATTGGAGGGGGGGGGGGGGGGGGTGTTGATGAAAGATGGAAGAGGGGGAAACGAGGGATGTAGGGAGGAGAGAGAGAGAGAGAGAGAGAGAGAGAGAGAGAGAGAGAGAGAGAGAGAGAGAGAGA
>NC_139626.1:47647346-47649846 GCF_964638095.1 Poromitra crassiceps
TGCTGTGGACTGGCAGCATGCAGGCTTTACAGAAGAGGATAGGTTTTCCCTCTGTCCCTATCAGAACACAAACACCTGGTAATAGCTATTTACCATGTATCCCTACGGTGGCCCGGAGGGTCACATTCACGCATGAATGTTCCATGTTTCGATTAAACAAAATGTGAACAGGGTGAAGGGCACTGCTGATTACCAGGGCTGCTTTCTGACCCCTCACTTTTAATTGCAGGGCATTTCCTAAAGTTTCAAAGGCACTGCCATCTCTGGGGCCCCTGATCATTTCTGACCCTGACTCTCTCTCTCTCTCTCTCTCTCTCTGTCTATGTCTCTCTCTCTGTGTCTCTCTCTCTCATTCTCTCTCTCTCAAACACGTATCTTAAAATAGCTGGTTCTCACCATGAGGACCAGTCAGAATGTCCTCTCTTTCCCCCAAAAGTCCTCACATATTATGCATAACACACACACACACACACACACACACACACACACACACACACACACACACACACACACACACACATACACATCAGTATTTTTATTGGCCCATTGTGAGCTATGGAAAAGACTATTCCTTACTGTGTGCGAACATAACAGATGGGGGGAATTTTCAGCACTGAGACAATGGAAGAAAAGGATTGAAATGTCCTGACATCACACAGACTCCGGAGACATGACGAGGGTGTGACAGACAGACAGACAGACAGACAGACAGACAGACAGACAGACAGACAGGCAGGCAGGCAGACAGACAGACAGACAGGCAGGCAGGCAGGCAGACAGACAGACAGACAGACAGACAGACAGACAGACAGACAGACAGACAGACAGGCAGACAAGCAGACAAGCATGGACACAGAGACAGACAGACAGATAGGAGGGGGGAGGAGCCTGACATCACACAGAATCCAGAGACATGACGAGGGTGTGACAGACAGACAGGAGGAGGAGGACAGACGAGTGATGGCACAGAGATGACATCACCACTATAACAAGGTAATTGGATAATAATGCCTTTAATTGGATTGTAATGGCTGAGGTTTCCAGATGAAACATCACTGGTTTGGGAATTATGGAAGAAGGGAGGAAGGGAGGAAGGGAGAAAGGGAGAAAGGGAGAAAGGGAGAGAGGGAGGGAGAGAGGAGATGGAAGAGGTGAGGTAAGAAAGGAGAGATGAGACAAGGAAGAAAGAGGGAGGGAAGGAGGAAGGGAGGGAGAGGTGGAGTGGGAGAGGGAGAGATGGAGGGAGGGAGAGAGAGAGTGGGAGGTAGAGAGGGGGAGGGAGGAGATGGAAGAGGTGAGGTCAGAAAGGAGAGAGAGGACTGATGAAGACAGGGAGGAAAGAGAAGAAGGATGTAGGGAAGCAGCCCAGTCACCAGAATAAAATGGTGGCATTTTAGGATGCAAACCATGGATACTGTTAAGGTCAGATCCTTCACATCAACTGTGTGTAAATTGTTTATTTATTATATAAGTAAATTAATGAACAGCTGATGAGGTTGCGTCATGTGACGACATTGATTTAGGTGTTATCATTGGTTCAGAGTATAGTTAAGCCTCCCAATGAGTGATTGGCTAGGTCTACGCACCTTATCAGTGGTGGGCTGTTGTGATTGGCTATAAGCGTGACAGAGGGCGGGGCTGTGATGTCATCTCCTCTGATGAAAGCACTGATAGGCGCTTCTGAGAATTGTTTGATGAGGGACGTGGATGTGAGAGAGCTGCAGGAAGGACGAGCACAGGGAACTGCACCTCGTGTGGTAAGCGCTGTCGCCTCACAGCTCGAAGGTCCTGGGTTCGATTCCCACCTGGGACGCTGTGGGCGCTGGAGTTGTGACCCCCCCATATCTTCAGTGCCTACTGCCCAGGTGGGCTATCTCGTCGAAAGGGCCTTTCTGTGTGGAGTTTGCATGTTCTCCCCGTACCCCCAAGGGGGTTCCTCCGTACATAACCCCCCACTAAAAACATGCAGAAGATCGTCATCCGACCAGTGACGACAACATCTGAAGTTGGTCCAATGATGGTCCAATGAAGGTCCCCGGGCGCTGGAAAGAAATAGCGACCACTGCTCCTGGCCTGCCCCCTGGAGGAAAGGACAAGCCTGGATGGGTCAAATGCAGAGGACATATTTCACCGGCCACCGTCAGCATGAGTGTGTGTAGTGGCCGCATGCATGTGTTGTAGTGTGTTCGTGTGACAATAAAGACGAATAAAGTATATTCTGTCATTTTTTACGCTATTGCATGTGTAGCTGAGCTCTGCCCTGGTCTGTTGATTAGCCACATTGTTCACCTTTCTTTCTTTCTTTCTTTCTTTCTTTCTTTCTTTCTTTCTTTCTTTCTTTCTTTCTTTCTTTCTTTCTTTCTTTCTTTCTTTCTTTCTACAAATAACCTCATTTTATGCTCAAAGTAAATCTTTTTTTTGTTGTTGCTAAAAACAAGTGATGCAGCATCCACCTAATTTTTGAATGTCCCTCCGTCAAATAAATATGGGTGCAAGGTCC
>NC_139626.1:47662346-47664846 GCF_964638095.1 Poromitra crassiceps
TGGGGGGATGTTGAAGAAGTGGGGGTGTTGTGGTGTCTGCTGCACTCAGAGGATACATATGCAGGGTTATGTAGATGTGTATACTGTACATTCTACACACACACACACACACACACACACACACACACACACACACACACACACACAAAGACAGATGCTCGGAAACACATCCACCCACCCACATCTATGCATGCACACACTCGCATATTTACACTCATACACTCGCACTTGCAAATGACGTGCACGCACGCACAAACACACACACACACACACACACACACACACACACACACACACACACACACACACACACACAAATAGGCAGTGTGTGTGAAGGTTCAAGCAGCAGACTTCTCTCTAAAAAATTGCCGCTTCAAATCCCAAAACCGTATAACAGTCGACAATGATTTTCATTCTCTGTGAGCCAATTTTGATCTAAAGGCTTTATGCTTAAATGCTTGAATTAGTTTCTATAGGCTAAATAGTAGGGGTGTCACAATATATCGTCCCACGAAATTTCGCGATAGTAAAACGTCACGATATGTATCGTTGAGATGAAATCTCATATCGCAAAAAAAAAAAAAAAAAATTTTTTTTTTTTTTTTTCAAAAAATAGACTAAGAAACGTCTTTGTTTGTTGAAGTTCAATGTGTGGAAAGTAGTTCAGTTGAACAAGTCTCTGAAGAGACACATGGGAAGTTATACAGGAGAGAAACCATTCAATTGAGTTTCTGGCAAAACTGTTTACTTGACAGGAAAAACTGAAGATGCATAAAAAATAGATTAAGAAAAGTCTTGTTGTTTGAGTTTGAAGAAAAACTGAAGATGCATAATGAGAATTTATACTGCTGAGAAACCTTTTAGTTCAAAGTAAATCTAAGTGACGGTGTAACTCATTCTATTTCAAGATAAGCCTTATCTCCAATCTCATGTTTTTTCTAGTTGTTATTGTAATAACAATTTCCCACAACAGCATGTTTTGTATTTGTGCATTTCAAATAAAATACTACTTTTCCAGTCATATATTGTCATTATTCAAGTTTAAAAAAATATTGTTAAAATCGTATCGTATCGTATCGTTATCGTGAACCCAGTATCGTGATACGTATCGTATCGTGAACTGAGTGTATCGTGACACCCCTACTAAATAGTGACATTGATGCCTATGTATGAATTTCTCTCCAAAGCCTTTGCCGTTCCATCAGGATGGCTACTAATAGTTTTGATTTGTTTAAAGGAACACGCCAACTTTTTGGGAGTTTTGCTCATTTGCCATATCGCCCCTATGCATAACCAAGATACACAATGTCTTTACAGTCACTCTCTGTACAGTATACAGTGAGCTACAGTCGTCCAGTTAGTTATTATTATCACCAATGAATTGGAGGAAACAGTACAGCCGTTCAAAGTCACCAAAAACACACATTTCTAACAGCGCCAAAAAGCTCTATGTACACGTTGTGACTCGGGTACTGCACAGAGAGTGACTGTAAAGCAGTGGTTCTCAAATGGGGGTCCGCGAAAAGTTTTCAGGTTAAAAAATATATATATACCGGTATATATATATATATATATATATATATATATATAAATATATATAAAAAAGAAAAAGAAAATGCTACATGTTACTTATTCCTTCTCAAACTACTTCCTACATGGTGCTAGTCTATCAAAATATCTTGGCTGTCATTGATTGTGTTGCATAGTGGTTTTCTGTACTGTTGACAAATTGTGATATTGTAAGTCGCTTTGGACAAAACAAAAGCATCTGCTAAATGACGTAATGTAAATGTAATGTAATAAAAAAAAAAAAAAAAAATTGCGAAATCTTCATAGTTCAACGAAAATAGTTTATGCTTTAAATCTAAAATGGTTCATGGATTACATTCTAATAACAAACCTATCAAATTAAAAGTCAAGCACGTTACCGTGGAAACAATTAAGCTTAGCCCAAAATCACAAATCAGAATGAGGGGGTCCACGGTATATTTTCTATCTTGTAAGGGGTCCTTGGCTGAAAAACATTTGAGAACCTCTGCTGTAAAGGCATTGTGTATCCTGGTTATGCATGGGCGATATCATAACGGCAAATGGGCGAAACTCCCCAAAAAGTTGGTGTATCCTTTTAACACTTTTTGGGGGGCACTGCATAATTACATTTGTGTTGTTTCATTGATGTCTTTACTATTATTCAAAAAAAAAAAAAAAGTGGAGTGAGAGAGGAACAACAACTACCAAGCTGTCCTTGAGCAAGGCACCAGACCCTCCGGTGGTTGTATTGGGAAGCTCCCTGGTGTGAATGCGTGTCTCCCTCCCCCAGGTCACGGTGTGATGAATGTGAACTTGTCTGGTTAAGTGAGACACACACACACACACACACACACACACACACACACACACACACACACACACACAGGTAAACACACACACACGGGTACAATCATGTCACATTTTCCCCCGACGTATTGTCTAAACTCATTTCTGGGCCCTACATCTTTGT
>NC_139626.1:47669846-47694846 GCF_964638095.1 Poromitra crassiceps
TTTACAAATCTCTCAACGGGTCAGGCCCACACTACATCTCTGAAATGCTTCTACACTATGAACCATCCAGATCCCTGAGATCTTCAGGCACTGGTCTACTAATTGTCCCGAGGACCAAATCAAAACATGGTGAAGCCGCGTTCTCCCACTATGCCTCTCATAACTGGAACAAACTCCCTGAACACATTAGATCTGCCCCTACTCTGCCTATTTTTAAATCCAAGCTAAAGACCTTTATGTTTACTCTTGCTTTTAACTGCTACTAAACTACTGCCTCTCTCGGCCTGTAATTTTTAATTTTTTTTTCCCTGTACATTTCCAAC
The DNA here is from genome assembly GCF_964638095.1 of Poromitra crassiceps. Taxonomy (NCBI): domain Eukaryota; kingdom Metazoa; phylum Chordata; class Actinopteri; order Beryciformes; family Melamphaidae; genus Poromitra; species Poromitra crassiceps. Next base: position 47,670,170 of record NC_139626.1, read on the forward strand.
AAATGGACTGTACATGTAATAATAATACTGAAGAATGCCTTGTAACTTATTTAAAACAGAAATAATGTTTCATGTCTGTTAATTTGAGTATATATTTTCGGCTGTGTTTTTTATGTGTTTTTTATATGTGCATTGCTTTGCTGCTTGTTTTTTCGATTATTTTTTTGTAAAGCACCTTGAATTGCCTTTGTGTATGAAAGGTGCTATATAAATAAAATTTGACTTGACTTGACTTGACATAAACGATGGTTTGGAGAGTTAATGGCTCATTTAAAACATGAACATTTTAAATATTGAACTACGGGATCTGTCAAAGAATGAAGTCTGGCAACCATTATTGGACTATTTTGATCGCAAATATTCTACAAAAGAGTATAATGATCTGCCTGCATGTATTTTCTGTCTCCACAATGGGGTTACGATGTGAACCTTAAGAAGTTGGCATCATCTGTTATTGTTGTCGGTTCTTGTTCATTATCTGGTTTGATTAGTTGATTGGTGTATTTAGTTTGATGTCTGGAAGGGTGATGTATATTCTGTGTGTTTTTCTATCTGGAAAGATCGAACAAGAATCAAAATGTGCAAGACTAGTCTGTTTGACAGCTGTTTGGCCTAGGGGTCATACTGATGTTGGTGGCAGGAAAACAGATGTGAGCCTGCAACTGACTGTGGAGTTTGGTCATCTGAGCCTCACCCCACAACCTGATCAACCAGTCATCAGAAGTCCATTCATTTCCCTTAGAGCTGTGTGAGCAGAGAAACTCTGCAGATGTGCTGACTGACGCTCAACAAGCTGGTCAGCCGACAAAACTTGGCCATGACAGAATCAGCTGTCAACCGATTTCTGTGCGTCCTTGTTTCATAAGCAGATGCAAGATGGGCGAGAACTTTCCAAACGCTTCTCACTTCTCTACAACTGATTTGAACACAACAGCAGGAATGAAAACACTGCTTGCAGAGTGTGTGTATCCAGGGTTGGTGGAAGGCTCTTGTCGTTTTATTGAGTCTCTTGCGTTTTTGGTTGATGCTATATTAGCGCTGCCTATCTAGTCATGTCAACTCATCAAAACAATGTAACATTATGAAAGATACATGATTTGCCTGTTGAAAACGTTATAACTGCAGACTTCTCTCAGAGTCTCTGGCCCCGCCCACAGTCAAAGAATAGAGGGATGACGTAGGCTATATTCTCTATAGGTCAACCCGGAAGTTATTGGGCATACCTTCTGTATTGGGATTTAGGAATATCCCAGTTGAGTGACGTTACACCCGAGTTGACCGCGTTCGAAAAAACGGAAAACCAGCCCAGGGTTAGCTCTAGCCAGGCTAGCCATTGCTAGCAATGGCAGTTGATAACAGATTTCACAGTATTTTCTGCATACAAACACTGTAGCAACATGTCCACAGATAGAAGTTTGACAGTTACTGTGTGTAGGACTGATTTAATGAGACACAAATAAGACAGAAGAGCTAATAAACACTATTTACTACAACTTTCATCACTGTTGAAGTGCGGACGTGCCATCTTGGATTTTCAGGTCTGGACTGCAAAGGTTCCTGACCTTTGACCCGTGAGCTTCCTAGTTCCCAGCACTAATGGAATGGGGCATTAGCATCGCCCTGGGTCCCCGCATCTCGAAGTCAACGTTTTTTTTGAATGGGCTTTTGGTTAGATGCTTGAAATAAGGCCGGCGGTTATAAACGTTTATGACACTCACAGGTTTTGTGCAGCGAGATAATCTTCACAATGGACATCACGATTTTCGAAGTGTAATGCGATCACCAGGAATCAATTTGAGAAGATTGTCTTGCTGAACAAAACCTTTTAGGTATCATAAACTTTTGTTAAGCGTGCACGGGCCTTAATTATTTCAGGCATGTCAAACTGTAAACCACATTGTGTCGGCTAGATCTCCACAGCTGGGAATCAAACTCGGAACCTCCAGCATCTCCAGCTGACTGCACTACGCATACCCGCTGGCTATCGCTATACATATCCCCCAAAAACCCATTCACAAAACCCATTGACTTCGAGACGAGGGATCCCCCGCTAACGCATTTCCGAGTTTTAGCACTCGTTCCTGCGGCACTATAGACACTTGGTAGTCGTGTGGAGAAAAAAAAAGCACTCTAAAAGTCAGTCTAGAACAGCTGGTTCTCTACCTGGAGGACATGAGATGATTTATGGGGTAGGAAATTATTTTAATTGTTTTTTCCATGTTTATCTGGCAGCAAAACAATCAATGCCGGGTTCGTGGAGTTAAAGATCCGATTAAAAAAAGAAGAAAAAAATCTCCTGTGTGAATCAAGGCGCTGTAGCGTGAGACTACAGGTACACATCACCATGTCTGACTTGATTTACTACCTGCTTTGAGAGGTGATTCCTGAGGATGACTCAGACTGTGTGCGTGTGTGTTTGCGTGTGTGTGTGTGTGTGTGTGTGTGTGTGTGTGTGTGTGTGTGTGTGTGTGTGTGGTGTAGTGTGTGTCATCGTCTGTAGGTGTGTCCCCGTGTCTGTGCCGGAGTGTAAGCACGTCACTCTCTCTCCACTTTCCTCCATCACTCTCTTAGATCCAAAAGCAAACAAACAGCGCCCCCATCAACCCCCCCCCCCCCCCCCCCCCACACACACACACACACACACACACACACACACACTCTATTTTTGATCACATTCCTAACCAGTGACTTCAGACCAGAAGAGGGCAAGCCTGTGTGTGTGTGTGTGCGTGTGTGTGTGTGTGTGTCTGTGTGTGTGTGTGCGTGCGTGCGTGCGTGCGTGCGTGCGTGAGTGCGTGCGTGCGTGCGTGCGTGAGTGCGTGCGTGCGTGCGTGTGTGTGTGTGTGTATGTGTGTGTGTGTGTGTGTGTGTGTGTGTGTGTGTGAGAGAGAGAGAGAGAGAGAGAGAGAGTGTGTGTGTGTGTGTCCATGACGTCAGCTGTTTGTGTGCTGGCTTGCTGTGGTTGTGTCTGGGGTAGCAGCTTGGCAGATAAGCAGGGTGCGGGGGGGTTAAGGGGGTGGGGGGGGGGGGGGTGGGGTGGTTATGGGGGAAATGACAGAAAAGACACAGAAGAAAATATGTCGCGCTGAATGTCAGTGGGATGGGCCTCAGGACCGATGGGCCTGTCAACTTTATAGACTTTTCATTGTTGAGCGATTGATGATTGAGTGTATTCTTAGCTCCCCCCGCTCTCTCTCTCTCTCTCTGTCTCTCTCTGTGTCTCTCTCTCTGTCTCTCTCTCTCTCTCTCTCTCTCTGTCTCTCTCTGTGTCTCTCTGTGTCTCTCTGTGTGTGTGTCTCTCTCTCTCTCTCTCTCTCTCTCTGTCTCTCTCTCTCTCCCCTCCGCTGTCTCAACACAGCCGGAGGAAACTGCTGTATAATGATAACAGACTCAGAGACAATGGGTTCAACGGGCACACACACACACACACACACACACACACACACACACACACACACGCACGCACGCACGCACGCACGCACGCACGCACGCACGCACGCACGCACACACACACACACACACACACAGACACACACACACACACACACACACACACACACACACACACACACACACACACACACACACACACACACACACACACACACACAGTGCAGGGGTCAGGGGTCCTGCCTGTGCTGCCGATAGTCTCCATTGCCTTTGACATTATTTATCAAATATGGAACAATCCGGACATACCAGGCGCGTTTCTGAACGCTTTTTTTCCTAAACGACTCCTTGGAATAGAGGCTCCCTGCCTCTGCCGGGACCCTGTCTGCCCAGTGGTCAGGTCAGGTTGGGTTTACAGTATTTTGGGCTGCTGCAATACTGCAAAGAGGGCCAAAGCCAAGAGACTGGCCTCTGTCTGAAAGGTCTAGCATTACCTGCTACCAGATCTTGGCGCTGTTTAAATGCAGATTTCCAAAATCATATCCATGAAGAAAGCAAAGTTCAAGTCAAGTCAAGTTTATTTGTATAGAGCTCATTCACAAGCGTCCAGGGCTTTACCAGAGAATGTGTCTAGCTAAGCACTGTCAATAGACAGGATTGAACAGTTGTATATTAGAGAGAGACAGAGAGGGAGAGAGAGAGAGAGAGAGAGAGAGAGAGAGGAGGGAGGTGGAGAAGGGGAGAGGCAGAGAGGGAGAGAGAAGAGAGAGAGAAGAGAGAGAGAACAGAACAAATCCTGGGGCTGGGCAATACAGTTGAAATCAATATCAGCATAATCATAAGGATAATTCTCTATACCAATGTACTGGTATATCGCAATATGGTTAATGTAAGCAAAATCACGTTTATTAATCAAATGATCATATAAAGACGACAAACATCAGTTCCTCATATAGGCTACTCTAAAAGTGTTTTTCGTTATCACCCACGTCCTAAGGGTCATACAATCTCCCACCCGCTGATATTTCCCCATTTTCTCCCCAATTGTACTTGGCAATTTTTCCCCCCTGCTGCCACCGGTCGCTGCTCCACCCTCTGCCGACACTGGGGAGAGCCGAAACTAGCACCATGCTTCCTCAGACACATGCAAAGTTGCCAGCCGCTTCTTTTCACCTGACAGCGGGGAGTTTCACCGGCAGGACGTAGCACGTGGGAGGATCACGGCACGCTATTCCCAGCAGTTCCCTTCCGCCCTGACCAGGCACCACGACCGACCAGAGGAGAAGCTAGTGCAGCGACCAGGACACATGCCCCCAATGCGGCTTCCCACCTCCAAACACAGCCAATCGTGCCTGTATGGACGCCTGACCAAGCCGGAGGCCACACGTGGGTGCGAACCTGTGACCCTCGTGTTGGTATAGGAAGGGAATCTACCGCTACACTACCTGGACGTCCAGTCATACTATTTTTAAGTGGCTGTTACTGATTTTCATGTTTTTCAAATATTGGATATCTAATTTTGAAATGAAATTCTCTAAAAGCACATGGCTCACAGACATTATAACACATATTCACAGTCACAGTTGCAGCTAGTGACGTTTAAATGTAATTTCAGAAAGAGTCACTGTAATGTTCTTTCCCGCTCTCCTTCAGGTGTTATGCATCTACCTGATTAAGGGGGCGTAGGAGGTTTTGCTAATCCAATCACAGCTGGCCACATCCTTCCCATTCAGCCAATCAAAGCTTTAGCGGCAACCTTTAAGAGCTGTTCCCTTCTCATACTCTTATCTGCTGTCATTTCAGTGCTGCTGCAACCCTCCTCCACCCCATTCTCCTCCAGGTCGGAGATCTCCAGAAGCCTTCTTAGTTCACCACCAGCAGGTCTAGACTCCACAGGGGGGATATCCTATTCTACTCACGGCTTCACTACCCCCTTCATAATCATGATGACGTCAGCATGACGTCTCCCGATGACGTCAGCATGACGTCTCAGAGTCATGATGGAGTCTAATCGCCAAAGACTTTGAACTTTTCATAACCATTGAACATTCATAATATGTCATTCATAATCTTGATCACATGTAAATATATCATTGCTCATGTGAATAAATCATGTCATCAAAAGAACATGGTGACTACCTTTGTGAAATAGCTTCAGTCCTTATGGCCGTGATAATGGAGTGGAACAGGCTAGGTAGTGGAGGTGAATAACAGGCTATGAATGCTGGTATGGAGCTGTGAAGATTTCATTCAAAAAGCTATATCCATTTTGGGAATAAAGTTACCCAATCTTCATCTAACAGCATTTTGAAAACCATGCAGTGCATTACATGATCTAAAATGTCGCAACTAAATACCTCGAGGCAGTGAAGTAAAATTTCACATATTATTCAGTTAGTTGTACCTTGATGCCGGCAGCATGTGTCAGAGTCACGTTTGATATTTCATTTTTTCCACTGAAACTCAAATATGTTGCATACCTTTTAAATTGGCGCGTATTCATCCATGCAGGGAGGGTTTGCTTAACATGCACACCTTTTGCCGTCACTTCCCTGCTTCACATTCACACAGTTCATTCATACAGTCACAGCGCAGCCTGTCTGATACTGTTACAGCTGTTGATGTGGTAGCGGACAGCATTTCGGTAACCCTTTATTTTAATTACATATGAACTACATATGAATACCAATGTAATTACTGTGTAATTACATTGGTGTTCATGGCTACTAGTTCATATGTAGTTAGTAGTAGTAACTATTTGTAATTAGACATGTTCATATGTAGATCATATGTAATTATGGACCTGTAAAATAAATAAAGGGTTACCAGCATTTCCACTTTCTCCACCAGTTTGTTTTGGTCCCAGCTGGACCAGGAATTGGAACCAGCAAACCCTCTTTTTAATATGGATTGGGCTTCTAAATGTGCTTTACCTTGGATTTTGGCAGAAGGGGTAGTAACATCTTGTCCTGTATTAACAAATGGTCATAGCATTTCTCTCACCTATAGGGTTGAATGGGAATGACTGTTCTATCAGTTATATGTCTGACTTTTTGCCTCAGGATGAAGCAAACAAACAAACAAATAAACACACACACACACACACACACACACACACACACACACACACACACTGGCGTAGCCAGACTTGGCACATTGGATGTGCCACAGAAAGTCAGGGTGTGCCAGGGGGTGGACAATTTGGTGGCGGCCACCACCCAAAAAAAGTTGGGCCTTTTCAAGCCAGATTTAGAGGAATATTAAGATAGGACCATATGACCATAACCATCAATGTTTGCTCCTTTTCGCACTCATTATTAGCAGATAGAAGCAGTCAATTAAATTGTATTTTTTGGCAACATGTAAAACCACTTTGGTATCTCAAAGAAGTCTCACCTACTTTTTCCAAAGAGTGTTCTAGTCGGGAAAGAACGCAAGTTTGGTTGGCATGCAGGTTTGTCTACTGCAGAGAGATCTGTACTTAGTGCAGCGACCAAAGCGCTCCACCCCCACGCCACCTCTCTCTCTCTTTCCTCTCTTTCATGCCCGGCCGCCTGTCTCGCATATGCTCCCCAAAATCTCACGGCAGTTTAAACATAGCAAGCGCGTAAACAACGCGACTATAGCAAGATTGTCTGGACAAGTGAGAACACAAACACATCGGCTACCAAAATATATTTCCCTGCTGCATGTCATGATGAGATCAGATTGGCAAAAGTTTGGATAGACTGGATTGCTTCCCGCAGCAGCGATGCCTTTTCCCCCACACTGCCTGGCTGATAGACAGGTAGGAGATTACAGCTTCTGACTGGCAGGGGCTCAAAACTATGGTATAACAACTTTGTATTCATTGGTCATTCATTGTGATATAAATTAGTGACATTTGCTGTTGGTATTTGGTAGCCTATCTGATGCCTGCAGTGCGCTATAGGAGCAGAAATTGACGCGCATCAAATGAGCCGCATCAATTAACGATAATGACGGGAGTCTTGCGCAGCAGCAGGATGATGTAGGCTATTGGTGCAGATTTTCAGTCATAAATATCAAACATGTTTGATATGATCGGGACGGCCCCGATGAGGCTGTGAGCAGATCGGGAGGGTTAAGATTGGATCTGCAAACCGCTCACATTACAAGATAATCTGTGCCGAACATCGGGCCCGACCAAGCTTGGCAAGCTGCCAGGCCATCTCCTCAGATTCTCGGGAGGGGTAAATCGGGCATAAATCGGGCCAAAAATCCTGTAGTCTGAGCCAGCCTACGCATGACAGCCTGTGCATGACAGCTGATGTGTTTTGCAGACAAACAAGCAAAAAACTTTAATTTTTCCCCCCCTTTCTTTGTGGGTGGCATTAGCACACCCAGGCGCACCCGTAGCTATGCCATACCTGACCTATTCAGCAGTAACTGATGAGTTTTGGTAGTTACTTATTATGCCAATAGACCTTTAATTGTTGTAGAACTTCAATTAATTTAGAACTTCAATTAGGTTTTGATACACTACTAGCCTACAGAAAATTGAGGAAAACTGGCCTACATGAAGTCCAACGACTATGACATCAAGATTAACAAATGTCACTTGTTTTTGATCTTCAACTTAAACTTTTGCTCGAGCAGTTTACTGTATGAGGCCCGAGTTGGACCCAGCAGCCGGTCAGCAGATAGTTATCCACGGCTAAATGGCTCCACCGTGTGGCAGTAAACCTAAACAGCAGCTGAAGGCGGAAGAGAAACGCTCAGCCGCTAGGGACCGCACTTTGGCCACATCGCGCGTTTTGCATCGAGCTTCCAGAGATCAAACCGGAAAGAGAAAAAGTTTCCTTCAAAATAATCAGTAATTGTGCCTAAAGTAAACACAAAATGAAACACAAACCACTGGGAAATAACACTATATTTATGGTATATCTGTGTGTGTGTGTGTGTGTGTGTGTGTGTGTGTGTGTGTGTGTGTGTGTGTGTGTGTGTGTGTGTGTGTGTGTGTGTGTGTGTGTGTGTGTGTGTGTGTGTGTGTGTGTGTGTGTGTGTGTGTGTGTGTGTGTGTACACAGATAATATATCTATGACTCAAGTGCTCTGCCTTTTCCCCGGGTTTGATTCTGTGTAAAGGAACGTTATGTTGACCGGAAGTTGTAGTTTGTACTCTTGCTAGCTTGACTTTTGCCAGTAGCGGTACCTCCTACTAGCTGTCAGTAGAAGCGTCTGCTTGTCTGTCTGTACGTGTCGCCACCTCAGACTGCAGCAGCAATGTAATGTAGTTTATGCTTCACTTCATGGACATTCATAATGACGGAGCCGTCGGTGTGAGATATCGGTAGAGTTGAAGACAGCGGTGATACCAGAGTGGTCGTTAGGACTGATAGAGGAGTATCGTTTCCTGGCTGCTGGGGCAGGCGGAATTTGACAGTTGTCCGCCTGCTGCTTGTTGTTGGTGTTTTGTCCTGCTGACTGACTGGCCTCCCAACCACACCACAGCGGTAAGTTAAGAGAGTCAACTAGCTGAACTCATCTTTCCATTGTTCTCGTAAACGTAGCTGTGTAGCCTGTAACGTTACTTTTTTTTATGTGTGTGTTCCAGGCGCATCTCTCCATGCGCTGCTCGAAGATATCGTTGTTCGTTCGTTCGTTCGTTCGTTTGGTTGGTTGGTTGGTGCTGTTGTGTTGCCAGATAAGTTACAGTTTATCGCACACAGCCTGCACAAAAATAATAACATTTCGCATTCAGGCCAAACTGCATAGGAAATGTATCAACGCAACGCACTGATGTATAGTTCGACTCCACAAATGACATAGGCTCCATCTGTTGTTATGCGCTGTTGACATCTCCACTTTCTGTAGGCTATATCCAAAAGGCAACGTGCCATTTCGGTGCTATATCTCTGTTTTGGCTACTCAAAATATATGTCCAATGAACGTCAACTAGCAACATGTTTACGTTGTGGCTTCAAAAGCATTTGTAGCAAGGTTGATTATGTCTAGCCAAGCACTTTGAAGTAATTGGGATCCCCCTCTGGAAAGAATACATTCATTATGAATTATTACTGTAGTAGTAGGGTCCTAAATACTATAATTATTCGAATATTCCTATGAACTATAACTCAATAGTGAGTGTAGTGAGCTTAGCCTACTTCAACTTCAACATAAACATTCTAAATGGACCAAAGTTTATTTCCTGTTGCAGAGTGTTTGCTAATACACTAGCTGATGGGAATCGTGTTTGGGTCCAAACTGTTCCCTAGCAACAGAATTCCAGTGAAACCATACGTAATATTATTATTACTAATATTATTATAAGTATGAACATGTTTACTGTAATATTGGCATCATAATCCTTATAAAGTTTATAGCATACAGTATGCTAGAAGAGTATGCAGACAGCTGGTCCTGGTCCGACAAAAGAAGACCAGCTGTATCATTGAGAGGTCTAATATTAGATGCAACCCGCTTGTAAGCAGTATCTGGGCATAAGGGTGTGTTGATGTTTCATCGTAAACGATGTAGCCTCAGAAAATAGGCTAGACTATACCAGTGTCCTTACAGTTTGACCATCTAGGCCAGTGACTCCCAAAGTGGGGGTCCAGAGACGTCCAGGGGTCTTGGAGGTTGCTGTACGGGTCTGTGTAGAATTCTGTGTATTTATCAACCAAAGCTTTGGCAGATTCTTGGGACAAAATCTTACAATCAAATGTGTATCTACTTGGGGGGTTGGTGATATGAACATGTTTGAGAATATCTCTGCTAGGCTACTTTGCAAATGATGTAGTTCAATAGTTCGATATTATCGTGTAGCAAGAGAATCATGTCAGGATGAAATAACGATAGTGAGTGCCTATATCGCCCACATTACATATAAGTCAGCATAGGCTGTTAGGATGGAGGTATGGAAGAGAGAGAGAGAGAGAGAGAGAGAGAGAGAGAGAGAGAGAGAGAGAGAGAGAGAGAGAGAGAGAGAGAGAGAGAGAGAGAGAGAGAGAGAGAGAATGCAATGTGAGCATCTGGTTCATTGATTCAAACAGGGAATAAGGTAGCTGTTGTAGCTAATTGTCTGGCTGGTTTGCATTTCCCCTTGCAGTTAGCCTGTACGTTACAAAGTGCTGGGGCAGTTAACCTGTACGTTACAAAGTGCTGGGGTAGTTAGCCTGTACGTTACAAAGTGCTGGGGCAGTTAGCCTGTACGTTACAAAGTGCTGGGGCAGTTAGCCTGTACGTTACAAAGTGCTGGGGCAGTTAACCTGTACGTTACAAAGGGCTGGGGCAGTTAGCCTGTACGTTACAAAGTGCTGGGGCAGTTAGCCTGTACGTTACAAAGTGCTGGGGCAGTTAGCCTGTACGTTACAAAGGGCTGGGGTAGTTAGCCTGTACTTTACAAAGGGCTGGGGCAGTTAGCCTGTACTTTACAAAGGGCTGGGGCAGTTAGCCTGTACGTTACAAAGGGCTGGGATAGTTAACCTGTACTTTACAAAGGACTGGGGCAGTTAGCCTGTACGTTACAAAGGGCTGGGGTAGTTAACCTGTACTTTACAAAGCGCTGGGGCAGTTAGCCTGTACGTTACAAAGGGCTGGGGTAGTTAACCTGTACTTTACAAAGGGCTGGGGCAGTTAGCCTGTACGTTACAAAGGGCTGGGGCAGTTAACCTGTACTTTACAAAGGGCTGGGGTAGTTAACCTGTACTTTACAAAGGGCTGGGGCAGTTAGCCTGTACGTTACAAAGGGCTGGGGTAGTTAACCTGTACTTTACAAAGGGCTCGGGCAGTTAGCCTGTACTTTACAAAGGGCTGGGGCAGTTAACCGGTGCTTTACTAAGGGCTGGGGCAGTTAGTCTATATGTTACAAAGGCCTGGGGCAGTTAGCCTGCACTTTGCAAAGGGCTGGGGCAGTTAGCCTGTACTTAGCCTGTACTTTACAAAGGGCTGGGGCAGTTAGCCCGTATTTTACAAAAGGCTGGGGGGCAGTTAGCCTGTACTTTTCAAAGGCCTGGGGCAGTTAGCCTGTACTTTACAAAGGGCTGGGGCAGTTAGCCTGTATGCTACAAAGGGCTGGGGCAGTTAGCCTGTACTTTACAAAGGGCTGGGGCAGTTAGCCTGTTTGTTATAAAGGGCTGGGGCTATTTATCTAGTCCAGTGGTTCCCAAACTGAGGTACGCCTACCCCTAGTGGTACGTGGAGGTATTGGCAAATATGCTCACAGATGACTCACATATTCTCTATCTGAGTCACTGTTCACTGACTCACTGCTAAAGTTAGCCACAGGAGCAGCGTTAACATCACGTGGTACTTTAATCTGGGCTGATGAAGACTGATTCTTTGCATTCCTTACTTTTCACTCTCCTTCATTCTCTATTTACTTTCTATTTATTATATTCTAACAGCCTTCATTCAGGCAGTTTCTCCCCCTCTTGCTTTCTGTTTCACACCAACAAAACTCTCCTGCACACATATTCCCTGTCGCAATCTCACACTAAACGAGGGTTGGCCTACTAATTACATCAATAATCATGATTTGAGACTAGATATCCTCTTAGATTTTGGATAACGTTATATTGTGAGGTGGCATACTTTGCATGTCTTTTGCTGCTTTAAAAGGCTGCATTACAGTAAAGTGATGTCATTTTCTGAACTTACTAGCTGCTGTTCTATTATTTGCCTTTACCCACACAGTTATTCTATTCACATTACTGATGATTATTTATCCAAAATCTCATTGTGAAAGCACCAATAGTCATCCCTACAATATCGTCGCAATATCGATATTCAGGTATTTGGTCAAAAGTATTGTGATATTTGATTTTGTCCGTAATGCCCAGCCCTACAGTACAACACACATGTTCCCTCTCACATCCTCACACTAAACTCTCTCACACAAAAACACTCCCCCTGTCTGTCTGTCTGTCTGTCTGTCTGTCTGTCTGTCTGTCTGTCTGTCTGTCTGTCTGTCTGTCTGTCTGTCTATCTGTCTGTCTGTCTGTCTCCTGTCTGTCTCCTGTCTGTCTCTCTGTCTGTCTCTGTCTATCTCCTGTCTGTCTGTCTGTCTGTCTGTCTGTCTTCTGTCTGTCTCGTCTTTCCTTCTCTTTGTCGCGGTGCCTCACTGTCTTTTGTCTCTGCCTGTCTCTACCTTTCTCTCCACCCTGCCACTGCCTTTGTCCCCATCCATCCCCTCCTCCCACATCTCTCTCCCCCTCTCTCTCTCTCTCTCTCTCTCTCCCTCTCTCTCTCTCTCTCCCTGGTCAGTGTGTGTGGTCAGACTGCTGGAGCAGTTACAGCGCTCCACCCTGCCCACCATCACCACATCTCACTGCCTGCTCCCTCAGCTGACGGCCATAGAGCTTACGGGGCTCACGTGGGTGTGTACTGTGTGTGTGTGAGTGTGAGTGTGTGTGTGTGTGTGTGTGTGTGTGTGTGTGTGTGTGTGTCTGAGTGTGTGTGTGTGTGTACTGTGTGTGTGTGTACCGTGTGTGTGTTTCACGTGAACGCTTTAAAGCTACACGTCGGCAGCTTCGCACGATGGCGGCTACAGAATGAGAACAGATTGTAAGATTTGAACTGAAGTAAGTAAATGACGATGCCAAAGTGGTTCCTGCACACTGCACTGCAGCACGCTCATGTTCCCAACCAGGCCTCTCTGTCCTGCTTTAGACCAAAGGCAAACCAAAGGCATGAGAGAGACAAACGATCCCATCTGGATTAGATCTTTTGCTTTGTGTGGATGGAGAGCTGCTGCCTGCTGTTTAGGAGATGTGATGTTTGTCTTCAGTGGTGATTGATTGGTCTCTGTGGTGACGTGTAGCCTTCACTTCACTGTACATCCCAACATCACAACACTCGTCTCTGCAGTGAAGGAGCAGCACCTTCTGTGTGTCTCTGCTCACAACTCCCACAGGAGCTCAGATCATGCTGTCATCATGTGTGTGTGTGTGTGTGTGTGTGTGTGTGTGTGTGTGTGTGTGTGTGTGTGTGTGTGTGTGTGTGTGTGTGTGTGTGTGTGTGTGTGTGTGTGCGTGTGTGTGTCTGTGTGCGTGTTCTGATTTATGTATTTAAGCTATGCTTTTTTTTTGCCTCTAAGATATTTTGGGGGATGCCTCTTGTCAAGCCCCTTGAGGGCTTTTTGGAATCTCCTGGCTTGCATGTTTTCTTTTATTTAAATTGCATTTGATGGTGTCTTTGTATACCGCAGTGCAACAGTGAGCATGGTCAAAATAGAGGGGGGGGGGGGGGGGGGGCAACGTTAATGTTACAGATCGTGACCAACAACATTTGTGTGTTGAATTTAACTAGCTGGCAGAAAACGGGCAGAATTACTGGCAGATCATGTTAGATTCACGTGGGCTCAGTTTTGAAGTTAACATGACGTTAAGGAGAGATAGAAACACAGCAGCAGCAGCCTCCAGTATGTAATGGAGCGACTTCATGGGAAGAGGCGAGTTGAATTCACAGTTGAAGACTTGTACTCACTTTGGGTTGAAAACAGGAAAGAACGTGAAGTTTCTTCTTTGTCTTAACATTTTCACACCAACACAACCGACTTCTGCTTATCCCCCCCTCCTCCTCCTCCTCCTCCTCTCCTCTCTACCGCTTCTCTGAACTGGTTTAATGCCGCCCGTGCCGGGGTGGCAGTTGAGTGGACTTGGCCTTTTTTGATTAAAACTGCAAATGTTTAAATGGGAACAGATAATTAATCACGATGGTCCGATGTAGAAGCCTCAGGGGGCTGGCCCATCGACGATGTGTCAACCCACATGATGGTGCCAACCCACATGAAACTAACAAACGCATTCTTTCCTAATTTCAACCCAGTGTGAGTAACGTTACAAGTGTTCAAGTGAATTCAATGTGACTCGTTTGTTTATAACGTTAGAAGCAGTCACATACACAGGCAGAGAGCGGGGGGAAGTCCGCTAACGTTACGCTGAGCCCACCTGGATAAATTAGTCACATTTCATCATGGCAAATAATAATATCCACACGTCGGACTGAGAGCGGTTGGATGAAAATCAACCATCAGAGTTTATGTTTTAATCAAATTTGGGCAGTGGTGGCCCAATGGTTAGAGAAGCGAGCTTGTGACCGGAAGGTCGTCGGTTCAATCCCCGGGACCGGCAGGATAAATCGGGGTGGGGAAAGTGAAAAAGGCAGCGCTTGCCCCTCCCTCATTACCACCACTGAGGTGCCCTTGAGCAAGGCCCTTATCCCCAACCGCTCCAGTAGAGCTGCTCAGTGGCCAGCAGATCAGAGTGTGGTCGTACTGGTCAGCTTCCAGGTGTGAATGTGAACAGGGCGCTCCTGAAAAAGAGAGCATTGCTCTCAGTGAGACTCCCCCTGTATAAATAAAGGTAAAAAAAAAAAAAAAGCTTTAGAAGAAAGTTTAGTCGTGGACACGCTGCTGAGCTGAGTCAAAATGTGAGGACATGTTTGTTCCTCTGTTTGGCTGTAGTGTGTATCTATATATATATATATATATATATATATATATATATATATATATATATATATATATATAATGCCGTATATATAATGTATATATATATATATATATATATATATACATTAGGGGTGGGGGAAAAAATCGATACACCACAGTATCGCGATATTTTGCCTGACGATATTGTATCGATATTTGGACGCCAAGTATCGATATTGCACAATTTTTTTTTTTTTTTTTTTTTTTTTTGCAGGCCATGCCAGGCCACCGGGCTACTATAAACTTTAGTTCCAAGGCCAGCAGTAAACAAACGGTAGCATATTTTCATTTTGTTTTAACAGTAACAGTTTTGTCATAACAGTACCGTAATTTACAAATTCCCCAGTTACTGAATGGGCTGCACAAGATGTTTTGTGTAAGTGAAGTGAAGTTGCAAAAACTACATAAGTACAGTAGTCCACACACACATCCAGTTAAGGTGGACTGTAAGTAGACTGTAACAAACAGTTCAGTTTGTCAGGTGCATGCAACTATGACATGACTTTATGAAAGTTGTTGGTATGTCTACTTGACAATGTTGCTGCAATAAAATGGTTGAAGTCAGATGTACAGACTGAAAAATTGTTCTTATATAAATCAGATGATGACAAAGTTTTCCTTTGGGGACATCATTTGCAGTTGAAAATGTAAGAAATCGCAATATATCGAAATATCGCAATATTCAATATATCGCAATATCGATATATCGCAATATCGAAAATATCGCAGTATCGCAATACTATCGTATCGTGACTCAAGTATCGTTTCAGTATCGTATCGTGGGCATCTGGTGATTCCCACCCCTAATATACATACAGATATAGTAGATAGATAGATAGATAGATAGATAGATAGATAGATGTGATTTATTATTTTGGCCGGCAAAACATTATGGTTGGTGAGTGGATTTTTCCATCTAGCATCTTGGCCGGTGAGTCAAAAAGTTCATTTCGGGCCGTGGCCAGAAACAATTCTGCAATATAGACTAGTGTTGTCACGGTACCAATAATTCAGTAGTCGGTACCGGTACTAGTGAATTTCCACGGTACTCGGTACCAATTTCGGTACCACGGTAAAAAAAAGACTGATATTTCTTGAACATATTCTCCTTTATTAAAGTATGCAACCATTTCCAATGAACCAATGGCATGTAGCCTTCAACTTTAAAACAAAACAATGTGCTTCTGCTTACTTCTTCTTACATTCAACTGTATGGCAGTGAGTACAGACAGTGCAACACCAGTGGCATGTAGCCCTCAAGTATTTAATTTTATTATTATATTAAATATTATAATTTAATTTATTTCACAGAATTGCTGGAATCCTTTTTTTTCAACGTTGTATATTGGTATTTGATCGATGCATAGGAATTCTGCCAATGCCCTATCACACTTTCTTGCTTCATGTGAGTTCTTGTCATATTTCCTCTGCTTTTCAAAAACATCAGGAATTGTCTGCTGGGTGGTCTTTTGGGCTCCGCGACTTGTGCCTTCCTCTTCATCTTCATCTCTCGCATACTGTTAAATGGAAAGTAACGTCAGTGAGATTTACTAAAATAAAGAGATGATAAAAACAACTGCACATACACACATGTAGAGTGCAAGCAATTTTATGTAGCTAGTTTTAATTCACGGACATGTTTCACCCGAAAGAAGCTTGTATTTATTTTGATGCCATGTTGAACTATGGCTAAGTTCGGCTATTAGCCGTGTCCCATAATGTTTCCATTACAAACATTGCATTGCACACATGTTACACTATGCTAGCTAACGCTGTACCAGGTATTAGCCGGGTCCCATAATGATTCCATTACAAAACACGTTACGTTAACGTTAGCGCAAACGTTTTTTTGGTTACACAATGCATTGCCAGCTATCTCAAAAACGAATGTGACAGGATAAGGTCTGTTTGATATGTTGTTAAACGTGTTATTTTACACCGTTTGAAAGAATTAACCCACCTTGAATTATTTGAACAGGTCTGGGTGCTTGTCTTTCAGCTGCTTGGCGAGATTGGATGTTTGGTTTGGAACTCCCTTTCACACTTTTTGCAGATGGGACTTTGGGGACTGATATTTCCAAATGCGACTCTTTGCATTCTTCTTCTCAACAAGTTGAGTTGTTGGAATAGGACAGGAGCAGCCGCTCCTCCTGCTGTAGCTGTTAGCCATTATCTTCGCTGCCTGTGCGCTGCGCACTGCTCGTGTAAACAAGCTGTGAATGACTGTTCGCGATTACGTGTGGACGTTCGGGGACACCGTAGTCCCGGAAGTGCGCGGGGCTGTATGCGCAGTATGTATGTATGTTGATCAGGCAGACAGGCTAACGTTAGCTGGCGGCTGGGTCCATGAAGCCAAGCCATGGTGGCAAACTAAATAGTAAATTCGGTACCCTCGGTACCATGAAAAACAGGTACCGTTCAGTACCGTAGCAATGTAGTACCGTCCAAGTACCGAAGTACCGAGTACCGTGACAACACTAATATAGACGTTTTAATTTGACAACAAAAACATTTGAAATTGAACCCCAGCTCACTTCCTGTTACAGTGTTTGCTGTGGACAGAAAAGAAGAAGAAGAAGAAGAAGGAGCAGAGCAGGACTGACAATTCCGTGAAAACCGTCTATAGAGCGTTGGAATGGAGGTCAAGGTTGGGAAGGTGAATTGAGAGAAAGGATAAAAGAGGCGAGGGAAAAGGCAGTTAGGAGAGAAGGGGGCGGGGCTTTGTGAAGGAGGGAGGGGGGGGGGGGGGTGTTGGTATGAGGGGTAAAGTGCTGAGCTCGGCAGCACTGAGGCCATTCAGGTGGAAGAGAGGATTTAAGGGAATTATGGTCCAAAGTGCTCCCCTCTCTATGCTCTTAGCTAGCTCGTGATTCGCTAAAGCTGCTAGACGCAGTGGGAACTTAGACAGACAGGCTAATTGTGTGAAAGAGAGGCGGTTGCTGTGTGGATGAAATGCTCGTAACCTTTGTGGCTGTTTTTGTCTTTCTCTCGATTTAAATCGAAACAGTGTATTTCATGCTGAGGACGTTATGTTCTTCTGTGAAATCTTTTCTATGCTCATCACACAATTGACAAAGCTTGGGTGTCAGAAGAAAAAAAAAAAGATTGGTCAATTTCTGAAATGCTGAGTGGAGATGTGAGGCTTTATTATGATAACAGTGTTTGTTGTGTCTCACTTACACTATAGACCCTTCTCACGGGGGCCATTTTGTGTCGAAAAGGCAGGGTAAACACAGGTGCAAGCAAAACACGAATGAGGGTTTCCAACTTCCACGATTGGAATTTGGAAACCCTCATTAGTGTTTTGCTCGCACCTGTGTTTATTCTGCCTTTTCGACACCAAATGGCCCCCGTGAAAAGGGTCTATTGTGACAGTGCTGATGCATGACCTATGACCTTAGACCTCTTTACTATTAGTTGCTTGTAATGTTGGTGATCGAGGAATTGAAGCTTGTTCGACTGTTGCTCTTGTAATTCTCACAGGCTGAGAGCCGTAGTATGCAAAACGATAACACAACTAACTACCGGTAACTCATTCTTATTTGCATAAACAGAATGTTTTGAGCAGTTGTAGTGTTAGGCCGGGCGAACGGGAAGCTGCCCAGCACTGCCACACTGGTACCAATGTCCCACTGTAATAAATTTAGGCTTTTAAAGTTCTAATAAAAAGGTTTCTTTTGAGAAGAGAGGCACGTGCTCAATGTGGATCTTATGGTGTGATTTCAACCGCTGAGAGATCGATCAATCAACAAACACCAAGCACACAATTCTGGTACTTTTTTAACTGGCAGTCCGCTGATGAAAAATATAATAATACTTTTTTTTACAGGTTTGAGATATTGAGTGATGAACCTATGATGTATGACAATTTTCCAAAAGGGAAACTTGAGTGTTTTTTGAGTGTGAAAATTAACATCTCAAATATCGTTAGCCTCATAGCATAATTGCCTGGCCTGGCATGGCCTGCCAAAATATGACTGAGGCTAACGATATTGAATTGTCTCGCCGATGCTACAGAAAACCCAATTTGAGCATCAGACTGTTGTTCCTGTTGACAGTAAACAGAGGAGGCTTGTTGTGTGCTGCTGACTTCCGTTGGCAACCACAGTAGTGATGGACTGGCTGTTGTCAGGCGTGGTCATGTGTCATGCTACTGTTATCATCGCCTGCTGCTTGCTTACAACAACACTCAACAACCGCTCAACAACCGCTTGTCTCTTTTCACTCTCACACCTCATGTGCTTGTTGTCAGACTGAAGTTCCCTGTACAGAAGAGATGGAGGATGAGAAAGATGAAACAAATATACACACACACTGAGAAACGTATGTTGAGCGAAAGGCCTTAGTAGAGGAACATTTGTGATGTGTGCATGTTAGGGCTGTGAATCTTCACTGGCCTCACGATTCGATTCGATTACGATTCAGAGGGCTACGATTCGATTCGATTACGATTCAGAGGGCTACGATTCGATTCGATTACGATTCAGAGGGCTACGATTCGATTCGTGTCGATTACGATTATCGATGCATCTCGATGCATCTTAAATTGATGCATCACTTTTTTTCCCCAATACCTGATTTATTTTTTCTCACTTTCTTTTTTCTCACTGTGTGGCTACTTTTAAAATAAAAGTGCATTTAGAATTGCATTGTATTATGATCCATAATTAAAATAAACAACTGCATGTACTTCCATTATATTTTATTTGATTATTATTTTTTATTTTTTTATTTATTTTTTTATAATCGATTTTTGACATTTGTGAATCGATGCAGAATCGTGCACGTCCGCATCGCGATGCATCTTATAATCGATTATTTTTGACACCCCTAGTGCACGTGTGGTCTGCACTGCTAAAAGTCATTCAAATGAGAAGAATCTAGAAAGGAAGTTAGCCTCAACGCTATTTTGTGTGTGACGTTTTTTTTCTTCTTTTCTCTGCATGTGTGTTTTCACGCTGACTTCCTGTCTCTATCTGTTGAGTACAACTCGCCACAGCTTCCCCTTGTGTCTTCTTCTGAAACTTTCCACCAGCCTGAGTTAGACCTAGTTACCCGCTCTGCTGTAGCTCTGACTGTGACCACATCATCAGGACACTTTCAACTTTAACCAGGCCACTCCTTGTGACAATGCAAGTCTATTGTACATTGGGAGACACTTGATAATACATTTCAGCACCGCGTCACAGAACACCGGCTAAACAAGGTTAGCGGTTTTCCTAACAGCCTTGAGCATTTTGGATCATGTTGCCGGGGAATGGAGATTTCTAGGGAGGCACCGATTTATCGATTATTCGCTTATTATTACTATTGGAAAATTTCAATAGGCCACCAATGCAGTGGTTGGTGTTATGGTGGTTTTATGGTGGTTGGTGAAACTTTGTCATAGGACGGAGGTTATATTAAAGCAGCTACGAGCAAGATTTTCGATTGTTATTAAACAGTATAATTATAATATTGATGCATCACATCTTACCTATAATTGTAGCTGAGACCAAAGCCGTGTGAATCGGAGATTGCTCTCTTGATGATTATAGAGTCTGTGTCTGTCTACCGGCGGGCTGGATAAACCCGGAAGTGAAACGAAACGGTTTACGGCAGCTGCCTGCCTTCAACCGTTTCACTCTGCCTATACAGACCATAAACACGGAGAACGCCATGCAGGGGCTTGCTACTCTTGCGAACATCTCTCGTTATATTCTAACAGTTTGTTTGGAAGTAATTTTGTTATTTTGTGGTTATGGCCGAAGTGGCCGCCGCAAACCGTTTCATTTCACTTCCTGATCTGCCCCGGCCGAAGACAGACTAATCGTCAAGACAACACTGGCCGATTCACTCGGGGTTCAAGCGAGACTACTTGCCGTTGGTCTCGTCTACTATTAGAGGTAAGATGTGATGCATCGATATTAAATTTAGACTGTTTAATAACAATCGAAAATCTTGCTCGTAGCTGCTTTAAAAGGTTGTTTCATAAATGTGTATGATTGAATTTGTGCTCATTATTTTTAAATTGACATGTGTGTAGCCCATGGCACAATTCAAACGGGATAAAAAAAAGTAACGTCTCTCAGTCTTTCAGACGCTGGTACACAGAGAAAGGCAGGAGGTGACGTTCACTTTGGCTCTCTGTTGTGTGATGAGGCGAAAAAACCCTGATTTGTTAAGTTCTGCTTAACAAATCAGTGTTAAGCAGATTTTGTTAAAATGATTTCATTGAACAAAGACCTACAGTAGATAGGATTAGAAGCAGGATGTTATGAGCAGCATCCCTGGAGGCTGGAGCTGTGTTTTGATCTGTGACACTTCGGCAGGGATCACATCTGATCACAACTCTCTGCGTACTATTTTTGAAACGTCAAGAATATAAAAATGAATTAGTGCTGGCACGCCAACCGGTTGGAACTCGGGATTGTCTTTGCTACATAGCAGTGCTTTGCAAAATAGCTGTCGTCTGGTAAGCTGAAGTCTGCTGCAAATAGCCACGACTTTTGCATTCCTGAGAACTGAATTGTTAATATGGCGATAATAACTAATAATAACTCTGGGCAGCAGGGGGCTAGGTGTGCTCAGATCAGTGCGGTTGGCTCACAGTAAAGCAGGCTGTCGTGTGTTTTATACGCGTGTATTGAGTACTGAAAGTGTCTTCAATGTAAAGTGCATAGGCTCCAGGAGAGGAACAAGAAGCAGAGCTTTGCTGGCTTCCTGGTTACCAACAAGAGTTGGCATAGCAGCCAGTAAAGCCCGGTGCGCTGTGCAAAATGGTAATCATCGACATGGTGCAAGCAATACAGTAGCACGACTCTGACCAATCAGATTGCTTGTGCTTAAGCTGCCCGTTATATAATGTGCAGGTATGTCCTGAAGTTAAACAGTCCAGCAGATTGTTTCTCACTAATGGCCAAAAGAGAGAGCAGCTGAGTTGTCAGGTGCTTCTCCGTTCTCAGCACCTGCTCAGCTCAGATGTTTGCTCACAAACCTGTTTCATCATCATCATCATCACTATGGAGGAGGGTCAGCTGAGGTACGGCAGCTCATGTGTGTGTGCATGTCCAGTTATGTGCTCTCTCTCTGTGTGTGTGTGTGTGTGTGTGTGTGTGTGTGTGTGTGTGTGTGTGTGTGTGTGTGTGTGTGTGTGTGTCCTCGCGCAGCAGCTTCTGTAGATTAGCTGGATTACAGAAGGTTGGGATTAAGCAGGAGAGCACGTGTCAGAGAGCTGCTGTTGACACTGTGTTAGTACTGCAGTCCTTCCAGTGGTAGGCTACTACTACTAGTACACATAAGTGTCCCTTGTGCGAGTATTGTTCTTAAAGCACACATTGCGGTCTGATGTCTGATTCTCAAGTGAACGAGCTTTATAGGTGGCCTTTCTAGGTAAGAAGTTGTAATTAGGCTGTCTGAAACCAGTTTGATACATAAGTTCACTGAATTTGCAACCTTTCTAGGTACCTACCTGGTTATGGATAATTTTCGAGGAACCATACCACGCATTTTAACTGTGCTTTATTAAATGATAAGCTGTCATTACTTCCCATTTGTAGTGTTTGTAACATATTCTTCGTTCGCTGGGTTTTACGCTTTTAATTTGAAGGCGGAAAGGGGAAATGGTGTATTCGTAGATTGAATTGACACTGGTCTGTCAATTCTATCAGTTCATATGTACCATTTATCTTTTTCGCCTTCAAATTAAAAGTGTTCACGGTAGCCTGTGAAGCCTCGACCTTTCTGGATTATAAAAGTAGTATAACGTTAGAGAAAACAGCCTCCAGCCATGGCAATGTATTGCCAAATGCTTTGGGATTCAACTTGATCAATCTTGGTCAGAAAAAATCTTGTATATTCAATGGAAACGGCACCAGTGCGACCTGTCGCGTGCAATGCTACCTTCAAGCATGAGGACGTCTGAAACGAATTATTTTTCATCCACCTATATTGAAATTAGTTACCTAATTAATCAAGTATCTAGTTAGGTAGCTAGGTGATAGGAGCTCACTTGAGTTACAGACAGACCCTATGTGTTTGCTGAAGAATAGCCATATTGAAACCTGGTATGCACCATGTGATGCTGATTAGGGATGTCAATTTTCGGTTAATTTCACTTTCGATTAACCGACGCTAATAATCGATTAACCTATCGGTTAATTCATAATTTTTTAATATTTAAAAAAAAAAAAAAATTTTTTTTTTTTTTTTTTTTGTCTATTTACTCAATGAACTCATGCCCAAACAAGGCGTGTCTATTTAGATGCTGAAATGTTAATGCTTTTTGTGTTAGAATTTCTAACACAAAAAGCATTAACAAGCATTAACAAAAAGCATCAACATTTCAACACAAATTCTGTTTGTGTTAGAATTTCTAACACAAAAAGCATTAACATTTCAGCATCTAAATAGACACGCCTTGTTTGGGCATGAGCTCATTGAGTAAATAGACCAAAAAAAAAAAAAAAAAAAAAAAAAATTTAATATTAACTGATAGACCGACAGCAATAACCGAACAACGACGTTAGCGACGGTTAATCGATTAACGGTTAACTGTTGACATCCCTAATGCTGATATCAAGGTGGATTAGATTAGGTGACTGTGCCCGTGATGTGATGGACTGCATCGTTTGAGTTGTAGCCTGGAAATAATCAGGACGGCTGACAAAGATCTGGCTGGACAAATAAATGAGTCTGGAAGTAGCATGTTGGAGCTTCAGGGGGAAAGTGAATGGTGTTTTAAAATAGGGATTTCACTTAAATACATAAAATAAGGTCTGTGGTTAACAAAGGTTTATGGGAGGGGTAATTTGTGTTCAGCAGGATAATCTTCACAAACGTGAATTAATCACTTTTATGACTTTTGCAACGTAAATGCGTTGTCTTTTTTCACGCGATTTTCAGAAAACGCTGTTGTATGACTTCATCCTTCTGTCAGGGATTGGCTGTAGGGCTCCTGGTCAAACCAGGCCCTGAGTCGATAGGCCTCAGGGTATGTCTGTGTTGACCATCGCTGCTGTTGAGCCGAATGAACAAAGCGGAGAGGTCTGCCCCCCAAAAAATCAAACCAACTTGGCTTGAGTGACATCACTGATGATGACGTCACCACTGATGACGTCACAATTCCTTGAGTGACATCACTGATTTCATCATCACTGATGGCATCACAATTGCTCGAGTGACATCACCGATGACGTCGTCGGTGACATCAGTGGGACGCAGGGAAGGGATGCTTCACAATGGCTCTGTGAGCGTGAAGGCCTACAAACTGTAGTGCCCCCTGTGAGCGGATTTTTGTTTTTTGTTTTGTTTTCTGCACAAGATTGGCACATTTTGGAGGTGATCGGAGCAACGTCTAGACTGGAGAGATAAATGTGCTCGGAAGGACGGACGGACGGATGGACATTTCATGATTACCGTATATTGTAAGATCTTTTATTTTCAGCCCAGAGAATGTGTCTGAACTTGGTGCATGCATTGCAATCTTGTCTATTGAGGCTACTGCCCCCTGTAGGCCTGTGTTGGATTTCATTTCTCTCTACTGCCTCCTGTAGGCCTGTGTTGAGGCTACTGCCTCCTGTAGGCCAGTGTTGGATTTAATTTCTCTCTACTGCCTCCTGTAGGCCTGTGTTGAGGCTACTGCCCCCTGTAGGCCTGTGTTGGATTTCATTTCTCTCTACTGCCCCCTGTAGGCCTGTGTTGAGGCTACTGCCCCCTGTAGGCCTGTGTTGGATTTCATTTCTCTCTACTGCCCCCTGTAGGCCTGTGTTGAGGCTACTGCCCCCTGTAGGCCTGTGTTGGATTTCATTTCTCTCTACTGCCTCCTGTAGGCCTGTGTTGAGGCTACTGCCTCCTGT
>NC_139626.1:47704846-47707346 GCF_964638095.1 Poromitra crassiceps
ATGCAACCTGTACGCAATTTTTGTTTGCCCTGCAAACCCAAACTGTACCCTCAGGATCTCCAGTCAGCTCTCCACCTCCCATAGTTCCATGGTTGCGGCAAAAAAACCAAACAATCGTCTCATGGTAGAAATCCCACGCCGGCTCTCAGCACTAGATTGGACGCATTCTGACTAAACTTACACTACGACAAAGCCAACTGGAAGATTGACCCTGCTGGCTTACCGTTTCTTCCCCTCTCAGATGGAGAAGCGGATGCAGCTGGACGTGCAGGCTATGAGAGCCAGCCTGGAGGCCGCGGACTCCGACGTGCGGCTGCGTCTGGACGAGGAGGTCGCTGCACTGGCCGGGTACCGGACAGAAGGCCGCTCCACCAGCGCCAGCCTCCAGCTCAGGATCCAAACTGTGGAGGCCCACAATGCCAAGGTAACTGATCAACACGTCTACTACTGATCAAGATTCAAGATTCAATAGTTTTATTGCCATATCAACCAAAATTGATTGGAATTTGTCTTGGCATGCTCAACAGACAAAACAATCACAGTAACAGACCATGAGAGACAGACAATACAACTACACATCTGCTGCAATGTATAAAAAGTAGGAACATGCAATCAAAAACAACTGCAAAATGCAAAACAGTATGCAATACAGTGTACAGTGCAAGGTAGGCACAGGCGGCTAGTGCAACAAAAAAAGTGCACAATGCATTAAAGTGTCTGGTGCATTAAAAGACCAGGGGGTAAAATTAAGTTGGGGTGGTGAACTGAACTGAGGAGGAGTTAAGGGCTCTCACTGCTTCAGGGTACGAGCTGTTACGCAGACGAGTGGTTTGGCATTTGATGCTGCGTACCATTCTTCCCGAAGGAAGGGGGGCAAAGAGAGCATTGGCTGGATGGGAGGGGTCCCTTATTATCTTCAGCCCTAGCTTCAGTATGCGCTCGTTATAAATATTGCATTTTGAATACTAATGAACTTTGTTTACCACTTTTTGCCATAAGCAAAGTCACAGTAGGAGAGTGATTACATTAACAACTAGAGACCATCTTGCGATTGGATCACATGTGGGCCAGGGGCGTAAAGTGGGGGGCTGGCCCCGTTACTCGGATCACGGCCATTTTCGAACTCGCCCTTCATTTTGATTGAAAAACACAGGTTGCGAGCACACTCAAAATCGATTCAAAACTCACTGGGTGCAGGGCAAGCAAATAGTGAAGGGAGAAGCCAGCACTCCAGATGTCTTTTCATATGATTTAATATCCTCAAACCTGGGCAGCAGACAACGGACGTTTCTTCGTTTTGATGTCAACTACACACCTGTAAAGTTACGTGACCCCGTCTTGCACGGTCTATCACCTTGAATCTCAGTGGTCACATGGGAGTCTGCACCCTTAGAGACTGCACCAAGTTTGGTATTGATAACTCAAAGGACGACAACGCAGTATGAGTTTAATTTGTGCTAAGCTAACCGTTATCGCCCGAAATCACACATTAACAGGATTCACTCAAAAAACTCTGACTCACATTCACTCCTCCTGATCGCTTCTCGAACCGTTCCCGAGCGATTTCCAGAGGCAGTCGCTGTACTGGGCCGCCGCGCAGTGTGAATGCCCATCGAGGCTGCGTGCAGCTTTAATTGCAGATGTTACTGTGACTTCCTGTTTCCTGTAGCTGTCCCGGGAGTTGTCCTCCATCAAGACGATGCCTCCCCCGGCCCCCTGTCCCGATCCCAGCACCGCCCCACCCAGCAACCAGCTCACCCCAGAGCTCCAGCAGGCCATGGAGAAGTGGCTCACTGACCGCATCAATGTAGGAAAACACACATGCATAAATATAAATACACACATACAGCAGCACATCCATAGCTACAGGATATTAACTGTGTGTGTGTGTGTGTGTGTGTGTGTGTGTGTGTGTGTGTGTGTGTGTGTGTGTGTGTGTGTGTGTGTGTGTGTGTGTGTGTGCGTGCGCGTGTGCGTGTGCATGTGTGTGTGTGTGTGTGTGTTTGTGTTTGTTTGTGTGTTGTGTGTGTGTCTGTCTGTCTGACTGTCTGTCTCTCTGCCTGCCTGCCTGCGTGCGTGCGTGCGTGTGCGTGTGCGTGTGTGCGTGTGTGTGTGTGTGTGTGTGTGTGTTTGTTTGTGTGTTGTGTGTCTGTCTGTCTGTCTCTCTGCCTCCCTGCCTGCCTGCGTGCGTGCGTGTACGTGTGTGCGTGCGTGCGTGCGTGTGTGTGTGTGTGTGTGTTTGAGCAGAAATCCCAGAGTCTTGTTGGTAAAGAAAGCTGCTCAGACTGCAGGCGTCCCGTAGCTGACAAGATGGCCGACTTTGCCCTGGAGACACAAGGTTGGCACCTCACATGCTGAATGTGTCAGTGGTTGATGTCCACCTCACATGCTGGATGTGTCAGTGGTTGATGTCCACCTCACAGGCTGAATGTGTCAGTGGTTGATGTCCACCTCACAGGCTGGATGTGTCAGTGGTCAATGTCCACCTCAGGCTGAGGCT
>NC_139626.1:47712346-47729846 GCF_964638095.1 Poromitra crassiceps
TACACCGACGTCATCTAAAGCAGACGGCCATTATGCGGCCCGGGGGCCAGACGCAGCCTTCATGATGGTTCTGTCTGGCCGGGCCAGACGCAGCCTTCATGATGGTTCTGTCTGCCCGGGGGCCAGACGCAGCCTTCATGATGGTTCTGTCTGGCCGGGCCAGACGCAGCCTTCATGATGGTTCTGTCTGGCCGGGCCAGACGCAGCCTTCATGATGGTTCTGTCTGGCCGGGCCAGACGCAGCCTTCATGATGGTTCTGTCTGCCCGGGGGCCAGACGCAGCCTTCATGATGGTTCTGTCTGGCCGGGCCAGACGCAGCCTTCATGATGGTTCTGTCTGCCCGGGGGCCAGACGCAGCCTTCATGATGGTTCTGTCTGGCCGGGCCAGACGCAGCCTTCATGATGGTTCTGTCTGGCCCGGGGGCCAGACGCAGCCTTCATGATGGTTCTGTCTGGCCGGGCCAGACGCAGCCTTCATGATGGTTCTGTCTGGCCCGGGGGCCAGACGCAGCCTTCATGATGGTTCTGTCTGGCCCGGGGGCCAGACGCAGCCTTCATGATGGTTCTGTCTGGCCCCGGGAGGTCTAAGACAAGCTACACACCATTTTACTTATGATGCTAGAATAATCTAATGAGATGACCTACTGTAAATTGGCTTTTATTTTGAAACACTTGTGTGTTGTGAGTGTGCTTCTAGAGTTTTCTGTCATTTAATCAAGTGATAAAATGAGAGGTTACAGCATGATGGGTGGAAAGATTGGCCCCCGGCAACAATCTGGGTTTCTTATGTGGCCCCCCAGGAAAAATAATATTGTCCACCCCTGTTTAGATTCTAAACAAATTCCTTCCTATTTGTTGTACTTGGCAATTAAGTTGATGATAATTCTCATTTTGAATAGTCAAGACTTACTAATAGGAGGAGCAAGATGGCGTCTGAGGACGCCGGTGGCTATGGCGTTCTGTAACTAATTGCTGAATATAAGTTAATGAGCCGTGCTTGACAAACAGATTTAGCTGAAATAATAAGTTGTAAGTTTGGAATCAAGTGTGCTCCAATATGCCGAGAACGAAAGACGGAAGGAAAGACAGTGATTCCGATATGTCCAGCGTGGTGCAGGAGTTGAAGCTGCTCAACATTAAAATGGACGGGATGAAAGAATCCTTCGAGAAACAATTAAACTCCAAGGTGGACAACCTGCGTGACTCGCTGGAAAAGCTTGTCATTGATAACAGGAACTATTTGAAAGCTGAACTTGCTCAGAGAACAAAGGAAATTCAAGCTAACTTGGACCTGGAGATTGGTCACGTGGTGGCACGAATTGAGCAAGTGGAAGCCAAGATTGTCCAGGCAAGTGGTAAAGAAATCACTCGTTTCGACCCCGATGTATCGGTTATCATCTCGGGGCTGCACTACGAAGAAGGGGAAGACGTTATGGAGCTGGTTAAAAACCTGCTCATTGAGGGGCTTCAGTGGGAAAGTCCCCGCGGAGTAGTGGCTGCCGAACGGCTGAGAGAGAGGGGTGGACGGCCCGGTGTAATTAAAGTGGAGTTTGGCTCGGTACAGGAAAAGGTGGATGTGTTACGCAAGAAACAAGGGCTGAAAAGTAACGAGAAGTTTCAAAAAGTTTACATTCGATCAGCCAAGACGCACACCGAACGACTGATCGAACTGAATTTCAAGACTTTATTGGATGAAATACCCTCCGGGCGACAGTTCTACATATCGGGGAACGGGAGAGTTAGGAGACGCCTCACAGGTGTAGTGAGCAGCCGTGATGGGGAACCGAGGCGGGGGGAGGACAACTGAAGTTCGTCTGCCCAGCTTGTAAGTCCTGAACAATTCACTCTTGTGCACTGGAACATAAATGGATGGACGGACCTGAACTATGAGCTTAGGCTCGTGATATTACTGAGCTTCAATCCGGATTTTATTTCCCTTAATGAAACTCATTTAACTGGATTGCATACGATTGACATTGATGGATACACCTGGTTTGGCTATAACAGAAAAACTCATATTAAGGCCCCCAGAGGGTTGGGGGGTGTGGGTATTTTGGTTAAAAATAAAGTTTTCAGTTCATATAGCGTTATGGTAATTGATAAATCCTTAGATGGCCTAATTGGTCTACAATTTAAGCATTTGGTGTCAGAGTACTGTTTTATAATATTTTCCTGTTATCTTCCCCCTGAAGGTTCAGTATGGGCTGACTCCTATGGGTTATACAATCAGCTACTGGTCCAGGTTTATAATTTGTCAGAAGCCAATGCTGTTTATCTCTGTGGAGATCTGAATAGTCGAATAGGGCATCTGGAGGACTGTATTAGTGATGTTGACATAGATGTTCCACCCAGAGTCAGCCTGGATAATGTTGTAAATAAACAGGGGGAAATGCTGGTGGAGTTTCTGAAGGATTCCAAATATTGTGTCCTGAATGGACGGATATCTGGAAAAGATAATTTTACCTCAATATCAGTAAAAGGGAGAGCAGTTGTGGATTATTTAATTACTCCTCACGACTGTTTAAATAATTGCATTGAGCTGAATATCCACAGCCCAAATGAGCTAATTGAGAGTGGGAGCTTCAGGTGTCTCAACCTGTTAGGTGATCGATGTAGAGTACCTGATCACTCTTTGTTGGTTTTGACTTTCCATGCAGGTGGGGGCTCTGTCGCTGATATGGTGTCAGATAATGACCAAACTAAACAATATCTTCAGAAGAAAATTAGAAATATTCCTCCTCATCTCTTTTCCTCCAGTGAGTGTCAAATTGTTCTTACTGAACTTATAGAAAAGCTTTCTCAAGTGTATTACCAAAAAGAAATTGATAAATGGTATGGTGAATTTTGTGAATATATTTGTAATGTGTCTGAAGGTTGTAATAGTCCAAAGTCCAGTAGGAAAAGTGGATTTGTAAGGAAACCCAAACCTTACTGGAATGAACAACTGAAAGTACTGTGGAAGGAGATGAGGATGGCTGAAAAAAGTTTCCTAAGGTGTACAGACACGAGGGAAAAAACACAGTTAAAAAATGATTTCAAGGCCAGACAACAAACTTTTGATAAAAGAATGCGGGCTTGCAAAAGAAAGTATGAGAGGGGGCAAGCATTAAAAATAGAGTATATGCAAACTAATAACCCCCAGTTGTTTTGGAATTTGATAAATAATCTGGGCCCCAAAAAAGTAAAAAATATTCCAATGGAAGTGTTGTTGGAAAATGGGTCATCTGTCTTTGTCACTGATTGTGTTTTAAAAAAATGGGAAACCGATTTTAGTTCTTTATTTTCTGGAAGTGATTGCCCAGTAGAATGGGATGATTGTTTTCTTGTAGAGAAAGTTGATCTGAAAAATACAATGGAGGCTAATATGAAACAGGATTTTTACTCTGTTAATCAATATTTAAATGTTTGCATTTCTGAAGGGGAAGTCAAAAGTGCAATTGGTAGACTAAAACTGAGGAAAGCAATGGGTGTTGATAACCTGTCAAATGAATTATTGAAACTACCCTGTTTATTTCAAACTTTATGTAATCTCTTTTCTATTTGTTTTGAGTATGGCTCTGTCCCCTCAGTCTGGTGTAAATCCATTATAAAACCAATCCCTAAGTCAAAAAATAATGATCCTAGAGTTCCTTTGAACTATAGGGGGATAAGTCTCCTTAGTTGTGTTTATAAAATTTACTCCAGTATTCTCAATGAGCGATTATCTTGTTATTTGGAAACATTTGGTCTGTTGGCTGATGAACAAAATGGCTTCCAAAAGAAAAGGGCATGTATTGATCATATATACTCTTTATCTACTATAGTTAATGCTAGAATACAAGAAGGGAGACCTATTTTTAGTTGTTTTATTGATTTTCAAAAAGCCTTTGATTGTATTAACCATGATCTTCTCAGTTTTAAGTTACTGAAATCCGGTATAGATGGTAAATTTTATAGTGCCTTAAAAGCCCTTTATCGGACCCCAGTGGCCTGTGTGCAGGTCAATCAGTATAGAACAGGCTGGTTTCCAACTCCATCTGGTGTCAAACAGGGGGATGTACTCTCTCCCACGCTGTTTGCCGTCTATATAAATGATCTTGTTTTAGAAATTAAGCAAGCAGCTATTGGGGTTAGATTGGGTGACCTTACGGTTGGCTCTCTTCTATACGCAGACGATATAGTCCTCCTTGCCGAGTCTGAAAATGATCTTCAAAGTTTATTAAATGTTGTGTGTAATTGGTGTGGGAGATGGAGGTTGAGGATCAACAAGGAAAAAACTCAGGTTATGCATTTTAGGAAGAAGGGCCATTTACTTTCTGAGTTTGCTTTTTGTTTTGGTTCCGCTCCTTTATTCTACACTGAGCATTACAAATACCTAGGACTCACACTAGATGACCACCTTACCTTTGAAGAAGGGGTAAAAGTTCTGTCGGACTCTGCAGGTAGGGCTTTGGGAGCGATCCTTAATAAGGTTAAATTATGTAGAGACCTTGGTTATAAAACCTACACTCAATTATTTAATTCTTGTGTTTGTCCCATTTTAGATTATGGTGCAGGGGTTTGGGGTTACTGTAAGCAAATAAAATGTGACACAGTTGAGTACAGAGCTATGCGCTGTTTTCTGGGTGTGCATAAAATGGCCCCTAAACTTGCAGTATATGGTGACATGGGATGGGAGCCATGTGAAGTGCGACATAGGGGTGACATGGTGCGACTGTGGAATAGATTTATTAATATGCCCGATAACAGACTTACTAAACAAATTTTTCTCTGGGATCTTTCAAATAATTACTCTTGGTCAAATGCGCTTGAAAAGATATTTGATATGTCAGGTCTTCAATATATATATAGAAATAAATTATCTTGTTCTGTTAGTCAAATTAAAACAATATTATTTGAAAATTATAAACAGAAATGGTCAGAAGAAGTTATGTGTAAACCAAAATTGAGAACGTATAGGTAGTCTGATTAAACACATTTATCACCCAGAGCACTATGTCACCCTTAACCTGAGCAGAGCTCAGAGGTCAGTTTGTGCCCAGCTGAGATGTGGTATCCTGCCTCTGGCTCTGGAAACCGGGCGCTTCCACTCAATTCCTGAGGAGGACAGAAAATGTCACCTGTGTGATCTGGGAGAGGTTGAAAATGAAATGCACTTTCTGTTCTACTGTCCGTTATATCACAATCTTAGACATAGGCTTTTCTGTAAAATTTCTTTTGATGAAGGTCCTGATCTGTTTTCTATGTCTGATGATTGTAGACTTCAGTACTTGTTTACTGAAAAAGTGTTCCAGGTTGCTCAGTTTGTGTTAAATGCCTACCAACAGCGTAGGATGGTACTTTATGTTTGAGATATAATCTTTTCTTTCATTGTCTGACATGTTTGGAGATGTATCATATTCTGTTCTTTCATTTTCTTTTTCTTGCTCCTGTATGCTTTGAAACTAGTGTCTTGTAAGCCCATGTGGGCTGGGCACCTTAAGGTGTATGACACTTTGAAAAATAAATAACTAACTAACTAAATAGGGCTGCTCGATTATGGCAAAAATCATAATCACGATTATTTTTGATTGATATTGAGATCACGATTATTTAACACGATTACTCATTGACATTGAGAACATCATGAATTTATTGAACATTGACACTGGCTTTTCTTTTTAACATTGGATGTCTTTGGATTTTAGATATAATTGAAAATAAATAAATAAGTGAAAATAAATAATAAAAGTGCAAAGATTTAGAAATAAAATAAAAACTAAAATAAATATACAGTATATGTAGGCCTACTATGTTGCAGTGAACTGCCACAACCAACTGCAACTATAAATCTACATTCAATATGTTGGTAAACATCTGAACTAGTAGTCCTTAAACCTCACACACTGGCCAAAATAGTGTCACAGAAAATGACGTGTACACAGTATCTGTGATCAATCAGTGAAAACGGTATTTATTTACCGTTGTTTAATTAAGTGGAATGAAAACAGTCGGGACATACGTTGCCGACAGCAAATTAGTGCTTTCATATTTCATCAAAACTAAACAAATGAGAACCCTATTGAGTAACGTTCGTTTACATTACATTAAATTACTCATTTGGCAGAGGCTTTTATCCAAAGCGTCTTACAATAACACGTTTAGGTTCATAATAGGCTATTGTTAATGTTTATCTGTGAGCTCGTTAGCTGTTGAATATGCGGTCGCATTGTAAAGAGTGTCCTGAATCGATGACTGTGTTGCAGTGGCAGGAGTAACTAAATGGGGCTTTGTCTTTTTATTCGTTTAGCGTTATGCTTGGTCATAGACCACTTTGTGAGTGGATTTCAAGTAATTAAACAAAGAGGGAGAGAGGTCGTGTTGCGGGGTGCAGCCACGACCGCGCATATCTTGCACACTGTGTTTGTTCCAACTCTGACTCGGCGAAACCGGTCCATAGTGTTTCCACACCACATACGTTGTTTCACCTCTCTTCTCGACCAGCGGCTCTCTATCTGTGACTTCTGTCATCTTATTCTTGTGCTACCTAAGGAAGGAAATAGCCGGGGAGGATAAACGTGCCGTGGCTCTTCACATGACAGTCATTCACAACTCAAGCTGAAACGAAACGGTGTGCTTTGGGCTTTGGGGGAGGGGCCGAGCACACCGCTGCAAAGGAAGGGGTGCGCTTGATTTACAACACAAGACAGAACGAGAGTGACAAGAGCCGCAAAATCGTTTTATGTCGATTATCTTGTTTTCAAATCGTGGAAAGCCCAAATCGTAATCATGATTAAAATTCGATTAATCGCCCAGCCCTATGTAATCTCTCTTTCACTCTCTCTCTCTCCCTCTCTCTCTCTCTCCCTCTCTCCCTCTCTCTGTTTCTCTCTCCCTCTCTCTGTTTCTCTCTCCCTCTCTCTGTCTCTCTCTCTCTCTCTCTGTCTCTCTCTCTCCCTCTCTCTCTGTCTCTCCCTCTCTGTCTCTCTCCCTCTCTCTCTATCTCTCTCAGGGGATGGTAAACGACACAGAGGATGGCACGCTGCTGGGGAAATTCACCTACGATCAGGATGGCGAGTCGACACAGACGTTCAAATTGCCGGTGAGTTCAGATGGGACAGATATTATAAATAGACCCCTTTTCGAGTCCAGTGTCCTGCCTCCATAGCCTGGTAAACCAGCCGGTCACATCAACTCACATTTCATTTCGTTCTACCAGACCGTCTGGCCTCAACTCTGCGAGGGCTTTCTGCAGAAACTGCAAAGCGGACGAGCCAATCAGCGACCCGCCTCGTAGTTGACACCGTAACCGGCCAATCAGGAACGCCGCTAGCAAAACAGTAATGGCTGCCTCCGTGCCTGTCCGCCTCGAGCAGTAACGTCAACGTTCATCTAGTTTAAACAGCCATAAAGTGGACTTATTGCAGAAATAGACTCAATAACAACAATTAAACAAGTACAGGAGTATGCAACAGCAAAGTTTCTAGGCGGAAAAGATGTTTTTTCCGTTCTCCCGAGTGGATTTGGATTTGACTCGATGCAACGCTGATTGGCTGAAGGAGTTGTCCTTCAAGACAAGTACACCCGCCCACTGTAAACACTGGGTGAAAGCTTGAGGCCACGGTCTGGTAGAAGGAATTGAAATGTAAGTTGACGTGACCGGCTGCTTTACCAGGCTACTGCCTCCAGGCTTTAGGTTTGAGTCTCTGTAACTTTGACCAAAAGACAGGATTTGACCTAAGTGCCTCTTGTGCTATTAATCAAGGGCGAGTTCGTAGAAAGTGTGACATTTATGCAAAGCTCGTGAAATGACTTGGAAGCCCCAAAAAAAGACACAATCTGACTAGTTTCATCCTTTTTTCACTTTCTGCTTTCTCATACACATACACATTCTTTTCTTCTGTTATCTTCTCATCATCACTCCTTTTTTTCTTCTTTCTGTTTCTTCTCATTCTCTCCACTGCTATTGTATTCTATTCTCCTGTCTTCTTTTTTCTCCTCTTCTCTCATTTTCTTTCTTCCTGTTCTATTCTGTTCTCGTCTTATTTTCAC
Organism: Poromitra crassiceps; assembly: GCF_964638095.1. Classification (NCBI taxonomy): domain Eukaryota; kingdom Metazoa; phylum Chordata; class Actinopteri; order Beryciformes; family Melamphaidae; genus Poromitra; species Poromitra crassiceps. The sequence goes on from NC_139626.1 coordinate 47,720,358, forward strand.
TATTTGATGAAACTCTCTTGTCTCTTCTCTTCCATTTTATTCGACTCACGTCCTCTCTTTCTCTTCTCTTGTCTTGTGTCTCCTCACCTCTTCTCTTCTCCTCTTGTCTCTCCACTTCCCCCCCCCCCCTCCCCTCCCCTCCCTCTCACAGAACCCCAGTGATGGGGTGTACCGCGTGGCCGAGCTGCGGGTCCTCAGTAACTGGGGTCATGTTGAGTACACCTGTGTTTACCGCTTCAGGGTCCACGGAAAGATGGCCTCCACATGAGACACGGGTTCACACTGCCGACGACGCCACACCTTGCTACAAAATCTACATGTCAGAATGTAGATTTTATGGAGATTATTTGCAAAGATGTGTGTGTGTGTGTGTGTGTGTGTGTGTGTGTGTGTGTGTGTGTGTGTGTGTGTGTGTGTGTGCGTGCGTGCGTGCGTGCGTGCGCGCGTGCGTGCGTGCACCGCGCGGACGGGCTTTGTGCACAAATTAAAGCATATGCTTGGTTTTGAATGCCAGTATTGACAGAGAGTGTTTCTAAAGTGCGATATGCCACTTTGGAGAAGAATTAATTATTTAGTGAGCTGAAGGTTCTGGTAACTTGATGCTTTCAAAGATAAGTGTGCCACAGGAATGTTTCAAAACCTTTGATATGATCAATCTTCTACTGGAGCACTTCAGTGTTAAAGAGCAAAGCTACACTCAATCACAAAAGGCCGAAGATCAGGTGTTTTGCCTTTGACAGCTGTTGCCAAACACCTGCTCTGACATCACTGAGTGGGGCGTGGCCAGACACCTGCTCTGACATCACTGATTGGGGCGTGGCCAGACACCTGCTCTGACATCACTGATTGGGGCGTGGCCAGTAGTGCAACATGTTCGAAAGCTTCAGCCCCAGAGAGCAGTGCAACAACTAGATGCTCTGCCTCACGTGATTTGGTGTGTTTTGCTCTTCCAGTATCTTGCTCAGTGGTACCTTGACAAGTCACTGCGTATGGAGGGATAATCGCTTCTCATTCACTTTCTCGACCCAGACATTTGAACCAGAAAGCAATATCATTATCTTAAGTTCATCCTTCAGTTTCTCTAAAACATAGAGGATCTAGTTTATGGTACTATTTTGTCAACTAAGGGCATCTTGCCTATAATACAAATAACCATAATTTGATCATTTTTGTTTCACTTTTTTCCAAACGGTGGTTATAATATTTTGGAACAACTCTTCCTTTCTTTGCTTATCGCTGTTTTGACGGGATCTATCACCCTGTAAACGCCGGGTAGAGATACATAGGGCAGCGATGAATGTGGATGCTTCAGTATTTTCTGTTAATGACCAGTTCATTTTGATTTTAAATATGTCTACTATCTGACGTTAGAGTTTGGGTCTAAAGCAATTAATGTACCAAACAGCCTCTGATGGAAAAAGGTTACTCATTAAAAAAAAAAGACAAAACAAAAAACATGCAAATTCTACCACATAATTCAAATTTTAGTTGGATATATATAGCAATATGCAATGCTGGATAGGTTATGATATATGACATTATATATCGTATATAAGAATAAATTAAATCAGATTGATGTCATTATTTAATTATTTTTTATGGAAGTGACAGCACTCAACATAATTCCCAAATAAGGACCTTAAAATTACATATTTTTCTCACTTTGGTACACTGCCAGGCCCAACAGTGGCGATAAAGTACATAACCCAAAATCATAATAATAAGATCAAGAATAAGAGTAATGTGCAGCTTTGTAACATTTAAAATAGTAATATTTTTGTTTCTCTTTGAGTGAATTGTGTAACTTCCATTTTGTTTTTATTACTGGAATACTTGAAAACACATGTGCTAACCTCTTTGAAGCGTGTCATTTCGACGTTTGGCTTCTTCCTTGTAAATATATCTTTGATTTTGTTTAAACTGCAGAATGAAGAAACTAAAGTCTTATTTATTTGGTATTTACTTGAAGGGGAATACCATACAATTTAGGAATTAATGTGTTAAACCTGTGTTCTAGGACAGTCCTGTTAAAATTTTCTTTAGTTCATTTCCAGATGTGATGTAAAATTCATTTGCTGAAGTTCATCATTCCATATCTTTTCTGTTTGTGTAATTTTGTCAACCAAGGACTAAAGTTACATGGTATCCTTCGGAAAAAAGGTATTTAGTTAGTTTTAATTGTTGTTGTTTTCTGCCGTCAATCATTTTCTAAGAGTATATGCTGTTTTCAATGGGGAATGGAGACAATTGAGATGCAGATTGTACAACACGAGCTGCAACTCAGTATCAGGAAGATCCCTAGTATTTTGTACATTCAGTGTGTATAAAGAGGACCATTTTCTAATGCACTTTTATCACATGTTTTTACTCAGCGTTCCTTCATACAGTTCTGTCAGATGTTAAATCAGGTTTTAAGCTCGCAGCAAAAGTACCTTTTTCAATTTGTACAATGGAGATTGTGTATTTTGGAATTTTGAACTCTTTTAGGTGCATTTTTGGATCCATAATGTTATTACATGACCCGAATATACAGTGAGCTCATTATGTGTCCTCTTTGTATTTAATCTGATGATTGTAGCTTCCAGGGAAACTCAGTGGTTCATTTTGATTTAATCTATAAAACATCTTGATTATGCATAACAGTGAATAGTGATTTGCAGTGTTCAGAATGTCTAGCGCTCCCTGTTGGTACAAGGTGGGACATATTTTATTTGATATAAAGCACTTGGATTGGCTTTTGAGACAGCAGAGGGTGTCAAATCTATAATTATACCACTTCACAGGTAACAGGTGACGTTTTTCCATTGGTAATTGTAATGTGCAACCCCTCTGCCTTAAATAAAAGTTTGTTTTGTTTTATATTGGTGCTATTTCTTCAATGCATAAAACCTTGTAGTCCTATGGGGAGAGATTGGACTAGTTATTGGTCAAATGTGTGTGTATCCATAAGTAAGAGACTGATCCCAAATATGTTTCACTATCCACAAACGGATATCTCTCAACTTGTGTTGTAAATTAAAATTAAAATTAGTTTTTTTGGGGGGGGGAAGGCACACAAATGCAATGTCCATAAGTTTGTGTGTGTGTGTGTGTGTGTGTGTATATACATGTGTATATATATATATATATACATGTATATATATATCTACTCTATTCATGTAGCCCCTCTTAGGCGCTTGTGTGGGGGGGGTGTAACACGGAGAGAAACACTCTTTTATCGGAGTACAAAGAGAATCCTATGGCGTTTTGGATTCAAAAGTGTGTGTGTGTGTGTGTGTCAAACTTGCTGCAGTGCTTATCAGGGTATTATCAATGCCAAAACAAATCTTCTGTCTGATTTCCTTAAATAAAATGCATTTTAATATATTAGCTGTTGCAATTTCTGTTACAACCATAGATAGCCCAATATTGTATGTGCAGTTGGACCATGTCTGTGCCGGAGCCCCGATTTTGAATGGCCGCTCACTAAATAAAACTCTGTCCAGTCAATTTTTACAACAAACTTGCTGGATGCCTGCCTAAACTTATCTGGCACAGGTTCTTTTGAAGTACCTCTATGGGCCAGGCGCGAACAGGTATATTTATTCAAGATGTTTTGTACACAGGCTGGTGACACCACAACAGGTATATTTATTCAAGATGTTTTATACACAGGCTGGTGACACCCCACACCTGAAACCCAAGTCTCCATTTGTTAGCCCGTGCCTCAGCTTTATTCATGTTAAAAACAACTGATTTTCTTCCCTGGTAATGACGGAATCAAATTATAAATCTAAAGGAAAACAACTACACTCGGTAGTCCAGAGTAGAAGCTGAAGTACTTATTTCTTTCTCTCACACCATCACTGTCACTTTCTGCAGACACTCAGATTGTCAACAGAGAGAACATACTTCATTGCCTTCTTTTTATAAAAGTCTTGCATGCAAGTTCACCTCCTTTCCCAGGAGATAACTCTTAAGTAGTTCAATCACGATTGATTTTAATAGCCATAGTGAGTAATCATATTACAAACAAATTTGACTTTGTGCAGTATGCAGTGCAGTGATCACATCAAGCACAAGATGAAGCAAACAGGAAAAAAATCCAAGTATAACTTGTAAAGTGCAAAGTAAATGTCCTTTAAAGTGATATATAATGAGGGGGGTGGGGCTTAGGATAATGTCCATGGGATAATGTCCATGTAAATGTCAATGGTTTTGCTCAGGGGGAGAGGGAGTGACAAAGTCCTGATTTGTGGGGACCTTCCGGGTCTGTTTGAAGAGGCGGATGATGACATTCGGTTGGTTGACCTGTTCCCTTAAAGGCTCACAACCTCATCTGGAATCTGTGGTGATACTGGTTCTTTTGCAGCAGCAGAGCATTGCAGCTTTCTCATTTTGTTGGCTCTTTCATATCTCCCCATACTTGGCTTGCTGCTCTCTTCTGGGCTGTGACTGTGACAGTCCAGACCACACATGGGCAAAATACGGCGGGCGCCACCTGTTTGGCCCGCGATGGAATTGCAAAAAAAATAAAATTACACAGTGCACCTGAACGCAACATGCAAGATACCCGCTGAATAAGTATCCAAATGTTCATGTCATTCTGGCCAATACTCTACTTCTGTTATAGCATTTCAGTCTGGAATATGGAATATCTTTCAATAATCTTTATAACTAAAAGCTACATTGAAGTAGAAATTTAAATAATTAACTCATTGGTTTTGGATTTTTTTTAGCTTCAAGAGTGTATTTTTGTTCGTGTGACCCTCAACACAGGCTTTGATCATCCCGGGCCACTTACTGATACTTAATATGCTTAAATTAACCCACTCATATTCTGATTTATTTCAAGAAAAACATTTTGGCTATTGGAAATTCTAATTGGCTGGTATATTGGCAGGTGGTCAAAAAAGTTAATTTCAAGCCCTGAGAGCAGGTGGTGACATAGGAGTGAGTGAGAAAAGGATCAAATATTGGTGGTTAAGACTGAATAATGACATCACAACTGTTCATTTAAAATTAGTTATTCCTCTAAACCTGTTCGGCCCTCAGCAAAACCTGGTAGCGAGGACATTTTTTGTGGCCCTCTCTATCATCAAAGTTGCCCATCCATGGGTTACGGCATGACAATATTTGTTCGGCCCCGGGCAACAATCTGGGTTTCTCATGTGGCCCCCCATGAAAAATAGTTGCCCACCCCTGGTCCAGACAGTACAGTGACACTGAACTTATTATTATTATAATATTATCTTATTATAAACCAAACATCAAAAATAACATCTCCACCCTCTTTGCTTTGCTCAGTCTTCAACTAAACCATAAATATCGCAGTATAAAGCAGTATAAAACACTTGTTAATAATATTTTTTTTTGCAATTCCAATACAAAACAGCAGAGGTTGGTGGAGCCCCCTAAGCACCCGCACTTCCCGCATCCCTGGTTGGTGCACACAACCCAGCGCTATTACCAAGGGAAGCTTGCTGACAGGTGGGAATCGGGTATACAAGGGGTATAGATATAGCCTGGGTAAACCCAGCCTCCATGTGACCTCTATACAGGCATAGCCTGTCACGTTGAAGGCTGGGTTTACCCAGTCTAGTGTAGATAAGCTGTGTTTTAGAGCTGACTGGGGAGAGACAACATACACAACATACTGCTGTGCTGCTTGTGTCCCTGTTGAAGCTTTGTGTTTCTTTCTCACTCTGGGATGACAAATGATTTTCTCGTGAGATGGATTAATTTGAACTACTTTATAAGTGAAGTGTTTTCTAACTGAGCTACACTTTGTCACTGGTGTTTTCTATTTTTCTCTGAGTGGCCAATAAAGTGAGTGTTATGTGATGTTAAAATCAAGACTGTGACTTAGTGGAACACAACACAAACAGATTGTCTCTTTTGATGATGCTTTTAATCAGAATGCTACAGAACAAAGGCCAGTGATTTATAATCATTCATTTAGACCACTAATGATTGAAGCTGGTCGTTCAAGGATCAAATTAAGCCTTGTCCTCCTCAGGAGCCCCATCATCCTGCTCCTCAGGGTCTGGGGATGAGAAGAAGACAATGAAATATATGAGTGATAATGGAGCTGCCGTTTAGGCCTAAAAAGACAACATTCTTATTGCTAACCTGATACAATACCCCCACTAATCTGCCATTGGTATAAAAACCAGGTACAAATGGCTGCTCACCTTTTGAGTTGGATGGGACCCAGGAGCAGAGTTCGGCTCTCGTGTGCTCGTGACTCCAGGTCTCTGGCTTTGCGTGTGGAGCAGCCACGGCGGCAGCGGGAGTCGGAGTCAGAAGCTGGACATATGAAGACCTTACACTGCAGGTACACCGACTCGTGGCTTCGCAGAAACTGGAAGGCCTGGAATGTGAAACAGACGTAGCTGCGGGGAACGCGGGCGTAGTAGTCGTGGTAGGTCTGGTCCTGCTGACACCTGAAGATGAAACGGAGCATCACTGGATGGCACAAGGAGTGCGACTGGATAAGAACACACGCGTTGGTTAGGATCACTGAGGCAGTTTATTTATATAGCCCTTTATCACATGCATGTCTCTGTACATGGACTGTACAGACAATGAGCTGATCTAGATGTAGCAGATTTTAGCAGGACATTAACAGCCCACCTATTCTATATACCGGTAGCTTAATATAACTTGCCCCGCCAGCCGTACACCTCAATAAGAAATGTAATGTTTTCAACTTCCACCATTCATGATGTAAAACAGTGCATTCTTTCCTTTGAAAACAACAAGCAGTAAAGAGATGTGTCTGGTAAATATGCAATCAGACATGTTCTTTGCTTCAGTTACTTCACCTTTACAACCGGGGCGAGCAATCACTCTCTCTCGTTGGAAGTTTCTTTTACTTTATTGTAAAACTTTGTGAGCAGTCCTCATCACCAGGTCATCTTACCCGTTACGGACGAGGTAGTAGGCTCTGCTGTGGAAATCATGGGGCGATGGGGAGACCACGCACGTGTCGAGGAAGAGGACCAGGCTGCTGTCATCCCTCCTCAGCTTCACTTGGACATACATGTTCTGGTTGAGGGTCACTATGTATGGAACTTCAGTCACCTGATAGAAGAGAAATGTCAGACAGTTTGTTCTCCCATTAAAACGGTCTACAATGCAGACAAGAGTGTGCTATTTATACATTTTCACAATGGATTGTGTCTTGGTAAGATTTTATTCAAGTGCTTAAGTTGAGCACCTATGAATCACCTTATCTTTAGAAACAGGGGGGAAAACACTTTCTCATACCTTATAGTTAAAGCTGTCGTCAGTGTAGAAATCCATGCTGCCGTTGAATCTACCTGTGCCTGTGATGCTGCTGCTGACAAAGTCACGGGCTTTGTACATGTTAGGGGCTTTGTACATGTTAGGGGCTTTGTACATGTTCTGGACAATTGTGTCCGGGTCCATTCGACAGCTCACGTTCAGCTTCATGTGAGACTGGCGTGTGATCTCACCGTAGCTGGAGGTGTACGCACGGACAGCGTTGGTGTACACAACTCTGCCATTCTTAAACTGTTCAGGGTAGAAACACAGTGAGAATAATCACTAATCACACAACTCAATCGTCCACTGAGCTACTGTAAATGCCTCCTGCCATCTCAGTACGTTTTTGGAGAAATTATCCTAAACTACAGCAGATTGTTCCTCTCGTCCAGAAGGTGATGGAGTGGCCTACCTCTCGAATGGTGCCACAGGTGTTGATGGGGAAGCTGAAGATCACTTGGTATCTGGAAACCTGGGGCCTGCAGTACTGGTCGTTCAAGTACAGATCGTTGCCGTCATAGCCCGTGGAGTTCAGGTAGGACTTCTCAATCACAATGTTCATGTTGTCTGAGGAACAGTCCACACGACCTGAAGAAGCACTATTATGTTTACAACAGCTTGAGATTCACCTCCACAATGTTTCACTTGATGGATTTTCTTTGGTGTTTGATCCTTTGTTCTGGGTGATTTTATTATATATTTTTAGGATGACTTTATAATGACAGTATGGTGATTTAGCTGAGTCTGATGAATCCATGTCCCTGACATGAGAAAAACCCAATGTCCTATACAGATGACTAAAATCACAGTCATCTTACCTGAGCTTGACGGAAGAGAGCTAGTGAACTCGGCATCGAACCCTCGGCCAACCCCAGAGCCGTCACTCCGGAAGACAACAGTCATGTAGTTGGAGGAGGAGTGGAAGAAGTCAGTGAAGGAGTCAGTGTCGTTGTTATGGCACACTTTCCCCAGAGGTGGTGAATTGATAGACGATCCATCGTACACTGCAATGTAGTCACAGTTGCAGCAGTTCTCCAACCTGGGTCCAAAACATAATAAAGTCATCATCGGAAAGGTGACCACTTAAAGCAAAACTCAAAATATAATAACAGTTCAAATGTACATTACCAGTCAAAGGTTTGGACAAACTTGATTGAATGTCTTGTGCTTTTCATTATCTTAAAGCCATTTTGATCTAAAGGCTTATGCTTAAATGTTTGAAATGTGTTTCTTATATGAATACAGTAGTGAACTTGATGTCTATGTATGAATTTATTTTCAAAGCCTTTCCCTCTTCACCAAGTCAAAGAGGACATGAAACATTGAATCTATCATTTATCAAATCTAAAATATGAGATAGTTTTGATTCATTTAACACCTTTTTGGTCAACTAGGCATCTCGCGCGCTATGGCCCTGCAGCTCAAACCGCTATGCGGGCTCACTGCTCCTATGACATCACCGGTGTGATCACATAACTGATGACTTTACTTTGCTCTTATGGCATCACTGATGATGTCACAATGCCTATGACATCATCAGTGATGTCACAGTGCCCAATTGCTCAAGTGACATGACTGATGACATCACTTCCGGGACAAAATTGAAACAGAGAACAGACAGAGATGAAACAGAGAACAGACAGAGATTGCCCACTCGCCCCTTTTATATTTTGGTCAATGCATAATTCCATTGTGTTATTTCAAAGTTATAATATTATACATATAGTGGACATTTATCAGATCAGAGCATCATTCTATTGTGCATGAGTTTTTTCTCTAAATAAATGAGAATGAGATGGACATGTAATTTCTGTTGCCACACACAAATTCTTCATTTTGAATGAACACCATAATGTGGTGTTCACTTAAAATGGTGATCACCAAACACAAAACAATAAAGCAGTTGTGTTCCTCACTCACTGCAGGTCGGTGACTGACAGGAAGATGCTTTGGCCAATGGAAGCTGTGAGCCTCCACACACAGTAGGTGTTGTCGTGGTAGTAGCTGGGGTAGGAGGGGCTGGAGAAGGATCCAGAGCCATGCAGGGAGCCTCCACACGCTGAAGCAAGGAAGGTGAGATATAGCATGAGTCTCTTACAGGTTTCAATCAAAGACATGAGGCTTTTAGATTGTCGTTGTGCAGATGCAGCAGACAGCAACTGTTGGAACTTTGCTTGCAGTCATTTAGGGAGGTTAAAATACCTGTTGGTGGTAGCGTAG
>NC_139626.1:47734846-47794846 GCF_964638095.1 Poromitra crassiceps
TGTGTGTGTGTGTGTGTGTGTGTGTGCGTGTGTGTGTGTGTGTGTGTGTCTGTCTCTGTCTCTCTCTCTCTCTCTCTCTCTCTCTCTCTCTCTCTCTCTCTCATCTGTGGATTTTGATGTGCATTTTTTAATTTCTGTTTCTGAAAAGAAAATAGAATTACAAAAATGAGAAGAAATCAAAACATGAACCATGAGGCTGTGATTAGCTGACTTTTGGAATGTAATAAAATCTAATGTTTTAAGATGAGGTGGCGCTGATGATAATAATAATAATAATAATAATAAAAAATAGCCTAAGTTCCACCATAATGTTACTAAGTCCTTATACGTTCTAAACTTTCAATATTTGAATAGACGCCTAACCAAAACACAATGTTTATTACAGATTTATGACTATGAAAACTTGACACAGTGCTGATAACCTGTTTTATTATATAAAATAATTGTCCCCTCAGTCACTTGATTGTGGAGCTGTTTGTAACTGAAGTAACAAATGGTGTGATCAAAGACTTACCTGTGACAGTCAGAGTGACTCCAGGTGAAGCAGTATAGTTCCCAGCTGGATGGTTTGTTGTGAAGCTGAACTTGTACACAGCTGAGTCGCTCTCTCTCAGGTCTGTGATTCTCAGGCTGCAGTTCCTCTGATCACCACCATACTCCACACGACCTGCATACTCTGAGTCTGTTGTCACATCCACAGGTTCACCACCCTCCTCTTTAAACCACAACGTCTTCTTAACTGTGACAGGAAGGTCATCTAGGTAGGCTGGGTATGTGTAGGAGCAGAGTATGTCCACTGTTGATCCTTTGATGGCACAGATGTCAGTAGGAGTGTAAGTCACTCCCCAGTCATCCTGAGCCGCCTGTACCACTGTAACACAGAGCACATCACAAACCACAATCACATTCACAAACACATGACAGGATAGGGGTGTAAAAGAATAATCATTTAATCGATGCATCCAGGGTTCGATCGAATCATGAGGCCAGTGAAGATTCACAGCCCTGTTACAGGACAGACTCTCATCTGCAGTGGAACTGCTGCAGTAGAGCTGCACCACCACATGCACAAAATATAAATACAAATACAAATCTGATTATTTTGAGAGATATTGCGATTGCGATATCAGTCACAATTTTAGTGGGAATGCTGTTAGCATTTCATTTTCACTGAAAAAAGTAAAAATGATGATGTGATTTGGTTCGTACCAAACAAGCATGTTCCCACTGGAGAATCTGATTTGTAGGCCGGGGGATCTCTATAGCACCACAATGCTTCATTTACTGCATGTTGTCAAACCACAGCTGCTCCTGTGATTTGAATATTGTACTTGGCCATATTGTGATTTGAATATTGTACTTGGCCATATTGTGATTTGAATATGTACTTGGCCATATTCTGATTTTGATATTGATTCTATTATTTGTGCAGCCCTATGCTGCTGTATGTGATCCATGAACTACAGTTCTTCAAAGCACTTTGACATTTTGCTGGTCAAAGGTCAAAGTTCAAGCTCGTGGTGAGGCAAAGGGGCGGAGCTAGGGATAGGAAGGTCATAGAGGGTCGGGGTTTGACGGGTGGTTAGAGGGAGTGGCTACGGGGATGTGGGAGGCGGTGTCAAAGAAGGGGGTGGGGCTGGGGAAAAGGTGCTGTAGCTATGGATAGGAATGTCGTAGAGAGTCGGGATTTGAGGGGTGGGTTGGGGGAATGTCGACGGCAGTGGTTCCCAAATAGTGTGCCGCAGGGGCGTAGCTATGGGCCCATGGGGTACAAGGGCCCGTAGCCCCTGCCTGTTTTTTTTCTCCATCCAAATTCACCATTAACTATTTACCTGAATAGTTTATGATGTTATATATAGTGTCATTGTAGTCCTTGACCATCAAAACGGTGTCACCTTTTCTGTATTATCATGTGTGGTTCAGGAGATATGATGCAAAATGCATAATTTGGTTGGGGCAGAAAGTAAAATGGCTGCCATGGCCACCACAAGGCATTGGCCACATGGCTCCCTTTCTGAAAATGTTCAGAGCCACAAACTGTACAAGTACAGAAAGTTTCATGCTTTTATGAAAAAGTGAAAATCATTTTCACATCACCTCGACAACCAGTGACTGAAAATGCTGTTTTCTCTGATTTGAGGTATAGTGCGGATTTTCGGCTACAGCAAGGGTCATTTTTCAGATAGGAAGTTCATCTTGGGCTCAAATTGAAGCTTATGAACTTTGGCAGTTTTTTTTATACAAATGAGGAAGTGATATTCACCATAAAGTGCTGGGGGGGGAAAACACTTTCCCCCCATGGGGAAAAGTGCTTTTGAGATGGCCCAAGGTATAAGATAACAGGGAATCATAGTGAAAAAAGGTAGTAGAAAACATCCTGAGGGGCATGTCTGGCTCCCGGCCTTAATAAGCATATATCACGGTCTGAAGTAATATATTGCTTTTATAAAACGGTTACCAAGTATGGCAATATGAAAGTATACTAAACAACTCAGATTTAAATCGCTTAAATCACTGTTTTGTTTTGTTTTTGGTCCGAGTGAAATGTTATGGTCTCTCCTGATTCAAAATATTGCTGAATCGCTTGGTTTGACCAATAAAACTATTTTTATAAGCATTTTACGAAATGGCGATGCGAAAATAAATGGCGGATGAAATCCCCTGGTTCCAAAATAAGTGGACACTAAAAGGCCAATGAGACCGCGCAAGTAACTGTACTGTATGTCAAATTACACTTTTCTATGCAGGTCAGAGATCCTATCTATCTATCTATCTATCTATCTATCTATCTATCTATCTATCTATCTATCTATCTATCTATCTATCTATCTATCTATCTATCTATCTATTTATCTATCTATGTATCTATCTATCTATCTATCTATCTATCTATCTATCTATCTATCTATCTATCTATCTATCTATCTATCTATCTATCTATCTATACAACTATCTACTAGCAACTAGCTAGCCTAATATTTAAAATACCTGTTGGTGGGTTGCGTTGATGGGTACATTGGTGGTTGTCAGAGATGGGAAGTATTTTGAATACATGTATTTAAAATATGTTTTTGAAATACATTTGTGTATTTTGTCATTTGTATTTGGCTGGACAGAGAAAAACAAGATGTAATTTGTATCAAAATACTTTCAGACCTTGTATTTTGTGTATTTTAAATACATTTCATTCTCAAATTGACACATTTTAAACATTGACGCAGGTTTAAACGGTGGAATAAAAAAAACGCAATGTGAGATGTCACTTCTACTGCGCCTCTGATTGGCTCAGAACAAACTCAACCACAAATCAGAGGCAGAGTAGGGTGAGTCTTGAGTCGCACTTCACATCACTTCTTCGTCGAAACACTAGCCACAGGATTAACAAGTTCCGCTCACCATGAAAGCCATACTGCGGCAACTTTAAGTACCATGGTTACATGCTACTGAAAAGTCACCTTTTGTGGTGGAATAAATAATGTTGCTGTATTTCTATATTGTTAAATAAAGACTATATACTGTATGTGACAATTTACTGACACTAGGCAGTGCACTTGATTGGCTCGCTTGCTACGCAGGCTCGGTAGCTCGGCCGCTGTGTGGCCTCACCCAAGGGCGCGGGAAGGTGGGTGCTGAGGGTGCGGCAGCACCCCCTGGTGGCAAGAGATGGAATTTTCGAAATTGTTGGATTTGGCTCTACTGTGTTTCTGTGCATGAGTCTGTGTAGTGGATATCTTGTCCATAGACGATCTTTGCTCAACGCAGTGGTTCTTCAGTGGTTCTTGGGTAAAAATAGGATCCACACAATGTGAAGCGTGCACTCCGGGAAATGCTGATGTTTTGTTTACTTAGCCTCACGTTGAAACTAGTGTTGTTTACATCCTGTAGCATGTTTACTTTGTTCACGGAGTCGGAGACAAAAATTACGACTCTGCCAGTCAAATCCCAGCTTTGTGAAGAGAAAGAGATACGAGATGACAACACTGACAAAAAAAGAAAGAGAAGATGGGAGGAATAGCAGGTAGGCTATCACTGTCCTGAGGGTAAATTGAGTAATGCTGCAGAGAAGAGGAGAAGATACTGAATAATGACATCACAACAGTATGATCCTAATGTTCCTAATGGGACATCAGTTGAAAATTAGCCGTTTGGCTAACACTGGCATGTTTACAATCATGTTAATTAATGTGCACTGTCCCTCAAATAAATCAATAAATACAAATACAAATACAAATACACTTCTAAAATTAAATATTCCTCTAAATATGGCTAAAAGGCAAAAAAAAATCCCATTTTCTTTGGCGCAGGCAGCGCCGAGAGTCCCTTTCTTACAGCACCCCATACTTAAAAGTAGTTCCAGCACGGCTGCCCTCACCCGCCCTGCAGCTCGCATACGCAGCTCGTCTGCTGCGTGGCCTCGCCTGCTGTATTGGCATACGCAGCGCACAATTGCTCAACTTCGCATGCCTATGACATCATCAGTGATGTCATAAGATGATTTTACTCAATAATGATGTCACTGATGACATCAATGAAGATGTCATAGCCATTGTGACATCATCAGTGGGCCCAAATTTGAAACAAACAAACAAAGTCCACTGGCTCCCTTTCATATGATGATGGTGGATGTGAAGTTGTTTAAAGGGGACCTACAATGTTTTTTCTAGATTTCAGTTATATATATGTGTACTATTATGATGTCAGATATCTATGGCTGAACATGATCAACTTGCGGTTAACATGTAGAAATGCTGCCAATACTGTAAGTCAAAAGCCCTCACAGAAGGCCAGGGGCGTCATGCAAGCCAAAATGCTGAGGGGCCGACATTCGCCCACGACCAAAGGTCCCCGGCTAAAACATTTTGTTGGCGACCTAAGGTCTGAATAGATCTGCAATGATTCAATCAGTCTGCCCAGATAAAGTGTGCTGAATCCACTCATGATTGATTGATTTATCTATCCTCCATTTAGCTATTTCTAAAATGTTGGCCATTTGAAGCCAGATTTAGAGGAATATCTCATTTTAAAGGGGGACTAACCCCCCAGATATGTATCAGAACAGTGATTTGAAAATACCTATGGAAAAAACCAAGAAATGACATATGCTCTTGTCTATACTAAACTCTTTGGCTGTGTTCAAGTCAAGATTTTTTTTCGGAAATGGACGCCATTACAGTTTGCCTACTGCCTCAAAAATAATTTATTTGAGAGGGGCAATATCTTTTATAAATATCAACAACTAGCCAATGCTGGTGGCATGTATGGAAAGACTGTTGCTCAAAATGGTTGATAGTTATATCAATTTGGTAATTCAGTGGCGAACTAGAAATTTAATTATTTTTGTCCCATTTTGTCCCATGTGTGTGTGCGTGGCTTGTCTAAACTTACGTTAAAAGAGCCTCGCTGCTCGCAGCACACAGCACAGTGAGAACAAATCTCTCGCTCTGGGGTAACACAATGTGAGATTTCTCCACGTAATTCCCTCGTCTAACTAGAGATAAACCGCGCAATGAAATCCGTTTTGAGAGAAATCCGGTGCATGAGCGAGCAGAGCTTGGGGCTCGTCCATGAGGTTACGACTCTCTCCCGCCTGCCTGGGCTGGAGAGAGTGCTTCCAACTCGGACTGATAATATAAACATCATCATTCGAGCTTATCCAGGTAAGATATTAATAAAGTAGTGACACATTCAGCGGGAAACTAACTATAATTAAAGGTCCCATTCCGTGCAAAAGCTGTTTTTACTTGTAAATGCATATATACTGCTGTCAGCCCTCCCTGTAATGAGTGGTCACACGCTCAGAACTGCCACAGTTGGATTTGTCCCTATCCAGCGTCCCTCTGCAGTCTCCTCCAAGCCACACCCCCAAACGCTTCGTTTGCCCAGAGGGGAATCTGGGGGAATCGGGACGTCACTAGCTTCCTTCTGCATACTGCGCGGGTCTCTCTCACACAAGCTACCTGCACCATTTAGTCTATAGCCACAAAATTAACACTTCTAGCTGGAGCGACGCCAACTGTACGTGATCCAGCAACTGCAGAGGTGCATTCGGTAAGTCTAGGCATTTTGAGATGTCCTCTTTAGCGTAGTACCGTTTAGTTAACGATAACTCGCAACCTAGCGTGCTGGTCCACAGACGCTAATCTGATTGGCCGCTGGGAGCCTGGGGCGGGCTCTCCCTCAGCGGCCAATGGGAACTGTTAGTTCTGAATATATTATAGAAACAGGCCATTCTTGGAAAGCGACCAGAAGAGGGAGTGAGAACTCCGTCACAACAAACGGGTTTGCTATATTTTCGACAGATTAATCCAGAATCATGTTTTATGGACCAGAGACACACGTTTTTAAGAGGTTACAGCTGCACGAATTGGGACCTTTAAGACATGTGCCAACTTTGACGACGTTTGGTTCAGTATTTTAAGAGCAAACAGATTTTTTTTTACTTCAGTTAGAGCCCTCTGGAGCCTGATACTAAGTGAGGTTTTTCCATCTTGCCTAGTTGTATAGGCTTTGGAGATGCACCAGATGCACGCGCTAAACCCACCGTGACGTCAGGTTGTACCAAATATCCCATTCATTTGAGAAAAGAAAAAAAAGCAGTCTTCCACCCTTAGAGGGCGCTTATGCCAGATATGCTGCTGAAAAATGATACAAATGGTAAAATGGCAACAGTTTGGTGTCAAATGTGGAAATTCTGACCAGAATTCTTCACACATCACCCCCAAAGTCATATATATTGGTTAAAAGCTGAAAAAAAGTGTTTTGGGGGTTAGTTACACTTTAAATTAACAGGGTTAGATTAGCCTTTATTGTCTCCTTTAGGAGAAATTTGTCTTAGACTGTTGTGATGTCATTATTCAGTTTTAACCATCAATATGTTTGCTCCTTTCCTCATTATTAGGGTAAATACTAGAGATGCACCGATTGCCATTTTCATCAAACGTTTTTGTAACTTTGTTTGAAAATTAAGATTCATATAACAATTCTTATCATTTGCATGAAGTAGGACCATCTCACTCAAACACATCTCAAAATAAAAGTGTTCCAGGTTACTGGACCGAGCTTTTTTGTGCAAATACAATGAATTCAAAAATTAAATAAAATCCAATAGCCTATATCCCACAGCTATCATGCATTTACTTTTCCAAAAGAAAACAGGTGCAACAGAACATCAAAATGATTCATGGAGAAGGAGTTTATAGCCTGGCTCCAGACCAGTCCTCTTGAGTAGAGGGGAAATGAGTTAATGAGTTACAGTAACGATCTTCAGTCTGAATATCAGGCGGAGTTTACACACATTCTGAAATTTCGTATGCGTTTTTTTTTATCTGCCATCCGAAAAAAGATTGTCACGCACAGAAAACCTTGCACACTTGTGAGTCCGATGCATTTTTATTATTATGTCCGTCGTTGCAATACGAAACAAATAGTCTCTCCTGTATCCACGTTACAACATGACTGACAGGCTGAGGCAGCAGCGCTGATGTGGAATGGAGAAAGCAGGTCGGGGAATGGTTATACTGGACACAATGCTCGCGTTCACCTCGCCAAGCCGGCTGTGCGCGGTGGCGGGTTGCTGGAGCACCACTTCCCAGGGAGAGAGAGCAGAGAGAGGGGGGCCAGTGAGGTGAAGGCAGTGGGTGAAGCGAGCCGCTCAGACTGG
This sequence comes from Poromitra crassiceps, assembly GCF_964638095.1. Taxonomy (NCBI): domain Eukaryota; kingdom Metazoa; phylum Chordata; class Actinopteri; order Beryciformes; family Melamphaidae; genus Poromitra; species Poromitra crassiceps. The sequence continues at coordinate 47,742,507 of NC_139626.1, forward strand.
ACTCCAGCCGAGCGGGACTCGGCCGCACCTCTGTCTCCACGACTTATTTGTGACAAACTGCGAGCTTTGTCTACTTCACTGACGGTGAAAAAAATCCACAACGAGGGAGGTATGCTGACGTGTGTGGTGTGGTGGCTGGGTGCCTGTCTCGGTGCTTTGGGGTGCGCCGGGCCCAGCGCCACGAGGGGGCGCCAGGGGGCTTTGCACCCTCAGTTCAATTTTCTGCCCCCTCATTTTTTTTTTTTTTTTTTTTTTACAATAGTTCATCTATAAAGGCCAGTTAGACAATCTTTGTACCTGACATGTTTCGGCTGTTGTTTCTGCAGTCTTCATCAAATTTGATCAGTTTAAGTTGATGTAGGCTACCCCCTATAAACATAGCTCCGTTGTTTCAGAATTGGCAGGGAAGCGATATTTGCTATGCTTTGGTTGTCACACTCACAAGGTGTCAGAGATGTAGCTATTTATTAAATTTGAACCTCACTGCATGTTGTAGTGATCATGACGTGATTAAAAGAAACACACACACACACACACACACACACACACACACACACACACACACACACACACACACACACACACACAGAGAGAGAGAGAGAGACAAATCAGCTGCACCCAAGCACACAGCATGCCATGAGCAGAAAGATGGAGACAACACATCTGATCACTTTATTTCTTTAATTTAATGAACCTGGCACTGACTGGCTATTATTTTGTTTAGTTTTTTGTCGATTTTTGCAGCAATTGTTTATTCTATGACTTTTCATATAGACATATATGTTCAGAGTGCTCCAGACAGGTCCCGCATTTCACGTTATGCAAAGCTCAGCTCTATTAATGCCTTAATCTGCTGCTGTGAAATAAATGTTTTATTTGATTTTGAATAGTCTTTCTTGTGTTGTTATTGCGCTTTTCAGAGGTTATTATGGTTAAAAAGTCCAGAAATAGGCATAGCGGGTATATAACATATGTTTTACGATATAGAAATATCATATAAAAAAAAAAAAAAAAAAAAAAAAAATCAGCCCCCTCCCCAGTTATAACCGCCCCCTCAGTCATTTCATTCTGGCGCCGGCCCTGGGGTGTGCGCACGTCATGTGTAAATACTGTATATTTATTTAGAGATAAACATTCGGCGGCGACCAAAGGTCCCCGGCTATTTTTTTCCGGTGGTGACCTAAGGTCTGAATAGATCTGCAATGATTTATTCAGTCTGCCCAGATTAAGTGTGCTGAATCCACTCATGAGTGTGAGTGGCTCCACCAAAACAGGCTCACCCTGAACCAGAGAAAGACTGTCACCATGGGCTTTTCCATTAAAAAACAACAGGAACAACTCAGAGTGACAATGCAGGGAGAAGAAATTGAGACGGTGAACGAATTTAAGTATCTAGGTATTGTGCTAGATTCCAATCTTAAATTTAACAAACATGTGAAAAAGATGACAAAGTCGGTTAAACGCAACCTAAGTTGCTTTAAAATAATCAGGCATCATATACCACTAAAAGCAGCACAGTTGTTTATGCATGCCATGGTCTTTTCTCATATGTCGTACTGTATTACTGTGTGGAGCCAAGCCTCCCAAACCATAATTCAACCAGTTGCAACCCTTTATAAGCAGACTCTAAAAATAATGGCAAAAAAAACCCATGCGATGGCATCACTGCCGGATACTGAAACAATATAACCTGTTAAGCTTTGATAACTTTTTTCCCCCCAGCAATCTTAAACTGGTTTTTAAATGTCTACATAATTTAGCACCTGAGCCTCTGAGCCGATTTGTCAGTCGACAAAGCGGCATCAGGGTTACCAGGGGCACGGCTAGTGGAAACTGCAAAATTGCACGCCGCAAAACCTCTTTCGGACAGTCCGCGTTCTCCATTAAGGGGTCTCAAATGTGGAACACACTGCCGGAGGAAATAAAACTAAACCTAGAAATTAAGGGTTTTAATAAAAACGTCAAAGACTGGTTGAAGCTCCACCAGGTTTGTACACACTCTTAGGAGTGTGTACAATAAGCACACACTCTTAACTAAACTGAACATAATTTGAACTGTCTTAACTGTGATATTTGAATTGTTACTGTACTGAAATTTGACCTGAATTTTACGTTTAGTAGCCTATCTGATCTTTGATATGTGTCTTTTTATTGTATTTTGCTGTATTTTTGTGTATTATTATTTTTATTTTACAGGAATGTCTGGTTACATCTAGGGACTGGCATTGCAAACTAGCCCTGGGCTATACATGCTTTGGTACAACACATCATAGGTTTATTGACATTTTATGTTGTGAACACTATTTATGTACGTGTACCTGTCCCTATTCAAATAAACAAATAAATGAAATGAAATGAAATCATTCATTGATTGATCTGTCAAACGGTCCATTTAGCTATTTCTAAAATGTTGGACATTTAAAGCCAGATTTAGAGGAATATCTCATTTTAAATTAACATTAGGATTAGACTGTTGTGATGTCATTCATTTTTAACCATCAATATTTTGCTCCATTTCTCATTAGGGTAATCGTGCGTTCCTTTATCGCAAAAGAACTGGGATGTGAAGGCTAAATGACGTCACATCCGTTTTGTTAGCATTCCATTTGCAGAAAAGTTGAGCTGGGAAGTTCACTGTTCACTGGTCAGATCCACTCGCTAGCCAGGCTAGCCATTGTTAGCAATAACAGTTGATAACAAGGCATTTCGTGGCATTTTGCGCATACAAACACTGCAGCCTCATGTCCACACAGATAGAAGTATAGGCCGTGCTGTGTGTACAGCTGATTTAACGAGACACAAACAAGACAGAAGTGCTAAATAGCATTTATACGATTATAACTACTGTTGTTGCGTGGATCAGCCATCTTGGATTTTTGAGGTTGGGGCTGCTGAGGCTCCTACGAGTTTGGAATGTGAAATACCAGCTCTAGTGACGTCACGTCCCAGCTCATGAACTTTGAACCGGTAAGATGACCAGTTCCCAGTTATAAAGTAATGCACGATAAATACTGTATATTTATTTAGAGATTTTGGTCAATTATTTGTGCTTTTATGGTTATTAGCTTAATCACTCACTTCTACACTATAGCTTCTAGACTGCTGCCACTTTTGTTGAAATAGCTAAATCTTGCTTCAGCTAAAATGTTATTCACATAAAAAGACTATATCCACAAGAACTGCAGACCTGGATACATCAAATGGAATTCAGTGTTTTGCAACAGTAACTACAGTATAACCTGTGAGTGATAGTGGTGGAAACTAACAGCTTTTTTTTTTTTCTTCTCTCCCCCCCAGGGGCGGTTTTAGCATCAGAGCTTTGGGTGGGCTCAGCCCACCCAAAGGTCATGGACCGCTGAACCCCTAGGGGGGTCCGGGGGCATGCCCCCCCGGAAGAAAATTTTGTACAGTTTCAAGTAAAAATGGATCAAACTGGCGCACTTTGAGATCAAAATGAAGAGACTAGGGGCTCTATTCTCCCACAGGCCATCGGCGCTATTACGGGCCTTAACCGCAAAAAAACGTGCCTTGCGCCTGTTTCGGCAAGATAGCAATAGGCTTTAGGCTGCCAAATGCGCTTTAGGCCGAATGGGCGTGGCGCAGTCCCAAAGTGGGCGTGTCGGCGCTAAATACCAGCCTAGTCATATCTTGGGAGCTGGCCTACATTTAGCGCTTTGCGCTTTTCAAAAGCAGGCCTATTCTTTGCCTTCACTGCTTCTTCTCTGTCACCCTTCTCTCTCTCTCTCTCTGAGTTCCCAGCATGCATTGTGTTTCTTCATTTCGCTACTAAATAGCCACCAAATGAGCCAAAATAGATATAAAAGGTAGTTCTAAATTAATGTGTAATGGTAACACAGCCTGCCATTGTCAACATTTCAATATTGGACCAAATAAAACCTCGAAATGAAAACACCACCCTATGTGAAACATATATGTCCTCCTGGGCATATATATACCCCTTGTCGAGTTAACGTGATTTAGAGAAGTAACAGCGGAACGCGCTTCGGAACGCGCTTCTAATGGCATCTGCTATACTGTGATGTCCGTCCAATAACTTGGCCCTATTTCACATTTAGTTTTACAATAAAAACACATTTATGCAATGACTTGACATAATGTAGGGTATATTTATGTGCATCATCCTTCCTGCAGCAGGCGAGAGAAAATGATATCTTTCTGGACAAACTTTCACCAATCTAATAGGCTATATTTTTCTAGCTGATGCATAGAACATTATTTTCACTTTGATCTTGCTATAGTGTAGCGTATTTACATGCTTGCAGTATTGAAACTGCAGTTAGATTGGTTTGAGAAGCATAATAATATGGAATAATAGCCTATAATGCAGACAGACAGGCTGGATGAAGGGAGGGGGGGGGGGGGGGGCAGAGCGTTTGGCTTTCGTCTGGTTTTGCGGGATCACTGGAATTGGAGCTAAAAAGGCAAGCGTGCGATTCCTTTATTGCACTTATCCAATGAGCATGACGGTGCATAATTTTACGCCTAAAAGGCGTGGTTGTAATGCTTTGGGCTGCATCTAGCGCCAGCACGACGATATCAAGTGCGCCTTTCCACGCCCACTGCTTTGATCTGCGCCTGCCGCTCGGCCTAGAAACTGCGCCGATGCAACGATAGGGGCCTAGATCTATGAAGAACTACACACATCAATATCTTCTTTACCGTTCTGTGGTTTTACAGCAATGAAAAAATAATTGTTTCCCTATATATACTATATATATTCTGCATACAGGTTACTATATGGTAGAATTATGCTTGCATAAATAATACCAAAATCACTTCAGGGGAGTTTCAAGTAAAGTAACATTTTGCTTTGTAGGCAAAACAAAAGTAAAATTAAATCAAAAGGGAACTTCCTAACTTATTGGCTGGAATAATATTCCGACAAGATAATAACATACTGTAAGCACTAAAGCAGGAGTTTGCAGTCAACTAGTTGAAATTAATATGTGGCAGTATTTGTGGGGGTCAAAATCTATGTAGGGTGTACCACCACAAATAGATCAGTGTATGGGAAACACTGACTATTAAATTGTGTGACTAGAAAGACACCAATAAATCTGAGAAAATGTACTTTAATTTTGAACAACAGCACTACAATGGTGGCATTACAAATGGTATTATGAAATTATTGTGTGAAAAAACAAGAATGCCACTTTTTTCATGAACTTTAAGCAGAAAATTAAAAAATAGTTTTAAAGCAAAAATAAATAATAAATAAAGATCATTTTAACATTGGCTCAACCAGCCCATCTTACTGACCACCAGGGGTCCTGGTCCTTAATCCCTTTTTATTACTCCCATGCCACTGGTACTGTACACAAACAAGGCTGTTTAAATATCTGCCTTGCACTCCCTTAGGGAAATAACAAGCCTGTAAGAACTTTTATTGAGATACTGAACTAACATCACAGCAAGACATAAGTGATGCCATGCACGCATGTTAAGCTATCGTCATCATCACATCAGACAGGCTGTGTAAAGCAGCCACTTGCGATTCTGAAGGGCTTAATTTCATTCAGATAACAAGGGACCCGTTTGAAAATGTTTGTCACTTATCACTTAAACTAATCTCCGGTAAGAAAAAAGCACCATGGAGAAACGCTCCCTCTGTAAATAACAAAAAAAGAGATTGTAGGAAAGCCAAGCGCAAATGGCGGAAAACTAAACTTCACATCGATTATGACATCTATAAAAATAGTCTTCACTCCTACAACCAGGAACTAAAAAATTCCAGAAAATTCTTCTTCTCCGACATTATCAGCAAAAACACCAATGACGCTCGCACTCTTTTTGCCACTGTTGACAGGCTGACAAACCCCCCCCACAAATTGCCCCATATCTTCTATCCAATGTCAAATGCAATGAATTTGCGACCTTCTTTAGGGATAAAATTATAAACATCAGACTAACTATTTCCACATCAAGAACAAATGTGGCTCCGCCGCACCCACAGAAAAGGTGCTCAATTAACATGACTCAGTTCAATGTCATTGACCACAAGAAACTAGAAGAAACGATACGAGGCCTTAAATCCTCATCGTGTTGCCTAGACACCCTGCCAACAAGCTTTCTAAAAAATGTCTACAGTTGCCTGGCGACCGACATACTGAAGATAATTAATACCTCTCTTCTTACAGGCATTTTTCCAAAATCTCTAAAAACTGTAGTTGTTAAGCCCCTGCTAAAGAAGCGTAGCCTCGACCCCTCTATAATCAGCAACTACAGACCAATATCAAATCTTCCCTTTATTAGCAAAATACTCGAAAAAACTGTCTACCAACAACTCAATACCTTTCTATCCTCCAATGACCTCCTAGATCCCTTCCAATCAGGCTTCCGACCCCATCATAGCACCGAAACTGCGCTTATCAGAGTTATAAATGACATCCGAATGAACACTGATTCAGGTAAAATCTCAATCTTAGTGTTACTAGACCTCAGCGCTGCCTTTGACACGGTTGACCACGAAATTCTACTGGACAGACTGGAAAACTGGGTTGGGCTTTCCGGCACGGTCCTAGAGTGGTTCAGATCTTATCTGCAAGACAGGAACTACTTTGTCTCCATTGGCAACTACACATCTGACCAAACCAAAATGACATGTGGGGTACCCCAAGGATCAATTTTAGGTCCTGTCCTATTTAACCTTTATATGCTCTCTCTAGGCCTAATTATGCAAAAAAACAAAATAGCTTACCATAGCTATGCAGATGACACCCAACTTTACATAGCCCTCTCATCGGATGACTATGCCCCCATAGAGACACTGTGTCAGTGCCTTGCGCAAATTAATGATTGGATGTGCCAGAATTTTCTCCAACTTAATAAAGACAAAACAGAGATAATTGTCTTCGGCAAAAAAGAAGATAGGCTCAAAGTTACTGCTCACCTTGAATCCCTATCTTTGAAGCCAAAGGACCAGGTAAAAAATCTTGGCATTATTATTGACTCTGATCTAAATTTCAACTCCCACATCAAGCTTATAAGAAAATCTGCCTTCTATCATCTAAAAAATATAGCAAGGATTAGAGGCTATGGTCCCTATTCTCCCACAGGCCTTCGGCGCTAAAACGGGCCTTAAACGCAAAAAAACGTGCCTTGCGCCTGTTTCGGGAAAATAGCAATAGGCTTTAGGCTGCCAAATGCGCTTTAGGCCGAATGGGCGTGGCGGAGTCCCTGAATGCGCCGAAGTGGGCGTGGCGGCGCTAAATACCGGCGTACTACTATCTTCCAGCCATCTTCCGACCTGGCCGACTTTTAGCGCTTTGCGCTTTTGAAAAGCTGGCCTAAAGCAGGATTCTGTGCACCGGGGACAGGAAAGTGAATGGAGAATACAATATATAGAAAAAAATACTTTAGAATACAATAGAATATAAGATTGCAACCCTTCTCAGGCTTTTTGGGTGAAGCTGTAATGCAGTTTCATAAATTTAGTTTAGGCTATCATAATAATCCCCATTTATGTGTAATATAGCTCTACGTTTTATTACCCCCCCCCCCCCGAAATTAGCTAGGCTACTAATATTACTAATATTCCTAATTAATATGTATTATTATTTCATTCAGATAATTGACATTATAGGCATGTATATCGTTTAATGTGAGAGAAAGGGAGAGAGAAAGAAAGAGAGAGAGAAACTGGATCAACTGTTGTGTAGCGCTTCTTCAAACCCCACTCTTCATTACAGCTATTCATTACAGAATTGTCTGTTGTATTTATTTTTTCTGTGTGCAAAGCATAGAAAGTTATAATTATTTCCAAATGTTTCCCCCGTCTGTGGCAGCGGAGCTGTCCGAGGTGCTGAACAAGCGCAGCGCATAGACGGCCACCTGGGGCGGCTCACTCAGGCGGTCCAGGACTGGGCGCGGGGCGTCGGCGGGGTAATTCTCCTCCCCAAACAGTGCGCGATGGTACATTTGAACCTGAATGGATAGATGAATAAACAACTTAAGTAAAGAGTTGTTTTGTAGCTATTCAAAATGAATGGTGGACAGATATATCACCTGATTCGCCAGCACCATCTTCTCCTCAGCTGTGAATTTAGTGGATCGGTTTTGGTCTGCCATATTGATCACACTGCGCCAGCTGCTGCCAATCTGGCTTTTAAAGCCCCTCTGATTGATTACTGAAGATTTTATTGAGAATGAACATATTTGTCAGAGCCTGTGGGCAGGGGGTGGGGGGGACGCATATATAGGCCAAATAAAATACTATTACTCAATAATAAAATCCTGTAAATTAAATAGAATTAAGTTATCAGATCCAGTAAAAGTGATAGGTGTCATTCAGAGGATGTTGCATCGTGCAGTGGGGGAGGAGAGATAAAACGATATCATTCTGGCCATCTAATCTCATGACATCCAGCCATAGGCAATATTTTTTTCTATCAGATGCATTTAGAAATTATTTTCACTTTGGTCTTGCTATAGTGTAGCGTATTTACATGCTTGCAGTATTTTAACTGCAGTTATTGGTTTGAGAAGCATAATAATATGGAATAATAGCCTATATATGGAGATAGACAGACCGGATGAAGGGAGGGGGGGGCGGCGGAGCCCTTGGCTTTGTCTGGTTTTACCGGATTTGTCCAGGAATTGGAGCTTAAAAGGCAAGCGTGTGTCTCTTCCCTGCAATTCTCCAATGAGCGGACAATGCATAATTTTACGCTTAAAAGGCGTGGTTATAATGGTTGAGGCTGAGTTTAGCGCCGATACCAAGATATCAAGTGCGCCTTTCCACGCCCACTGCTTTGCGCTGCGGCTGGCGTTCGGCCTAGAAACTGCGCGGCTGCAACGATAGAGCCCTATGGGCTCTATCGTTGCATCGGCGCAGTTTCTAGGCCGAGCGGCAGGCGCAGATCAAAGCAGTGGGCGTGGAAAGGCGCACTTGATATCGTCGTGCTGGCGCTAGATGCAGCCCAAAGCATTACAACCACGCCTTTTAGGCGTAAAATTATGCACCGTCATGCTCATTGGATAAGTGCAATAAACGAATCGCACGCTTGCCTTTTTAGCTCCAATTCCAGTGATCCCGCAAAACCAGACGAAAGCCAAACGCTCTGCCCCCCCCCCCCCCCTCCCTTCATCCAGCCTGTCTGTCTGCATTATAGGCTATTATTCCATATTATTATGCTTCTCAAACCAATCTAACTGCAGTTTCAATACTGCAAGCATGTAAATACGCTACACTATAGCAAGATCAAAGTGAAAATAATGTACTAAACGCATCAGCTAGAAAAATATAGCCTATTAGATTGGTGAAAGTTTGTCCAGAAAGATATCGTTTTCTCTCCCCTGCTGCAGGTAGAATGATGCACATAAATATACCCTACATTATGTAAAGTCATTGCATAAATGTGTTTTTATTGTAAAACTAAATGTGGAGTAGGGCGAAGTTATTGGAGCGCACATCACAGTATAGCAGATGACAGTAGAAGCTTCCGAAGCGCGTTCCGCTGTCACTTACCTAAATCACGTTAAATCCACACAGGGTATATATAGGCTCAAGAGGACATATATGTTTCACATAGGGTGGTGTTTCATTTCATGTTTTATTTGGTCCAATATTGAAATGTTCGACAATTGCAGGTTGTCTTACCATTACACATTATTTTAGATCTACCTTTTATATCTATTTCGGCTCTATTTAGTAGCGAAATGGAGGACCCAATTGCATGCTGGGAGTGGACATTCACAGGCAGTAAACTTACAACTGCTATTTCCTATGGGAAGCTGGGTGCTGCTATGTGTTGTGTCTGTTTGAGCGAGGGAGTCAGAGAGAGAGAGAGAAGGGTGACTCAGAGGCAGAAGAGCACTGGCGCGCTGAATAGGCCTGGTTTCAGAGAGAGACAGAGAAGGGTGACAGGGGAGAGGCACAAGTGCACTGGCGCAGTGAATAGGCCTGGTTTTCAAAGGCGCAAAGCGCTAAATTTAAGGCAGGTGCCAAGATATCAGTACGCCGAGATTTAAGGCCGACACGCCCACTTTGGCGCATTCAGGGACTCCGCCACGCCCATTCGGCCTAAAGCGCATTTGGCAGCCTAAAGCCTATTGATATTTTCCCGAAACAGGCGCAAGGCACGTTTTTTTGCGTTTAAGGCCCGTTTTAGCGCCGAAGGCCTGTGGGAGAATAGGGACCTACATGTCCAAACAAGATCTTGAAAAACGAATTCATGCTTTCATTTCTAGCAGGCTAGACTACTGCAACAGTCTTTTCAATGGTCTTCCCAAAAAAGCTATTAAACAACTACAGCTCATTCAGAATGCGGCTGCTAGAGTTCTAACAAGAACCAAGAAAGCTGAACACATTACACCAGTTCTCAAATCCCTGCATTGGCTGCCAGTAAATCTTAGAATAGACTTTAAAATTCTGCTAATAGTTTACAAATCTCTCAACGGGTCAGGCCCACACTACATCTCTGAAATGCTTCTACACTATGAACCATCCAGATCCCTGAGATCTTCAGGCACTGGTCTACTAATTGTCCCGAGGACCAAATCAAAACATGGTGAAGCCGCGTTCCCCCACTATGCCTCTCATAACTGGAACAAACTCCCTGAACATATTAGATCTGCCCCTACTCTGCCTATTTTTAAATCCAAGCTAAAGACCTTTATGTTTACTCTTGCCTTTAACTGCTACTAAACTACTGCCTCTCTCCAGCCCGGCAGAATAAACCTGTATTCGGCCTGTAATTTTTAATTTTTTTTCCTGTACATTTCCAACAAATGGACTGTACATGTAATAATAATACTGAAGAATGCCTTGTAACTTATTTAAAACAGAAATAATGTTTCATGTTTGTTAATTTGAGTATATATTCTAACTAAAACTGTCGCCTGTGTTTTTTATATATGCATTGCTTTGCTGCTTGTTTTTTCGATTATTTTTTTGTAAAGCACCTTGAATTGCCTTTGTGTATGAAAGGTGCTATATAAATAAATTTAACTTGACTTGACTTATGCCCATATGTTTCTCAAAAAACATCACATCCATTTACACCCGCTTACTGCGAGCTAGCATGACATGGCTGGCTGGTGCCATGGTAGCCTACCTACCTTCCTCCAGTCCACCTGTTTGTCTGGCAGGCACAGCGACAAGTTCTTTTCTTTAGCCTACGACAACGTTACGTGCTAATTTGCATATCAATATGCGCTAATTAAGTAACTACTAACGACTCTGACTGCTCAATGCTCACCTCAGTTTCATTGATCATGAGTGGGGAGAACGATTGTGTGGACTGTGGAGGACCACTTCGCTGCTGTACTGTGTGTGTGACCTGTGTGAAGTGATGTGGGATTAGGCAGATAGATGGAGGAGGGAGCGCCTGCGCAGCCGCGGTTCTAGAAACTTTTCGGGTGGGCTGAACCCCCATAAATTTTTGTCTCAGCCCACCCTAAGAACATAGAGGGGGGGGGGGGAAACATGCACACAGCGCATTGAGTGTAGTCAGAAACTGCTACTAATGACCACCATGGATTTGGAGAGGGATTAAAAAAAAAAAAAAAAAAAGTTTTTTTTGCCTCTATTTTTTTGGGTGGGCTGAGACTATTTTTGGGTGGGCTACCCAAAAACGGCCTAGAATCGCCCCTTGAGTCCCCCCCCCAAAAAAAATCTGAGGGGGCAACTGCAGTTTCAATGGGCATGACACTTCTGCAGAAGGCGAATAACAGTTGAAGTGAGGGAGAAATTAGTTGTGCTGAAAAACAACTAAAACTGAAATGGAAGAGTGTGTTATGGCTCAATCCCACCACACTTAACAGCCCTGCACAGCTCGTCCCCACTCGGCTCCACTCGTCTCTACTCGATGGATGTTTTGCTTCGACCGGCGCTCGATCGGCCCCCACCCACCCCCGCCCACAGCTGGTCGTCTAAAAATAGCGACCGCATATCTGTCCTTCGGCTATAACATAACGTTACAATTAAATCCATCCACAGAACTTTTAAACTGTTTATGAAATACTGGTGCCTCTAAATGACCTACAGTGTACATGGGCAAATGTGACAATCGGCCAAGAGAATGATATCACAGGCATGCTGCGCTGTGCGGGGACGGGAGAGGCGCAACAGAGTGAAGCCTCTACCCCGCAGCCTCTCACCAGGCAAGACCGGGGCTTCCAAAAACCCGCTGCGGCCTAGCGGAGCGCTGCAGCCTCCACTCAGCTACAGAGCTCCCTGAGCGAGCAGCGGACTTTTTTCTCAGACAATTGAACACCCGCCACGATTTTATTTCACCGGAGGTGAAGGCAGCGACACAAAATACTGATGGAAATATACATAACAGAAGATAAGGTAAGACCACTAAACTGGTATGCAGCCGCCAGCATTGCATTGACAGTCAGTAGACAGAGTAAACACGATTCTCTCTGACCAATCAGTAGCCATCAGAGTTTTACGTCACCATTTGGGACCTACTCGCCAGCCCGAAGTACCCCGACGAGGCAGGGACCAAAAGTAGCACGACTCGGCCTTAAATCAAATCGAGCTGGGCCGGTTTTTGATGGTGGGATGAGACCAAAAGTCGAGTCGAGCGGAGCGGGACCGCGCTACTAGCTGCTGTGGAATTGGGCCATTAGAGGGTACATTACACAAAGGAAAATACTGTCACAGACGACTAAAGAGAAGAAAATGTCACATTTGAGATGCTGGAATAAGAGAATTAGGACATTTTTCCTTAAAGGTCCCAATTCGTGCAGCTCTAACTTCTTAAAAACGTGTGTCTCTGGTCCATAAAACATGATTCTGGATTGATTTCTCGAAAATATAGCAACCCCGTTTGTTCTGACGGAGTTGTCACTTCCTCATCTCGTTGTGTCCCAAGAATGGTCTGTTTCTATAATATATTCAGAACTAACAGTTCCCATTGGCCGCTGAGGGAGAGCCCGCCCCAGGCTCCCAGCGGCCAATCAGATTAGCGTCTGTGGACCAGCACGCTAGGTTGTGTCCACAACTAACGTTAGCAACGAGCTATCGCTAACTTAACGGTTGCTACGCTAAAGAGGACATCTCAAAATGCCTAGACTTACCGAATGCACCTCTGCAGTTGCTGGATCACGTACAGTTAGAAGTGTTAATTTTGTGGCTATAGACAAAATGGTGCAGGTAGCTTGTGTGAGAGAGACCGCGCGCAGGATGCTTTAAGGACCCGAGCAGGGGCGGACTGGGATCATAATTCAGGCCGGGCATTAGATACCAAGCAGGCCAGGCCGATACGGGCCGATGCGCGTGCCAGGGCGCCGGCGAAAAATTTGGGGCGTTTGAAGCTCAATTTGGGCCGTTTGAAGCCCAATTTGGGCCGTTTGAAGCCCAATTTGGGTCGTTTAAAGCCAGATTTGGGCCGTTTGAAGCCCGATTTGGGCCGTTTGAAGCCCAATTTGGGCCGTTTGAAGCCCAATTTGGGCCAAGTCCAATTTTACAATGAGATGCACCCACTTTAAACCTGAATAAAGTAATAAAACCACTAGTAAACCAGTAGGCGGCGCCTGGCCTGCTGTTCAGTGAGTGGCCTGGCCTGGCCTGCAAAAAAACAAAAAAAACATGACAGCAGTATATATGCATTTACAAGTAAAAACAGCTTTTGCACGGAATGGGACCTTTAAAGAAATGGCTTAAAATGATTAATAGATTATCAAAATAGGCAATTAATGTAATATTTGGCAATGAATCGATGAATTGACTAATCGTTGCAGCACTTTATCAGTTTTTATAAAATGTATTTTTATGTATTTTCAAAATACAAAATATGTATTTGTATTTCAAATACATTTTTCAGACCAGTATTTTGTATTTGTATTGTGATCAATTTTTTTAGCAAGTACTTGTAATTTGTATCAAAATACTTTTTGATGTATTTTCGCCCATCTCTGGGAGCACAGCAGGGGAGCAGAGCTCCCATACTTTTTATCCAACGGTTGTTCCTCATATAGGTGTGCTCCCCCAGTTCTCCAGCTAGCACTACACACCTGGTGAAAACCCATCTATAACAGCTGATCAGGGGTGGAAGTAACTAATTACAACTACTCAAATTACTGTAATTAAGTCGTTTTTTGGGGTACTTTTAAGAGTAATTTTTTCAAGTTTGTAATTTTACTCTTACTTAAGTATGGATTGCACTATGTAATCTTCGTTACTTTTAAAATCATAATTGATTACTGCAGTACAATTTGAATTAATTTAAATCCAAACATGCAAAACAAAAGGCTATCAACTGACTTGAGTCTGACTTGAGTCCTCTATAAGCCAATGCTATATGCTCTATGCTATATGCATTGGGTTTGCATAATAGAATAAATCAATTTATCTATATTGAGTCCCCCGACATCATGACTATATAAGAAACATGACTACACACACATAAAACTCATAAAACTCAGGTCTGGGTACGGTGTCCTCTTTTCCTCTATACTGCAGTTTGGACACCAAACATACCCCCGCTTGTACCTTGGGTCATCTGTTGCCCGTCGACAAACAGGCCTTTTTTTTTTTCTCTAAACCTTGCTTAAAACGAGTACGGCTCTAGTAAGCTCCCCTAAGAATGAAAGGCATGTCATTAAACACAACACTAAGATATCACTATGCCATACCTTGCACGCCATGTGAGGCGATCACACTGCAGAGAACCAAGAGAGTCCACATCATCAAGAGAGTTTCCACCTAACATGCTTCAAACCCTGATGTCTCTTATATACACAGAGGCACTAAACTTTACTCCACAGCAGCGACCGCAACTCCCTCTCCATAAACAACCAATGGACGATTTGCAATGACATTGAAACTCCCCTAACCCTAGAACACTAACGTGATTTAAAGTCACACCATCACTAACGTCGGGTGTTTTTCACCCGATGCAATATACCCCATAAAACATACTTCTCATCAAAATATCTTAAAGTACAACAATACATGGCAAATTGAGGTACTCTTCTTTTGTTTTTAAATGTGAAATATCACAAAAAACACAAGAAAGTTTATTATGGGGGACAATATAAAAAATATGTAAAATTCGGGAAAAATGAGGTAATCGTTATAAAAAAAAAAAAAACCCCAAAAAAAACAGGAGCTCCCAACTTCTCCTTCGGTCCACCCATTCATGGGACTTGTGTGGTGAAAAAAAAAAAAAAAGTCACCACAATACCATTGTAACTAACCCGAAGATATTTTACCCTCTATCACTAACGTCGGGTGAAAATCACCCGAACACGTAGCCGGTAGAAAAAACCATGAATGGGAGCAGGGAAACAAACCTACATTCAATGACGTCAGTGAGCATCCTGAAGGTAGCCTACCTAAGGACCCGCCCACCTCAGACAGCAGCAAGACAATGAAAATCACGTGAATTCATTTGTCCGGGTGAAAATCACCCGACGTTAGTGTTCTAGGGCTAAAGAGGCCCATCATTCCCGTCATACTCGTATGTTTCACAATACATTCTCTTGACACATACATTCAAGAGAATGTATGTGAATCATGCAGGTTTGACAGGAATGGTTCACAGTCATTCACTTTCACTTCCACTTTCAATTCAAGAGAACATTATGTGATGTGAATCATTCCTAACTTGATGTAAGTGTGGGGGGGGGGGGGGGGGCTGTCATGATGAATGTTGTGTGACTTAAGCTATGCTACAGAAGCAGTCCGCCGATCTGCTTTACATTCCACCCACATGCTATTTGCCTCTCCCATGGCTGCCCGGCTTTATAACTGCATTTTAAATCGAGGTATTTCTTCCCGGCAGTGTTCCTGTTTCATGTTTTCCAGAGACAGAGACAATGCTCCGACGCTCCGAAACTGCACGAATCCGAAATTTATTCATTTCCTTTAAATGTGCTTCCAACCAGCAGGCCTTTAGACTCCCACTAGTCTCGCTGGCCAGCTAGCCTCTCCCTACCGTAAGAGGAGTCTGGCGCCACGGAAACATAGGCAACTGTCTGGGATAAACCCTCCCCTGCTCTACAGCTGCTCCCCATTGGAGCGACTGTTTAAGTTGCTGCCGGATGTCCGCTCACGGCTTATTACAAGCTCTGTCATTGGCTCCGACCATGTCAATCAGAGCGGCTTCCGCTCCCTCCTCCCTGTGTGTCGCTGTAAATAGTGCCCGTGAAAAGAACAACGCTAACTAGCTAGCAAGCTAACGGCAGAAGCCTACACGCTGAAAACAAGTTGGATTGTTGGAAATTATTTTCTAAGGGCACTGCCGCTAAGCGCCGCCCATCGCAATCCAACTATGGAGACCTGTGGCGCCAGACTCCTCTCCCGGTAGGGAGGGGAGGCTGGCCAGACTCATCTCACGGTAGGGAGGGGAGACTGGCCTCACGGTAGGGAGGGGAGGCTGGCCATGACACGACAATTCAGGGGTGTCAAACTCATTTTAGTTCATGGGCCACATGCGACCCAATTTGGTGTCAAGTGGGCCAGACAATGAAAATCAATAATCAATAATAACCTATGAATGTGTTTACCCTCGACTACACCTCTGAGTGTAATGCACAGTACAGACAGCAGATAATGTGCTTGATGGTATCTGAGATAACCCTACATATTGTAGGGTTGTAGGCTACCTGTAATTCTTTACACTAAGATAAACGGGAACATTAGGGGTTATTATTGATTATTGATTTTCATTGTCTGGCCCACTTGACACCAAATGTGGCCCGTGGACTAAAATGAATCTCACACCCCTGTCTTAGTGTTTTACTCCTACTGGCCTTAGCTGAGAGTGGGACGTCATAGAGGAGGTCTCCCCAAGCGCGTGCATATATGGTTTGTGCTGACATCTTGGACACGAGGGTGTCCAGTGTCCAGTAGCTGTCCAGAAATGTCACCATTAGTGCGTTTGGGTGGGTCTCACAGGCCGCCATGTTTTTTTCTACTCCTACTGGCCTTAGTTGAGAGTGGGATGTCATAGAGGAGGTCTCCCCAAGCGCGTGCATATATGGTTTGTGCTGACATCTTGGACACGGGGGTGTCCAGTGTCCAGTAGCTGTCCAGAAATGTCACCATTAGTGCGTTTGGGTGGGTCTCACAGGCCGCCATGTTTTTTTCTACTCCTACTGGCCTTAGTTGAGAGTGGGATGTCATAGAGGAGGTCTCCCCAAGCGCGTGCATATATGGTTTGTGCTGACATCTTGGACACGGGGGTGTCTACTGTCCAATTTGTAAAGGCTATCCAGTCCAGTGAACAGCATTTATCTGTTTAGATACTGAGAAGAACGTTCTCAGTGTTATTGAAACAGTTATTGTCATACAGAAACATAATTTATACATTAACATATATGTGTGTGTGCGCGAGTGCATGCATGTGTGTGTGTGTGTGTGTGTGTGTGTGTGTGTGCGTGTGCGCGAGCGCGAGCGCATGCATGTGTGTGTGCGTGCGTGCTTGCGTGTGTGCAACATATTTATATTGAAGAAAGCTTCCACAAGGCGAAAAGTCAAAAAGTGTCCCATAATACTTCTATTCACCCTATAGCTTCGTTTAAATGCTTATAGTTTTACTGTGCACATTTATCATTTTTCAATGGCTTCTGTGTGCTCTAGGCTTGTGCAAAAAGGCTATGTTACTGTGACCGGAAGTGCTTATTGTTGCTCGTCTTATTGTTGCTCACGGAACAGAGGTCGGTTGACGCAGCTAAAGTAATTCCTGAGTTTGATATTGGGTGTGGGAAGAGACTGACTGGCTCTTTCACACACAGTGAAAGGGCCTCGTGTTTGCATGTGAAATGATGGCAATGCTTCTTGCTTTGCAATGGGTGGAGGAGGTGAGGCCAGAGAGAGTGTTCATTGCATCAGACTCTTGTGCTGCAATTAAAATGAGCTTGACATTTTGTCACTCTAGGTGCAGAGAAGATTTATTGTATGAAGTGTTGCAATCATTATTTTAGAATTCGTCAAATGTGTCTCTATGTTTTGTGTGGGTCCCTGCTGCCCATATTGGAATTGATGGGAATGAGAGGGCGGATAACGCAGCAAAAAGGGCTTTGAAGAGTGAAGGTCAAATGAATATAGGGTCGGGTCTAAGTAAGTCAGAAGAGTGGTGATTAAGGGACAAATCAAAAAGAGGTGGCAGAATGAATGGAATAAAGAAAGTATCGGGAGGTATATTTTAAAAAATGGGAGTGGAGAGTCTGGAGGTCGAAATACGAAAGAGGAAATAGTGCTTTAAACAGTTCCCTATTTTTGATTGGGAAACATAATAATGGGAGATGTGAGTATTGTGGAGAGGAAGAGACAGTGGATCACGTGTTATTATATTGTCAGAAGTATGTGTCAGAAAGAGATGTGTTAAAGAGCACACTCAGAGAGATTGGACAGGAACATATTAGTAATAGTCTATAAGGAAGTCTTCAGGGGATAAGTGTTGGATGCTCCTTCTGGAGTATTTAATATCAACACGATTAATAAATAGAATTTGAAGAAGTTATGATAGTTATTTGGTTCCTTATTATTTAATTATGATTAGTGTGTTTATTGTTTGATAGGAATTAATTGTTGGTATGCATAGAATTACAGAGATAGATTTTAGTCCACACTCCAGATCAGTGGGTGGCGGTAATGCACCAGAAAGTTGTTTGCCAACCGGCATTAAACGTAGCAGAAGAAGAAGAAGAAGAAGAAGAAGAAGAAGAAGAAGAAGAAGAAGAAGAAGAAGAAGAAGAAGAAGAAGAAGAAGAAGAAGAAGAAGAAGAAGAAGAAGAAGAAGAAGACGTCAGTTGAGACGGTGGAGCATGTTCTGATCTCATGCAGTGCAGGAGATATGAAGCAGAGAGTGACAATGATGACTGGACTGCAGAGACTGGCACAAATAGAGGCCAGTGTGAAGGGTATAATGGGGTGTTGTGGGAGTAGTGGAGGGGAAGAAACTAGTTGTCCGTTTTTTGAGAGGAACTGCATTGATAACAAGACTAATGGAATAGGGGAACATTGGATGGATTAGTCCAGAAGGAGGCGGTAATGCAACATGTTGGATGCCAACCGCCATAAAACCAAACAGAAGAAGAAGAAGTCAGTTGACGCTGCGTGATTTCTAACCCCACATAGGATAAGCAATAACCACGCCCTGTGGCGCCGGGATTGGCGAGGAGCATTGAAGCTTGGGACTAAAGTACCTGGGGTTTTTCATCTTTTAAAATAAAGATGTTTAAAAAACTATTGCTTGTTACATTTTCAGTGCTGTACCTTTTCTCTGGGTAAGAATTGAGCTTGAAATTAACGATATGATACAGTACATTATATGAGCTATGAACGTGAACACAACACCGTTTATATTATTGCATGTTTTTGTAAATTGTGCACATTGTGTAGATTACAATTATTATGCTTATTATTATTATTACTATGCTAAGGAAGGTAGGTGACCATAATTAATTTCAATGTCTGCTCTCAATATCGCTGTCTGTTCTCAAGAGCAGTTGGTTCATGAAATTGCTGGGCTGCGTGCCCTCCAGTGTTGCTCCTGGCCAATCCCGGCGCCACAGGGCGTGGTTATTGCTTATCCTATGTGGGGTTAGAAATCACGCGTTGACGCTGGTGTAGAAGAAGAAGCAGCAAAACAAGACAGGAGTTTAACGTCATTGATAGCCTACCTCAAGTCAAGACAGACAGTCGTTATATATTGTAAGTACGGACTGCAAATATCTTTAAGAGTTTCCATCCCTGCAGTTGTCTCCCTATGAGCCCCTCGCGACTGTGTTGTTGCAGTGGAAGGGAGGGGGGGGGGGGGGGGGGGTAACACGTTGTTAGTTCAATGTTAGTTAGCTTGGGGCTGATAGGCAAACATACACACACATATCTTCAGAGGCCTGTACAACAAAGCAAGATTAGTGGTTTAGCGAGGTAACTTCAGGTTTAACCAGCAAGTTAACTTCTTACCGACATATATTTCCATAGCAACTTATGCTTCACACTTAACCTGGTCCGCAGCAGGTTAAGTTGCAAGGATAAGATTAGACCTTAAATACACCGCCCACGAACCAATCGAATCAGCAGTTTGGAAAAATGGCCAACCCCTTTCTGGACGAGGAAGGAGCACGAATTGTAATGTTGAATTAAGCAAGGATTAAAGCCTTGCAGTTGTTGCAGGCTACATTTTAATTAAGCCCTACTTACCACTTTGGAATATGTTTTTATATATTCATTTTTGTGCTCTCAAGTAGCCTAGATACGTTGTTTGACCCCGCTGATCGATTGCAGCTGAATAGTGAGTGGAGAAATATCACTGAACCGGCATAAAAAGGTTACATAAACGTCTCCAAAGTGCACGGTGCCGTGTGCGCAACGGAGCTGAGACTGATGTTGGGTTGGAATTGAAATGGTCATACATGCTAGAATAGCCTACTACAACTAAGCAATTTAATATGGGATCACCTGCACACAGGCGATCCCATATTAAGATGATTCATATCTAGGCTACTCCTGCATTTTGCAGCTGCAACTGTGTTGCTTTTGGCCTGTATGATGTGATTGAACTTATTTCCAGCATCATTATATGAAATATGGAGATATGCGACTCTGCTGACATTACAATAGCCATGTGACCACAAAATAGGGTAGTTTTTATCAATGAAAACTATGCCCGCATCGTCTCAATTCAGTTCAGCAGTTTTCTCTTTTATAGGCTATTAGGATATCATTATTTTATATATGAATTATTCGATCAGTGCAACCACACACATAATGAGTGATAGAGATCATTTTTCATTGAGCATGCGTTTCTAAATCTATGGTCTAAATAGGTTTACAGATTGTGGAAATTTATAGACTGAGATTACACATTTACATTTACACTCGCAAAAAGCTGCTGTAGGAGACAGAAATCGCTGATCAAAGTAAATCAAATGACTGATGTGAATACAAGCGTCAGCTTTAGACAGTCTTTCAGCAGACTATATCCAACGCGGATTTTCATTCTGACAGGCTACATTAAATATCCGCTAAAACTCTGATCACTGCGCTTTCATTGAACGAGGAAATGGGTGTGAGTGGCATGTCAACTCAGCTGTTCATAATGTGATTGGCCACAAAATAGGCTATTTTTTATAAATGAAATCTATGCCCGCACGTACCGTGTCGATTCAGTTCAGAAGCATTTTTTAATTGTATTATCATTCTTTTTTTTATTGATTAGCCTATAGGAATTATTCAATTAGTGCGACTAAACACATCATGAGATCATTATTATTCATTGAGCCTAAATGGTCTATACATACGGATTTTGGACTGAGATAGATTACACATTGCTTCCACAAAAGACTGTAGATAGAGAGCTGTAGATAGCCTACGAAACCGCTCTTCAAAGAAATTACTGGTGTGGATAAAAGTGGTCACTTTAGACAGTCATTCGGGAACAGTAATAATATCCAACGCAGATTTGTATTTGCGGTTTCATTCAATGAGGAAATAGGCGTTTCTGGCGCTGTCAGAGTTGGAGCAGTCCATATTGCATTGTGATTGGCAGTTGTTAAAAACCACGCCTCTTTTGCGGGCACGAGCTCCAGTGCACGGGCATTTTCATGTGCACGAGCTCTGAGCTTGATTAGAAAAAACTGGTTCGAGTTAACGAGTGCCAATCAACGTTCGTAGTACAAGTTAACTACAATCGAGCTGATCTGGTTTAGACAAACCAGATCAAGGGACAGATCCTGGATCTTCTTATACAACATTCGTAGTACAGGCCCCAGGACTCATTCCTATGTCCTACGTTACACCTGAGGCCTACCACGAAGCACGATTAGTTAGCGAGGTAACTTCAGGTTGTTTAACCCTAGGTTTGCCGTACCACAACGCTAGTTAACTTCTTACCGAGATAGATCACCATAGCAACTTATGCTCTACGGCTAACCTGCTTTGTAGCAGGTTAAGTTCAGAGGATAAGATCAAAACCCATGAAAGACTTCTTACCAATCAGCTCTCCATATGAAAAATAGATTGCATTCAAATGAAAAAATATGTTTTTATATATTCATTTTTGTGCTCCCAAGTAGGCTAGATACGTTGTTTGACCCCGCTGATCGATTGCAGCTGAACGGTGAGTGGAGAAATATCACTAAACTAACCGTAAAAAGGTTACATAAACGTCTCCAAAGCCACGCACGGTGCCGTGTGCGCAACGGAGCTGAGGCTTGGGTCATGCATGCCAGAATAGCCTACTACATAAGCACTTTAATATGGGATCGCCTGCACACAGATTATTCATATCTAGGCTACTCCTGCATTTTGCAGCTGCAACTGTGTTGCTTTTGGCCTGTATGATGTGATTGAATTCATATTATTTCCAGCATAGTCATTGTATGAAATATGGAGATATGCGACTGCTGCCAAATGCCAATATACATGTGACCACAAAATAGGCTATTTTTTATTAATGAAATTTATGCCCGCACTTACCGTGTCGATTCAGTTCAGCAACCTTTTTTTATTTTATTATCTTTTTTATTTTATTGATAGCCTATTATAGGAATTATTCCATCAGTACGACCAAACACATCATGAGATCATTGTTATTCATTGAGCCTAAATGGTCTAAATATGCCTACGGATTTTGGAAATTTAGACTGAGATAGATTACACATTACTTCCACTCGCAAAAAAGACATGCAGGTTTTATAGAGTTTATTGAGGCAGAAACCTCTCTTCAAAGAAATGACTGATGTGAATAAAAGCCGTAACTTTAGACAGTCATTCAGGAACAGACTAATAATATCCAGCGCGGATTTTGATTCTGACATAGGTACAGTAAAGCTTCACTTATTTGCGCTTTGAATGAATGAGGAAATAGCGTGTCTGGCGCTGTAAAAGCTGGAGCAGTCCATATTGCATCGTGATTGGCTAGGTACTACAGAGTGTACTTGAGAGAAAGAGGAAAGTGGAAAAATGTATGAATAAATCATGATTTTTTTTTTTTTTTTAATATAGATAGATAGATAGATAGATAGATAGTAGGGGTGGGAATCACTAGATGCCCCACCATACAATATTATCACGATACTTAAGTCACAGTACGATCGTATTGCGATATGCTAGTATTGCGATATATTGTGATTTCTTTGCCTTTTTTCAACTGCAAATTGTTTTTTTTACTACTCAGTCCAGTAGCCTAGGCTTGATGTAAAATGACGCTCGGCACGTGATCAAGTGCACATTCACACCTTGAAGCAAAATGTTGTCATCGGGTAATATAATAATAATAATAATGGATTGGATTTATATAGTGCCTTTCAAGACACTCAAAGCGCTTCACATATCAGGGGAGGGAGGGGAAGGGAACTCAACTCATCCACCACCGATGCGTAGCACAGACCTGGGTGATGCACGGCAGCCAGTGTGCGCCAGAACGCTCACCACACATCAGCCTATCACGGTGGAGAGTTGAGGACTGAATGTGCCAATTATTGAAGGAAGGCCTGTTTGGGAATTTAGCCAGGGCACCGGGGGGTGTGAAGAGTGCCGATGGGATCTTTAATGACCACAGAGAGTCAGCACCTCGGTTTAACGTCTCATGGTCCGAAGGATGGAAATGGGTAAATGGGGTTACTTACTTGGATTCAGAAATCAAGGAAATGGGAAGTTGGAGAACCACTGCCATTGTGTTTTTGACAGAGATGTCGGTGGAGTTCCCCTGCCTGTCGTTCCGCCAGCCGTATGCCGGCCTGGTCCTGTCCGGGGTGAAGACGGTGGAGAGCCGCTGGCGGCCCCTGCTGGCCCCGCTGCAGGGCCACACACTGGCCGTGCACATTGCCCAGAGGGACTGGGAGGGAGACGACTGGAGGGCGGTGCTGACCGACACGCTGGGGATGGACCGGTCACAGATACAAGCGCTCACGGAGGCTGGAGAGAGGTTCGGCCGCGGCGTGGTGGCAGGTAAAACTAACTCACCTCAGTGTGCACAGCGCACGCAGGTGTGTGCGCTATTCCACATGCTTACAGTAATGTCACACTATAGCCCAGTGATTCTCAACCTTTTACATATGAAGGACCCCCTAATTTAGTCCACATGAGGGCCACGGACCCCCATTTGATGAGATGTTGTCTCTCGGACACAAATCGGAGAATAATGTTAGACAAGACGTCAAACTATGATCAAATAATAGTAATTCTACTAGATTTTATAACTGCAGTAACTTCTTGTAAATTACATAATGCTGAAGTTTATCAATTGATCAGTTTGCTGGGGACCCGCTGGATTCCCCTCCGGGACATCTGGTGGTCCCTGGACCCCACATTGACAAACACTGGTTTAGCCTATCATGTGACCAATCATCTGAGGTTTAGCCTATCATGTGACATGTGAGTCCAATCATCTGAGGGCGAGCTTTTACACTGGTCAGTGCAGAAACGAGACGTAGGAAAGAGAAGGTGTATTCTTCATCAGAAATACAGCTTATAGCTGGCTACACATCCTTGTTTACACAACCCTATTGGCTGATTCATGCGCTGGGCCAGGAGGAGGCGAGTATCTTTTTTCCTAGGATGTTCCCGGATGACCCGCCCCACTCTGCCTCTGATTGGCTTACCATAACCCTTTACCAACCTTAACCAATCGTCACTTCTCATGCCTAAGCAATCGCCACTCCTCATGCCTAAACCCACCCTCTTCATGCCTAAACCCAACCCAGTCAGAGGCAGAGTTAAGGCGGGTCACCCCGGGCCTCTCCTAGGTACAAAAAAACACATCCAGGACAGGTGTGCAGGGCTAATGCCTCCTCCTGAGTCTTTTGTGTAGCAGTGAACCTAGAAATTGACGCACACAATTGCCTCGAGACGACCAGTGTAGTGTATAGTGTGGTGTGTATTGATTAGGGGTCGACCGATTATCGGTTTGGCCGATTATTATGGCCGATATTCAACATTTTGCCGATTATCTGTATCGGCATTTTCATTGGCTGTTTGCCGATATAATAATTCAATAAAAAAATGCGCTAATTTGCAGCTGCTGCGGCTGGAAGGAGCCTCTCCTACAGTACTGTAGTTCCCTCTGTGTGATCTGGAGCAATGTCCCTCCCACAGCGCTATCTGATTGGTTACACATCGAGCAATAGCCTATCAGAGAGCTGCTCAGAGATGAAATCTGACACCTCAGTGCTCCAGCCTGCACAGAGGCAGGCCGTGGCCGTCTGAGCTGTGCTGCCTCTGTGGAGCGGACAGCGGACTTGACTAGTTGGCTGTTGCGACTGTGTGACAGTCACAGTGTTAAGGTAAAGCTGCAGATATTGCCATGCCGAAGTTGTACTAAAGTTAATATACATAATAATTACCTACGCTGACATTTCAAAAACACCACGATCTTATGAGCGATTCGTATGAAGCGCAGCCTCGCACAGTGCAAAGTGTGTGGAGATAGGTCTGTCTATAAGTGAGAGAGATGATTGTTGCAGTGATAACGATAAGATAACAGAGATTATTTGTGTACTGATAGCATATATCTTTGAGTAACGTTGGTGCCTGCTGTGCAAGTGCAACTCAAACTTATCACCGTCCACCGCTGTTGAAGAGGGCAAAATAGCCTAGTAACCTCACAAAGCAGTGTATGGGGCACTAGTTTTTAATTCCATAGTAGCGTGCGTGTCCACGGTGTAGCGTCGCTCTTTTTGAATCAAATGGCCATGGTTGTCAGTAGCGAAGCTGTTTTATTGATCCAGTCGGCTGCGTGTCCGAAAAATACATTGGCAGGCAGGCATGTCTGGGCAAGCAGAGCGGCTCTCTCTGACTCTCTCTCTGCTTGAAACAAGGAACCGAATAAACGAGGATGAGACATTACATCAGCGGATGCACGGATGAACGTGTTTGTTTCAGTATTCTCCTTTGAGAGCCTGGGGGTGAGGTTAGTGTCAGGTGTAAGCGGAGGGAAACCCTCTATTATTTTGTTACTGTAGTGAGTCGGTGTTAGTTTGTTAAAAGTATAAGTCCACAGCTTTATCTTGATAATGTGCCCAAGTCTCCACTAGATTGAACAAACACACACACACACACACACACACACACACACATACACTTTTCAATATTAACTCATTAAGTGCCATAGACGACCTAACTCGTCTTACATAATCCAACGCTTAAGTGCCAAGGACGGACTAACTCGTCTTACATAAAGATTTTTTTTTTTTGACAGTGGGACATCAATCAACCCCTTTTACATCTTCGAGTTAACTATTTGGAGCAAGAGCATGTGTGTAATCTATTTTACCGACCACTAAGTGGCGACAGAGACCGAGAGAAGTCACAGCCACGGGACCCAAAAGCCACAAAAGCAGCCGCCTCCCGCGGCACACAGAACGGACAGAGATCCCTTCCCCCCAGAGCCGCGCAGCAACGCGCGAACACACACACACACACACACACACACACACACACACACACACACACACACACACACACACACCGCGGAAGCAAGCCATTCAAGGAAATGGCGACGCGATTTTACAGTATTCCATTTCAGACTCGTCTTGCCCGACAGGCAAGCAGGCAGGCAGGCACGCAGACAGACAGGCAGGCAGCACAACGCGCTTCTGACACGCCCGCTGAAGCCAGGAGGAAGGAGGAGAAGACACACGGAGGGAGGAGTTTGAATGAGAGGGGTGTTTCCTGTTGTTATGGAGGAAATTACTGTTCAAAACTATTGTTTAGAATGTCTGACGGTCTTACTGATGCCAAAAATGAATGGTTAAAGTGACTGTTTCACAAAAAGCCATTTATCTCTGAATAAATTTCCAGACGCTGAAACCATGCTGTACTCAACGGCTAATATCTACATAACTACTAACTCTGCAAACTAACTCTTTTAGACAGAGAAAGCACACATTCTATTAGTTATTTTTAGATGATTGATGTTCATGAATTCTTAACAGAAAAGAATCCTCGGCTGTTCTAAAATGAGCCAGAATCGTCAAAAACACCCCTGGCACAACTTACCTACAGGAATGAAAACATGGCTGGCATTCAATGTGTTAATAGAGTGAATATTTTCAAATAATATTGTAGTTGGATAAACTGAAGAAAATGAATTTCAACAACGGGTCGTGTTATTCTAAATTTTGACACCAAGATTTAAATTTTTACTGCAAACATATATCGGTTCCAAAATATCGGTTATCGGTGTCTTTCATTGCCGATAATCGATATCGATATCGGCCCTGAAAAACCCATATCGGTCGACCCCTAGTATTGATCCAGACAGAGAACAATCAATATGTAAAAATACAGTATGTCAATGAAAGTGCATCAGATAAGACTGGAGCAGCAGACCCAGTTTCATAAAAGGACAATAGAGTACCGCAGGGATGACCTATTTTTGTAGGCTTACCCAGAAATCGCCAGAGTAAGAAAGAAGCAGGCCAGCACTCCAGAATGTCCTTTCAAAATGTAGTAGTCACCTGGGACAGAGAGAGCCAAACCAGAAACCGCCGCCATGTTGGTTCGTCGGGGGAAAAGTCTAATCGGGATTTCACTTAAGGGCATCAAATAAGGTCTGTGTGGTTAAGTTTATGGGGGCGGTAATTTGGGTTCAGCAGGATCATCTTCACCAACGTTAATCACTTTAATGCCTTTTGAAGCGTTTTCTAAAAATCACTAATTTACGTTAAAAAAAAGTCATACAAGTGATTCACGTTTGTGAAGATTATCCCGCTGAACCCAAATTACCACTCCCATAAAATGTTAGACTTTATTTTATGCATTTAAGCGAAATCCCCGTGTTAAATCCCCATAGACTTTTCCCCTGACAAACCCAAGCGCTACTCCCGGAGTCATTCCTGCGGCGCTCTATATCAGACCAGATATCACTTTTCAAATTTGACATGTGGGCTGATTTCCCCCCGGAGCACCTGAACAAGGCACCTGGTTAATCCCGTCCCGTCTCTTTAAGGGCTGGTGGATGTGGGCGGGACTTGGCTTTGCCCCGCCTCCCCACCGGAGGAGGAGCTGCTGCAGCTGCAGAGGTCAGCGGTTCTGATTGGTCTGCAGGAGAAGCACCTGACCCGACTGACCAACTCACGCTGGCTGCAGGCGCCACTCCACCTGCGAGGAGGGAAAGACATCTGGACTGTGGAGATACCTGCTGAGCTGCTGCCCTGACACACACACACACACACACACACACACACACATTGTCAGGGAGACACCAACAGACCAAAACGTCACCGCTGTCAGCTGTTGTGAAAAAGCATTCACGGGACTTCAAATGTTAAGGAACGTCATCGACGTCATCGAGTATAGGATTGTGGCCGTCGCCGTCTTAGGGTTCTTGCACAGCTCGCGTGAGACGGCACGAGACCAGGGGGTTTCCCCGAGCTGCAGCTCCGCCGGCTGTTGGTCCGTGATCGGCAAGCTGCTCTGTCATTGGACAGGCGACCTGTCAATCACGCCCAACGCATAGTCTTTTCTACGTCTATATTACTCTGAACAGGGGAGTTATATAAAAACTCACCATCGTATAGTTATGGAAAGTGAAATTAGCTATGTAGACCAAAACTGCGTTTTGAACCTATAAACTCACTTAGTCCTGTTATAAAATCGGGCATTTTAACATGGGGGTGAATGGGGTAGGACTCCCTTTTAGAGCCAGCCTCAAGTGGCCATTTGAGGAAATACAGCTTTCAGGATCACTTCTGTGGCTTCTTCTGTCAAAGCCCGAGCTAGCCCACTGAGGAACATCAGAGAGTTCATACAGGAGAGAAACTTGAATCCTGTCAGCAGTGTGGGACATCATAGTCACGTAACCTAACAAGATCTCAACGCAGTCACCCTGGAGAGAAGCCATACTGGTGTGAGCGGTGTAAGAAAGGCTTGACTTGGTCTTATCAGCTGAAGAACCACTGGTGCATCTGAACTGCTACAGAGTGCCCCCACTGTCTGCAGGAGGAACATGCTTCTCTCTGTCTCACCGATGTAGCAAAGCTCAAGTGTTCAGCTCACAACACCAAACTGGGCCTCGTTCATTGTACATTTTGTTTTATTCATCCATTCCAGGCTAGTCTCGCTAGCCAGCCTCCCCTCCCTACCGGGAGAGGAGTCTGGCGCCACGGAAACAGGCAACTGGGATAAGCCCTCCCCTGCTCTACAGCTGCTCCCCATTGGAGCTCAGTCGCTGCCGGATGTCCGCTCCCGGCTTATTACAAGCTCTGTGATTGGCTCCGACCATGTCAATCAGAGCGGCTTCCGCTGCCTCCTCCCTGTGTGTCGCTGTAAATAGTGCCCTGCCACCTCAGTGAAAACAACAACGCTAACTAGCTAGCAAGCTAACGGCAGAAACCTACACGCTAGCTCGTTGCTACACGCTGAAAACGGCAAGTTGGATTGTTGGAAACTATTTTCCAAGGGCACTGCCACTAAGCGCCGCCCATCGCAATCCCACTATGGAGACCTGCGCCGCCACGGTAGGGAGGGGAGGCTGGCCAGCGAGACTAATTCCAGGCCAACGTGATGAAGGCTGCTTTATCAAGCTAACTTAATTATCCATGTAGGAACAGGCTGCTTTATCAAGCAACTTAGGTCGCTTTCACATATAAGCTGTTTGGTCCGCTTTAACCACGCCAGAGTTTGTTTCCTCGGATAGTGCGCTTGGTTTGGGGTGGTGTGAAAGCGCAAACAAACTCTGTTGCGGAACAAACAAGTGAACTCTGGTCCGCTTGAAAACGTGGGTCTCGGTTCGTTTGCAAGTGAACACTCGTTCGTTTGTGGTGTGAAAGCAAGCCGAACCAAACACAAGAGCAAATATAGGAAAGGCTGTGCATCATGAGTAGAAGGAAGCAAAACAAACACAGCGGCGCGCCTCGCTCATCTCGTCTCATCTGCAGAATGATGTTGGACGCTGCCTCGTCATCTGCTGCTCATATTGGGCGCATTCTTGTAAAATATTGATTTGATAGCAACACCAAAGTAAAACCAGAAATCCCAAGATCACATAAAGGTGGTGTTTCTCTATGGGTTGTGTTTCACGGATTCACTTGTGTTGTTCAGTCAGCCCTCAAGCAGGCAAGGCTGCAGAAGAGGAGAGATTCCCCCTCTATATTCTGTCCAATAGACGAGTGACCGTGTCGACCATGTGACATTGTTCAGAAAGTTTGGTGCTTGTGGCAAATTGCTGTGTGAAAGTGAACCGGACCAAATAAAAAATGAAACAATGTTGCAACTTCACCCCGCCGAATCGCACCGAGTCCAGCAGCTTATATAAGTTAAGTTAAGTTATCCTTTATTTATCCCCTATGTGAAAGCGACCTTAATTATCCATGTAGGAACAAGTCCCCAGACTTTAATTCACAGCTGGTTTTTTTGGATCATGTAGTCTCTCCCCAGACTCAAATATTACGTTGAATAAATAGGCTCGTTTGAGATAAGCAAGTTCTGCGCAGATTCGACCAGCGCCTTGCTTGCCCCGTTGCATGATGGTTAGAAAAGTTGTCCGACTTGCGCCGACTGCGTGAGTCACGTGACTCTCGTGAGAGTGAGGCGGGCGCAGATTTGGAGCGAGTCGCCGCAGTTGCTCCCCACCAACTGCGGATGACAGAGGATGACGAGAAACGCATCAAGCTGAGCGCCCATTGGTTTAATACAGGTGCATCACAAACCCACAGTGAAGTGTAGAAACTTCAATGTTATATCTATTCCAAGCTGTCACTCCATATTTTACATAAATACCACCTGGACTGCCTACATTAAAATAAAAATAAGTAATCTGAAGGGCTGGGTCATTTGAGCAGTTTGTGTGGGTGGCGCTAATGCATGTTTTAATTTGTTTACAAACCGCTGTTAAACAAAACTGTAGAAGAAGAAAAGCAGCAGTGAGTGTGCTGTCAGGGGTGTTCGACTTGTTGACACCTCGCCTGACTGCGCTCTCCTGCTCTCGTCTGCTTTCCAGGCGAGGCGGCAGTCAACTCCAACGAGCCTATAGACTGAATCTGTGCCACTCTGTAGCCCTCGCTGAGGGCGGAACGATTGAATGACTGACAGGTCGTAGCACCAATGAAACGGGTTCATTTTCAAAAGTCAACAGAGTCCGTCACTAAAGTCGTTACTGATTGGTGGTCCCAGGATTCTGGGGGAACCAATCGCTGGCCAGGATTCCGACGTCAGTTTGGAGCGAGCAGTGTCCCAGTCCACACCCAGAGAGTGATCTGCAGCATGCAGAGACACAGTGGATCAGTGTAAGAACTCTCATGGGTCTGGTGTTGAGAATAGGTTTACTCTATCACAGGCACACACTAGTTTTAAAGGTACACCAAACAGGATAGAGACATCAACACCGTATTATCAGAAAATTGTACGTTCACCTGTACTGTCATCTACAATTAAAAGAAAATATTTGTTCCAAATGTGAAATATCCACCATAACTCTTTTATAGACCACTAGATCCTATGGATCCTATGGTGGAGCTAGTGAATGACAAACTCCATGACGTACATGTAGTGTTTTTCAATCAAACTCTTCAGGGTCACCTGGAGGAGGGTGTATGATGTTGAAAGACCAGAAATAGCCGATGATTCTGGGAACATCACTGAAGATGTGTCCAGTGGCATTAGTACTAGTGATCCTATACTGTGGAGATACTCGATGACAAACTCCAGGTACATATAGTATTTTTCAGTAGAACTCATATAATCTCATTTAAGATCAATTGTACATAGCGACAGACACCATGATAAACATTTACAGGCACTTTACCTCCTAGAAATCAAATCACAACAAGGGATGTTCGATATTGGCTTTTTTACCGATATCCGATAATGTCCAACTCTTAATTTCCGATACCGATATCAACCGATACCGATATAAGCGGGCTTTTTTTCCACCAAAATTTCACGTAACAAGTTACATAATGTAGCTTAATGTAGCTGAAGAGTTTAATATATAATATGCATGTTGTGTTAAAGTTGTAAGTGTTAGAGAAGCGAGCTTGTGACCAGAAGGTCGTCGGTTCAATGCCTGGGACCGGCAGGATAAATCTGGGTGGGGAAAGTGAAAAGACAGCGCTTGCCCCTCCCTCATTACCACCACTGAGGTGCCCTTGAGCAAGGCCCTTAACCCCAACCGCTCCAGTGGAGCTGCTCAGTGACCAACAGATCAGACTGTGGTTGTACTGGTCAGCTTCCAGGTATGAATGTGTGTGTGAATGTGAACAGGGCACTCCTGAAAAAGAGAGCATTGCTCTCAGTGAGACTCCCCCTGTATTAAAAAAAAAAAAATCGGCATGAAAACCGATACCGATATTTTCCGATATCGATTTTTTATGCTAATATCGGCCGATAATATCGGTAGGCCGATAATATCGGACATCCCTAATCACAACCATAGACCCTTTTCACGGGGGTCATTTTGTGTCGAAAAGGTAGAATAAACACAGGTGCAAGCAGAACACTAATGAGGGTTTCCAAATTCCAATCATGGAAGTTGGAAACCCTCATTAGTGTTTTGCTTGCACCTGTGTTTAACCTGCCTTTTCGGCACAAAATGGCCCCCGTGAGAAGGGTCTATATCAGGTGTTGTGTGATGTGTGAATATCAAAGCGACTGTGTGTACATACCATTGCCATATTATATACAGTCAATGGTACGTACCAGTCGCTTTCTAACCAGTCACGTTTTTTTAAAGTTGTTCGGTACTCTTGCTAATCGGAAATGTTTTCCAAGGAGATGAAACATTTTATTTAAAAAAATATATGATTATTGATTTTTTTTTTTTTTTTTTTTTGCTTCCTCCAGGTTTTAAACAAACTGTATCATGACTTCACACCATGCGTATTTTTCTTTCTTTCAATGCCATTATGATCAGTTCTTGTGGCACTTGGCAAATAATGAATAATAAATAGTCATTCTGACTCTGTCTTGGTTTTGATTTGCTTCTGTAATAGTGAGGCAGGCCAGGCAGATTCCTCGTGGTTTCCAAGCTGCTCAGCCATAGCATGACATGACATACATAGCATGACATGACATGACATAGCATGACATGACATACTGTACATAGCATGACATGGAGAAAAAAGTGCTGTGACTTCAAATACAGCACATAGATACTGGAGAGCCCAAATAAATGGCATGGGCCTTCAGAACACAAGTCTGTGGTAAAATGTCATCATTTCATCACTCCTTAAATCATTTTGTAGAGACAGACTTTTATGTTGTTGTTTTTCACTTAGCCTATAAAACTACTTGCCTGTTTTGTTCCTTTTTAACCCCGTTTTCAGTCATATCTGAGTCTGACCTTTTTTACAGGTAACGTTGACTTTTGTGTTATGGACTGCCAAGCACTTAAGTGTTCAAATCAAATCTCACATACAGTATAGTGTAGCTCGTACACATGTAAACCTCCGCAACTTGTGTCGTTATTGTGTTGGTTGGAAGCACAGTGCCAGCTAGCACGTGAGCCTCTGTCGGCTACTTGTTACATAGTGGTGTGAAAGTGCAGTGTGTTTGTCATGACCGCTAGCTAACAGATAGCATGTATTCCCAAAAGGGCTTTTCTATATATTATATAACAGTCATTAGCTACATTAGTAACACCTTGCACTGGATTTCTCACTTTGAGTCCTACTGCTCGCCTTGCATCACCTGTTTACTGAGCGGCCTACAGTTGCATCAGTGAGAACAAAATGTGCAGCGGCAGCAGCCAGTGGCGCTTCTAGAGGGAAAGCGCCCATATTGGTGGCACAGACCTGGGATCAGTTTGCACTCCACTCCCTAGAACACAGACCATACATGAGGAAAATGCCAAACTGACCACAGGCCAGCAGCTGGCGGGCAACTTTAGAATAGAAGGCTTTATTGGCCAAACCTGGAAGTATGCGTTGTACACTTTAACTCAAACACACAACATTCAGGCCAAACATAATAAAAAAATAAACGTTATTTAGCACTTATTTAAAACCAGAGTTTAGAGCTTTCCTGGGAGGCATAAAGCCAACAACAGTAAAATACATAGAGATTTAAAAAAATAAGTAAAAGCAAGAAAATATAGATTGAAAGATGTATTATAGGAGCTTTTAAGAAGCAACTTGGAGGATAATGGTCTTGCACAGTGTAGGAGCCCTGAGGGCAAGTCTCTTTTAGACATATACTAACAACACAAAGACCAGACAATATTAAAAAGGCTAACACCTCTGCCGAGAGTCAGCATACAACCTTCAACCAAAACTCATGATGAAAATGTTGACAACCACCCACGTGGAGCTCTATCTGCACACCGCCCCCCCTACGAATCCAGACCGCCCAATCCCTGTAGACCGCTCAACGTGCATCACCAACTCTTCTTTGGCAACGTCGACCAATCACAGCTTGGGACTGAGACGTGCTGAGGGATGGCTAGTTTGTATTATCGTCCCTCAGATTGGCCCAATGCTAAAGTGGTACGAGTCCCTGTGGATGGTGTTTAAAAGGCCCCGGCCCCACTGATCTGATGCTCTAGTTCAACTGCTGTGCTGAGCTGCTGCTGGGGACAGACAGAGTCAACTGAGGACTAAAAGTAAGTCAGACAAACTTTAAACTTCAATTTATTTTTTTATTTATTTTTTTACTTTTCACTGTAAACTCTGTTAATCTAAGACGGATTCAGTTGTTTGGTTCTGTTATATAGTTTAATTTAAGGTGCTTTGGGGGCATCGCCATATACTGATATGGAGCATTTGGACTTGAATAAAGAATAAATAATGAAATAACATTGACACAAATTATTTCTGCATTTTGGCGCGTCAATCCAGAGAAATCTGGGGCTTTTGGATGGGATGGTAAGGACGTAATCATTGGTGTTGAAATGTAGTTACTGGGTTGTAAAGCACTGCTGTATTTTAGAGTGATGCCGACGTTTTCATCAGTATGGATATTTAGAAATATCAGTAATGTGACAGTGACAATGCAACAAGCATTCTGTAGAGGGCGATGTTGAGAATGGAAACCAGCTTACAACGCTCTTGATTCCCTACTCCTCCCTTCTCTTCCCCACAGCATCCAAGCCTCTTCCTCCAACGTCTGCCGCTCTTCTTCTCCCTGCCATGGTCAACACCACTGTGAACCCCAGCCTTGACCTCTACGTGAACTCCACCACCTCTGGCGGCCCCCCACCATGGTACCAGTTCCCCGTGTGCGCCGTGGCCCCGTACGGTTTCATCTTCTATTTCGGGGTGAAGGTGTTGAACCTGGCGGTGGGGACGCCCTGTAACGCCCTGGTCCTCTGGCAGATCGCCACCAAGAAGAGCGACGCCTCCACCAGCGACATCTTCATCTTCAACCTGGCCGTCCTGGACGCCTACTTCTGCCTGATGACACCCATAGAGATGGTCAACCGCCTGTTGCTGGGCGACAGTCGCATCTGGTACTTCCAGAGGTTCGCCTACGGGGTCAAGGACGTAGCACCGCTATTCTTGGTGAGTATAGGGCCCGACCCATACTGGATTTTTGGGGCCGATATGGAGTAAAAGAAAATCTGATATCGATATAACGGCCGATATTCTTTATATGCATATACATACACGATTCAAGATTCAAGATTTTTATTGTCACTCCATGGTACAAGTATCACGTGTGAAATTCTTGTGCTGTGGACTCCGTTTACAACATAGTACAAATATAACAGGGCATATGAGTGCAAAAACAACAAGTACAAAGCGAATAGACGCAACGAAATAGACAGACACACACACACACACACACACACACACACACACACACACACACACACACACACACATCAGTGATGGCACTTGGGCAGTGTGTGACATCACTGATGACATCATCAGTGATGTCACTCAACTGGAAGTGATGTCATCAGTGAATGTAACTTGGGCAATTCTGCATTGTGACATCACTGATGATGTCATCGGTGATGTCATAAGAGCAAAATCATCTTATGACATCACTGATGATGTCATCATAGGCACTGATGTAAACACACACACACACACCCTTGTATGCATGTAAACTTAAGGGCACATAAGTCATTTTGTGAGTAACACACACACGCACACACACGCAATAGGGCAGGTGAGGCCACGCAGCAGCCGAGCTGCGTATGTGAGCTGCAGGGCCAGCTCGGTGAGCTGCAGGGCGGGCGAGGCCACGCAGCGGTGAGCCTAGGAATCGAGCGCGCATAGCTTATGAGATGCCTAGTGACTTTAAAGAAGAAAATAAAACACTAATGGTGCATTTAATGGACAACATATATGCCGATACCGATATATCTGAGAGAAGAGAAGGGATGAGGAAGTGCTGCATGGGTCTCATACTGTATTTTCTAACAGGTTGCTGCTGCAAGATAGAACTAACATTTAAAATTGATATTACCCATCGTAAGTCTTAAGTGCAACTTTGTAGGCTACATCAGATGTTACTTTATTTTCAAGAAACCCTGTTTGTGCTGGAAAACATAGGTTGGAGATTGAAAGGGGCTTTCGGCAGATAAATGAAAGTTGTGCAAATACTATAGTGCACTTTCTTTTGCACTACTTTCTTGTGTTCACCGCGCCCTTATCCCTGTTTATATCTATAAAAAAAACACCTAAACGTTCAACTTTATATATATTTTTTATATATAATTAATTCGGTTCTCACACCCCTTAAAACCAAGAAGACCTTGCGACCCCTAGTGGAGGTCCCGACCCCCTGGTTGGGAACCACTGCACTACAAGTAGTCCTCTTTTTGGTGTCCCGCCCAGGTGTGTATCTGCCTGGACCGCTACATGGCCGTGGTCCACCCGGTGCTGTTCACCGGCATCCGTGACAACAAGATCCGCATCGGCGTCTCTGCGCTGGTCTGGGGCCTCATCCTGGCGTACGGCCTCACCAAGTGCACCCTGGGAGTCATGAGCGTCAACCAAGTCTTCAGGTCGGTGTCCACTTTTAACAACAAATTAAAATACTAGGAAATAGGAAAATACTCTTGATCATTGTAACTGCCCCTAAATTGTTCTCCCATGTATGAATGTATTTCTCTGTTTGTATTGCTTGTGTTTTTGTTGTAACATTGTTTTTTATGCTGCCCTCTTGGCCAGGTCGCTCTTGAAAAAGAGATTTTAATCTCAATGAGACTTTACCTGGTTAAATAAAGGTTATTGATTGATT
The DNA here is from genome assembly GCF_964638095.1 of Poromitra crassiceps. Classification (NCBI taxonomy): domain Eukaryota; kingdom Metazoa; phylum Chordata; class Actinopteri; order Beryciformes; family Melamphaidae; genus Poromitra; species Poromitra crassiceps. The sequence goes on from NC_139626.1 coordinate 47,779,558, forward strand.
GATTGATTGATTGATTGATTGATTGATTGAAAAACCAAAATGGTCTAAACGAGGAACTAAGCCTCTCTTGTTATTTATAACCTGTACCTTTCCATTGGGAGAAAACTGTTATTTGTGCCTATGTATTTCTATTTCTATTCTATGGCTTATATTATATTGTTATTTATAAATGTTGGCTGGCCATTATAGCCTACTTCACTGTGCTGTTTGAGTGCTATTGGCTTACTGGGTTTGGGCACCTCCCATCCCTAGCAGCCAATGACGGACTGCTATGTGTATTGGGGAGGCTTTTTAAACAAGTTGTTTTGCTTGTCACCCTGTTTGACTCTGATGAAGATGCAGCAGGCGTCGAAACGTTAGTCACTGCACCTTGAATAAAGCAATTTTCCAGTGAATCGTGTGCTCCAGGATCCTCTTTGGTTTGTCCATTGAACTTTTGTCGTGATACTGTCCTGTCCTGAGAGCACCGACCTCCTTATGTGGAGGGGCCGACGCGCAAGAGACTCCTTTTGTAACAAATTAAAAACGTCGCTATTCTCCCAAGCTTAGAATAGACCTTTTCCACTGCAGCCGTTTTGAGTCTCAAAGCAGGGTAAACACAGGTGTAACAGCAATAACACTGGGACACCTAAATACAATGGAGCCATCATTGTAGGCCTGCACAATTAATCGAATTGCAGACGAAATCGCAATATGGCCACGTGCAATATCATATCTGTCAGTGTAATCGCAATATTTCTTATTATTATTATTATTTCGCATATCGTGCAGCCCTACATTAATGTTATGGGTTACACCTGTGTTTGCCCTGCTTTGATACCTCAAGATGGCTCCTGTGAAAAAAGTTCTAGTAGCTACTCTGTGTGTTCTTGTGTGCGTGCATGCGTCACAGAATGCTATGTGGCGGCGTGGAGCTTTAGTTTCTATTTGATTGTGTTGACGTTTCTTGTTTTTTTATGGCCGTGTGATATGTTTAATATAGGCAGGGTTTATGCTTCAACACATTATGCTCATGCTTACAGTATAAAAAGTGATTAAGAAGTAGAGTCCGCACACTGCAGATAGAGGCGTCTCCCAGTGGATTGGGTTAATGTAATGTGTTCATACTTCTGTACTCTCATCAGGATCCTGGCAGTGCTGTTCTGTAGCTATAGAGAGCCAAAGTGAAACGTCACTTCCTGCTTTCTCCCTGTACCAGCGCTGGGAAAAATATGAATGGCGGTGAACGGAGAATAACATTACTTTTTTGATCCTGTTTGAATTGTGCCAACGCTAATTTTGTCATTTTAAAACATAACTTTGCATGTAAAGAAAGTCGCAGTTTGTCGTCAAACTGAAACGTAGGGGTTAGTTTAGTATAAAAACTACATGGCTCGCGGAAGCTCGTGGCATGTCGCCGGTCTTCAGCTTTGCCGGTAGAGAAAGTGACGTCACTTAGGCGACAGTGCATGTAGTCTTTCTGATTTATAACTCATATAGTGCAACAGTTTGGCGACAAACTTCAACTTTCTTGACATGCAAAGTTATGTTTTAAATCGACAAAATTAACGTTGGCACAATTCAAACGGGATCAGCAAAGTAACGTTATTCTCCGGTTCACCGCCATTCATATTTTTTCAGCGGCTGGTACAGGAAGAAAAGCAGGAAGTGACGTTCACTTTGCCTCTCTATACTGCAGCTTCTGGATACTCTTGCCAGGGATTCCGATGAACAGTGAACTGCAGTAGTCCAGCCTAGGTCGTGAGACCGAAACGTTAAAATAAATCTAGTGGGAGACACCTCTACCTGCAGTGTGCGCACTCGACTTTTTATTCGTTTTGTGCTTCCTTTGTCCAGCACCTGCTCCTTTAGTGGATGTGCGCGTCATCTGTACATGCTTGCTTACAGTATATCCTTACATTTATCTTGCTTACGTTTTCCTGGTTTATGCCTGGTATGTGAAGCACACTTACTTGTATTGCAAATGTAATGAAATGCGTTTTTTCTTTTTTTATGCCATTACCTTTCAGCGGCGTCATCCTCTCCGCCTTTGCCATCATGGTCTTCTGCAACATCTCCGTCATCTGGGTCCTCCGTCGCTCCGTGGCGGGAAAGGAGGCGATGCACCCGGTGAAGAAGAAAGCCCTCAAGATGGTGCTGATCATCCTGGCCATCATCGTGGCCAACTACCTGCCCCCCGTGGCGCTCATGCCCTTCGTGCCCTACTACTCATTTGTGGCGTTCCGCTGCCAGATCAGCATCAGTGTCTTCTCCATCATGGACCTGAGCTGCAGCATCGAGCCCCTGGTCTACATCACCAAGATGGACTGCATGGAAAGGGGGGGCTGCTGTGGGAGGAGCCCCGCTAACAAGCCGCAAGACGCGAAGGTGTGACGAATCAAAAGTGAACCGCGTCTTGGAAACGCTGTGCAAATCTGAAATCGATAACCCCCTTTTCACTGAAGGCCAAAAAGCCCAAGAACGTTGGCCCAGGAACTCTTCTAGTGTGGAACTTGAGTTCCTGGTTTTGGCCTATAGGACAAAGTGGAACAGGGGTCAGGAAGTAAGTTCAAGCACCAGGTTTGGCCCTCAGTGGAAAGGGGACTAATGTGTACTGAAGAACACTGTCAACACTATACTCTCTTGCCTAAACCAAACTATTTTACGACTGTTGCTCTTGTTATGTCACCGTTATTGCTCTCTCCACTTACACGTGTAAACCACAGCTGAAATGCAAGAAGTTCAGGCAGGTTCTCCAGGGGTTGTCAAAAGGCACCCTGGGAAATGTAGGAAATCATTACTCGAAGTAGATGAGGCAGGTTGAGGGAAAGTGGGTACACCAAAAGATTAAATTACAACAATCTGTCACAAAATAAGTCCTGGAATGAATTAGCTCAGAGTGGACTATTTCTTTAAAGCAGCTACGAGCAACTTTTTCGATTGTTATTAAACAGTATAAATTTAATATCAATGCATCACATCTTACCTCTAATAGTCGACGAGAGCAACGCAGAGTAGTCTCGCTTGAACCCCGAGTGAATCGGCCAGTGTTAGTGTGTCTGTAGCCAGGGCAGATCAGGAAGTGAAATGAAACGGTTTGCAGCAGCCACTTCGGCCATAACCACAAAATAACTTCCAAAAAACCTGTTAGAATATAACGAGAGATGTTCCCGCGAGTATGCGTGGCGTTCACATTGTTTATGTTATGTTGCTAGGCAGCGCAAACGGCGTTGGAAGGCAGCTGCGTTTCACTTCCTTGTTTCACTTCCGCGTTTCACTTCCGGGTTACCCGGTCCGGTCGCTCTAGAGAGCCCCCTGTTGGCGCGAGTTTAGACAGACTATAGACTTAATAATCACCTAAGGGAGCAATCTCAGATACACACGGCTTTGGTCTCGTCGACTATTAGAGGTAAGATGTGATGCATTGATATTAAATTTATACTGTTTAATAACAATCGAAAAAGTTGCTCGTAGCTGCTTTAAGAGAAAACAGTCCCAGTTGAGTCCATTATTTTCTACGGTCTCCATGGGAACCGGCTCGAGAAACGCCTCCCCTCAACACTCACGCCTCTTGATCTCCAGTGTAATGACAGCCTTGGCCGGTGCTTTGTTTACAGAGCACTAATTGAACACTTAGCCAGCTATTAATTAAGTGTCATAATGAAAAACACTGCGGGACCAATTAGCAGCAGTGTAATGATTGGGCGTGCAGACGATGTGATGAACTCACTATATAAACAATGCAATTCATTAAGGCACACGAATATGCGGAGTGATGATACCGCAAATCATTTAATTGAACGCCTCCCCTAGTTTGCATTATGATGCTGCCTGAATCACCGAGTAGGGAAGATAATAGCAACTACACCCAAACCCAAATGTTGGCTGAAGCCTGAAAAATGGGCACAGAACTGGCCTTCATTTATTGGCTGGTCTCTTTCCTCGGTGACGTCACCACCTCAGAGGAAAGAGAACAGCCAATAAGAGACGGCCAGTTCTGTACCCTATTTTTTACCATCCGGTGGCAGCCTTCGCCAAACATTTGGGTTCGGGTGTGCATTCCATACTGACAAAAGTAACCTACACTCTCAAAATGATCAATGGAATCAAATTAAAAACCAATTGTGGTACGCCATAATGGGTAAACATGTCTGTGGTTGACTGGACCCTCTGTATTTATGAGATACTGAATAAAGACTCAGGTGATTTATTTATTTATTTATTCAAAATGGGAATCTTAATGTGCTCTTCAGTTGTAAATCACAAATGCTTCGTGAATCCGTAAAAACATCCGATTTGTATATAAAAGTTGTGGACAATTTCATTCTGATCAACAATCTTCGGCAAGAGATTTGTGCCTTTATTTTGACCCACGCTTTCGCCTATACATTGTTTTCCAGTGTTTATTGTATGTTAAATGTTACAGTATGTCATATTATGCCATGAATGTATAGGGCTGCACAGCATGCTTTGTCTTGTTGCTATTCATATTTCGATTAGGAAAAATGTTATATTTTACACCGATCATTAAAAAAATACAAGCTCATTGTTGAAAATATACATACAAAGTGAGGCTCAGAAGAGAGGCCCAAGGCCAGCCTGGAGTCTCTGAAGGATTTACATGCCAGAATCACTCAGAGATAAGCCGTTTCTCTCCGAGTGATTTTGGCATGTAAATCCTTCAGAGACTCCAGGCTGGCCTCAGGCCCGTCTTCTGAAGTCACGTACCCAGGGTAGGTGGGGTACAACTGGGCAGGAGGCATCTCAGCGGTGGCTTGCCCTTCTCCTGATGATGGGGGGGGCAGTAGTGGTATCAACTTGGCGTGGGCATAGTCGATCTCAAAGCCCTCGAAAATCAGCCCCACCCCCGAGGCTCCCAGCCCCTCCTCCAGAAGCCTTGCCACCTTCCAGGTCGCCAGCAGCAGTCCTTCATACTCCCCCTTTCCCAGTCTGAATATATCCGAGGTCAAAGGTCGCCGTGGGACCAGCACCGTGAGGCCGGGCGAGTTGGGGAAAGGAGTGAGGAAAGCCACGTGACCCTCGTCCTCCCACACGCGCCACTGCTGCTCCTCCCCTCGGACGATGCGCGAGAACAGGCCGGGGTGAGCGGGATCGTCCCCCAGGAAGGAGAGGTCGGGCGGGGCTTCGGGGAGCGGCAGTTTGGCCCGGATCCTGGCCTGGACCTCTGCCAGACGGGAGTCGGTCCAGCGGGGGGCGCTCTTGGAGGTGCAGTATCCCGGGTCATAGGCGTGGTGCTCCTCCTCTCCCGCCAGGTGAGGGCGCCACTCAGAGTCCAGGCCGTGCAGAGGGAGCACACGGATCTGTGGGCCACAACATAAAGGATACAAGATATAAATATTTTGCTATCACCGACCGATAGAACACAGTTGTGATTCAAACTATAACCACTGGGAGGTCTTTATAACCACTGGGAGGTCTTTCCCAGTAAAAACCCTCAGGCACACAAGAAGTGATGCATTTGACTTTTCCAGCATAAACAGCAGTTTGTTAGCATCATTATTATATTAATTGACTTGACAAACTTCTTTCTTGTGAAATAACATAAAACACTATTTTCTCCAGCAACGAAAGATGTGAGGAGCATCAAAGTTAGTAAAAAGAAAAGAAAAAAAGTAGCCTCATTGCAAATATGAAAATCAATCTTGATTGGAAAATGGCAATACTGATTACAATCAATATTCAAGTACAAAATAAAGATCTTACTGAGGCCTCAGTAAGATCAACCAAAGGTTCCTGTTGGTTTGCATAAAGGATCTCTCACTACCATCATCAGTATATAAATGGGAGCTAGGGCTCTGTCTGTCTGTCTGTTTGTTTCTCTGTCCCACTGTGATGTCATATATCCCACTGTGACATCGCCAGTGATGTCATGAATCCCACTGTGACATCACCAGTGATGTCATAAATCCCACTGTGACATCAGGGATGTCGTCAATCCCACTGTGACATCATCAGTGATGTCATAAATCCCACTGATGAAATCCCACTGTGACATCATCAGGGATGTCGTAAATCCCACTGTGACATCATCAGTGATGTCCTAAATCTGACATCATCAGTGATGCTGGTCTCATTGGCCACACAGCAGCTGAGGCCGAGCTGCGAATGCGAGCTGCAGGACGAACGATGCCGCGCAGCGGGCGAGCCTAGGAATCTATGCTACATGGAAGATATGACATGTTTCAGCTCGGTACTACAACCCATCCAGCTATACATCAAGATAAATCGACCTATACGTACCTATCAACTATCAGTGAACAACTTACCATTAGATGGTTAACGTTCATGATGACATCCTGCACCTCTGTATTTGGCATGATTCCGTTTGTTCTTTTTGTCTTCCTAAACTGTGCAGGAGGCTTTTCTTATCTCACGTTCTGTGCGGCTTTTTGGTTGCTTGTCATCACTGTTGTGTCGACCGAGTGGTTGCAAATTGCTCAACATTGTTCAGTGCTGATATGATGAAAACACGAAACAAGCTTCAGGGTTGGCAGGCTATAAAGCCTTTAGTAAAAACTGCCTCGCCCTGCCTTATAGGAGGAGCTCCGAACCCATCTGAAAGACTTTAGTCAGTAGTAGTCTGGTTTCACTGGAGAGGTTTAGTGTCCCAAGATGCTCTAAATACTGTTTCACAGACTTCTTCACCCCGACGAGAATACAATTAGGTGGGAATGCTTGACACTGAATACTTTAAACCAAAGATATTGACTCTTATTATTATTTCCTGTAGGCTCCTACGTGGAGCATAGGGCCGCAACCACACCGCGCCAACGGCCTCCAGGCAGTTCCTCATACAGAGGTAGACTGCCTCATACAGAGGTAGACTGTCTCATACAGAGATAGACTGCCTCATACAGAGATAGACTGTCTCATACAGAGGTAGACTGCATCATACAGAGATAGACTGTCTCATACAGAGGTACTGTCTCATACAGAGATAGACTGCCTCATACAGAGATAGACTGCATCATACAGAGATAGACTGCATCATACAGAGATAGACTGTCTCATACAGAGATAGACTGTCTCATACAGAGATAGACTGCCTCATACAGAGATAGACTGCATCATACAGATAGACTGTCTCATACAGAGATAGACTGTCTCATACAGAGGTAGACTGTCTCATACAGAGGTAGACTGTCTCATACAGAGATAGACTGTCTCATACAGAGATAGACTGTCTCATACAGAGATAGACTGTCTCATACAGAGGAAGACTACCTCATACAGAGATAGACTGTCTCATACAGAGATAGACTGCCTCATACAGAGGTAGACTGTCTCATACAGAGGTAGACTGTCTCATACAGAGATAGACTGCCTCATACAGAGATAGACTGTCTCATACAGAGGAAGACTGCCTCATACAGAGATAGACTGCCTCATACAGAGATAGACTGTCTCATACAGAGGAAGACTGTCTCATACAGAGATAGACTGTCTCATACAGAGGAAGACTGTATCATACAGAGATAGACTGTCTCATACAGAGGAAGACTGTCTCATACAGAGATAGACTGTCTCATACAGAGGTAGACTGTCTCATACAGAGGTAGACTGCCTCATACAGAGGTAGACTGTCTCATACAGAGATAGACTGTCTCATACAGAGATAGACTGTCTCATACAGAGATAGACTGTCTCATACAGAGGAAGACTGCCTCATACAGAGGTAGACTGTCTCATACAGAGATAGACTGTCTCATACAGAGGAAGACTGTCTCATACAGAGGTAGACTGCCTCATACAGAGGTAGACTGCCTCATACAGAGGTAGACTGTCTCATACAGAGATAGACTGTCTCATACAGAGGTAGACTGTCTCATACAGAGATAGACTGCCTCATACAGAGGTAGACTGTCTCATACAGAGATAGACTGTCTCATACAGAGATAGACTGCCTCATACAGAGGTAGACTGCCTCATACAGAGGTAGACTGTCTCATACAGAGATAGACTGTCTCATACAGAGATAGACTGTCTCATACAGAGGTACTGTCTCATACAGAGATAGACTGTCTCATACAGAGATAGACTGCCTCATACAGAGATAGACTGTGGGAGGAAACCCACAAAAACACGAGGAGAACGTGCAAACGCCACCCAGAAAGGACCCTGGACGGCCCGGGGTTCGAAACAGTGCTAACCACTGAGCCACCGTGATGTCCAAAAAGATAACTGACATTAAATACCAGCCCAAAACATTGACTATCAGCAGGAGGATTCACTCCAAAACTATCTGCATCGGTCTTCACAAACCCACATTGGTCAGACCCTCCAGCCAGCCCTGAGCAGATCCTTGGGCCAGAGAAGCTCTCACCTGAGCAGCAGGTGTGTCTCTCTGGGGCCTGGTGACCAGCGCACACCTCCGGACCCCCAGGCGCTCACACAGCAGCTCGCCCACCGCCCGGGCCCCCATCAGCATGGAGAGATACTCCTGCTCCTCCAGGTGGAACACGCCGCCCCCGGGGCCGCCGGGGCTCCTCCGCTCCAGGACAGCCGAGCCCGGGGTCCAGGGCCGGGGGTGCAGGTAGGCCACCAGCCCCTCTGACTCCCAGATCACATGACGGGGAAGAGCAGAGCACATCCTGCTGACAGAGGGGTGGAACATAGGAGTGATGAAAGGATATGGTCGACAAGACAATAAAAACAAAAAGGGCAATGTCTAACAATATCAACTTATGTTTGTAATAAATATTGAATGACTCGAGTCGTCTCTCCCGCTCACCTCCACAGAGATATGAGCAGGGGATTATGAGAGAGGAAACCACAGACGGCTGAACTTCTACAGAACATTATTTTGTGATAAACGAGTGTGTCTCGAGCAGGAGCAAGAGCGGCCGCCATAGGCGTATGACTCCGCTCTGAAAACACAAAACACATCTAGACTGTCTATATATTTCTCAGTTTTTTAGGCTGTGGCATCTGGTTTGAAAGTGTAAAGAGTGAGACAGGTGGGATTTGAACCAGTGAACAACTGCACACCAATAAGCTGCTGTTTACCTAGCTGATGCTAGAGCCGGGGACTGCCCAGTCTCCATCAGCTTATCAGTGTTCAAACTGCTGATGAAAAAGAAGCATCTGCTGCTGGCATCTTGCAGCTTTCTCAGTTTAGGCTCATCATCATCAGGAGTCTGATGCAGGGATTGAACCAACAACCTTCCGCACCACATCCCTATGTTTATCTGGGTGAGCTCACAGCCCACTTCCTCCAGCGGAGAGCAGGGCAATATTATGGATGAAAAATCATATCTCTGTATTTGTAGGCTTTATGGTGATACACGATATACTGAATGTCTGTATTTCCTACAAGTGGGATACATGTTCAGTTGTACTGTATAAGTCAAGGCCACGTGTGAGATGGAGGGGCTGAGCGATATATGGACAAAATCAAATATCACAATATTTTTTCACCAAATACCTCAATATCAATAATGCGACGATATTGTAGGGAGGGATGACTATTTGTGCTTTCACAAAATATTTAGGCTACGAGGAGATTTTTGATCATCATCAGTAATGTGGGTAAATACAAATAATAAAACAGTTAGAACAGTCTGGTAAGTTCAGAAAATGACATGACTTTACTGTAATGCAGCCTTTTAAACCAGCAAAAGACAACGCTTGTGCCATATATCACCATATTACCATATCCAACATCTAAGATCATCTAGTCGCATATTACCATATCCAACATCTAAGTCTAAGACCATATCTAGTCTCATATCACCATATTACCATATCCAACATCTAAGACCATATCTAGTCTCATATCACCATATTACCATATCCAACATCTAAGACCATATCTAGTCTCATATCACCATATTACCATATCCAACATCTAAGACCATAGACCACTAGCTAGATATTATCTAGTCTCATATCAACATCGGACCATATCTATCGTCTTATCTTATGTAGCCCCGCCCACTTGACCCAGAGAACATGCAGCGGGGGCTAGCTACTGACCTAGCTAGCTAACCTTAATTTAGACTGATAACTCTGGCTAACCCACCTTCTAATCAAACACGTTGCAAACAGCATAAAGTAGAAGGTAGGACTCACGCCACACCGACCTGTCCACTGTCTGCTTCGGCTCGTAATAAAAAATCACATAAGCACAAACTGCGATAAATACAATGCCTACTCCGTTCACAGTTATCATGCTCCACTCACTCTGCCACAAAAACAACTTCTTCTTCTTCTTCTTCTTCTTCTTCTTCTTCTTCTTCTTCTTCTTCTTCTTCTTCTTCTTCTTCTTCTTCTTCTTCTTCTTCTTCTTCTTCTTCTTCTTCTTCTTCTTCTTCTTCTTCTTCTTCTTCTTCTTCTTCTTCTTCTTCTTCTTCTTCTTCTTCTTCTTCTTTTTGTTTGCAATATTTGACTTTGAAGGTGCATACCGCCACCTACTGTACCGGAGTATGCAGTTTACACTACATTACAGAATGGAAGATAATTCCTTCCTAAACAAATCCATACATAACACTACTTGCTAGATCCTATTGTATAATTTATAATTATAATGTATAATGTAGTAGAATCTTGTATCCTCCTTTCTGCACAAGTCTCTAGAGCACAAAATCCCGGAAGTCAAAACGGCGCATGTTTGGGTTTGGAGGCACTTTTTCCTTATGGCTCGATGGCTGGTGTGGCTTTATCTGGGGACCACATGTGTTTTGAGACTTCCATGATGTGTATATAGCGTGCATAAATTAACCCTATCTATTCCACACAGATTAAACAGACAAGTCATAAGATGACGAAATGCAATCAGCTGTTCTCAGTCAGTTTTGTCATGAGCTGTTGACCTCCAATATGGCCACCAGAGGGCAGCATCCATCAGCTGAAAGCGGAGACGGCTACCCACTCCAAGCGCCGCCAATAGTAAGAAATTGTACTCACGTACAGACTAGAAGACCATTCCCTGCTATGCTAGCTTGTCGGCGAGGGTGGTAAATAACAGTAGCAGGGGTCCCTTGACCGCTCATCTTAAGATATCTGAATAGCAGACCTGTCGAGAATGAGAATGGGTTCTATTGGGGGTAGCCTACCCACCAGTCTCCCCATTACAGACATGCCCATCTTATGCTAATCCCATGCTTTTTCCTTCTTTTTTTGTACAAAGTTTTTTGCATGCAGTAGGCCTATTTAAACTTGTTATTTTCGCCTATTCAATTTAGCTATATATTTCCTCATACTGGGACCCCTAAACAATCTTGGAATTGCACAAGTTGGGTAGTATGCCTGGAAAGCTGAGATTCTTCTGCTGGATTCAATGAGCCCAATGATTTTCATGTGTGATGATTATATTAGTTCCCATAGTAGTCATTTCATTGTAGTGAGACCATTCTTGAAACTTGACCTCACTGTATAAAATGACCTTTGTGACGTCTAGGCTAATCACAGCCTCATGAAACTTGACAACCACAAACTAGAGGCCGTGGGCATTCAGGGGATGTGTGGCATGGGGTCATATTTTCATCATAATGTCCTAAGCCCTTGTACTCTATACATTTGAATAGACCCCCTAACCAAAACACAATGTTTATTACAGATGTATGTATGACACAGTTCTGAGCTGCACCTCAAAATAACCTTCAGGTTCACAGCTTTCAGATGATGTGGACCACTTCTATTTGTGTTAGGCCGGGGTCAGGTGGATTCATTCGCAGACACATTGACGGCCGTAAAAGGCTTGCAGGCAAGAGTAAACGTGGACTGGCCATGGATGATTCTACAATCTGACAGTGAAGCTGGCAGAGCTGACTCTAATAGCCCTCGAACGTGACAACATTACCGTATGACATCATAAGTGAAACACTAAACTTCAACAGTCAGGTGTAAATATTCAATGATGAACTTATCATCAATTATGGCATCCTCACTGTTGATGATGACATCATTAAAACCTTTGACAGTGACATCACTGTGACGTCGTAACCTTCAACAGTGACATTATCAGTGAAATCATCAGTGATGACGTTATCATCAGCGGTGACGAGACATCATCATCATTGACAACAGCGCTGACATCATCCATCATCATCATCGGTGACATCATCTAACAGTCGTCATCATTGGTGACATGACATCATCTAACAACTTGGCATAGATAAGACTGTTCACCTGCTATCTCACCCTAGAGTTTTCACAGAATTGTCAGTCCTGCTCTGCCTTGATGTTTTCGGAGATGCCCTGTACTAGCAAACACTGCAACAAGAAGTGAGCTGGGGTTCAATTTCAAATGTTTTTGTTGTCAAGTTAAAACCATCTATATGTATTGTTTTCTTCATAGCCGATTTATATGTTGAATAACTTGATGATATAGCAGGGATAATGACCGTGTGCAAACTAAGCAAATTGGTGCGAAAGCATGTGAACTAAGGGTTACAGGGCGTTCACACCATACGCCGAAGCAACGCTCAAACTATGCTCAACCTACGCTGAACCCACACGTTTCACTTCGGCGTCCTTGTTAACAGGCAAAGCCGATCACACACCAGCCGCGCGCGTGCCACGCTCAAGCCACGCTCAAGCGATTGCTCTGGATTCAGTTCTATTTTCCAAGCGTGAAGCTGCCAGGCATGAAGTCAATGGAAGTTGTGGGCGGGGTCAAGGCGCGGCGAGCGAGGCACTGAGGAAAAGACAGTGCTTCTTGTGTGACCGGTTAAGCGTGAGCTCAGCTTCAGCGTCAGTTCTGCTTATGTTAAGCACCTGGGTGTGAACAAAGCGGCTTACACTATTGTGGTACTCAAAAATATCTGCACGGCCCTGATGACACATAACCTCTGGATGGCACCCCGGCCTCGTCAGCAGGTTTCAATCCTCAAAGCCCTGCAAACTCTTCCACTGAGCGGTTCATGTTCTAACTGAGCTCAGCTCAGCTGTGGCAGCAAATATTATGGCAACTTCTGAAGCTCTCTCCTGCCTTCACAGCAGCCTCTGAAGCTCGTGCCTTCACAGCAGCCTCTAGAGCTGTATGATATCATCGGTGACCACTTTTCTTCCGAGCAAGACACACAGACAGACGAACGAACGGACCCTCTCAGAGACACCTCGGCCCCTAGTGGCCACGCCGTAAAACGTTTGTATTTCCCTGACACGGAAAGTCCACAGCAAAGCACCTCCCCTTATGGTAATTTATCAGATTTCCAGGTCAAGAGAGTCTCTGTGCTTCTCAGAAATGTACTCACTTCCTCTTTCAGCAGAATGTCAACAGTGACTCAAAACCACAGCACATGGTGTGCTTCTCCTCTCTCTCTGCCAATCTCAGCCCCCCAGTTACTATGCCCTGAGATGACTCACTACACACACACACACACACACACTACACACACACACACACACACACACACACACACACACGCTACACACACACACACGCTACACACACACACACACACACACACACACACACACACACACACACACACACACACATAGACATACACACACACACACACACACACACATAGACACACACCACACACACACACTACACACAAACACTACACACACACACACACACACACACACACACACACACACACACACACACATAGACACACACTACACACACACACACTACACACACGCACACACACACACTACACACACACACACACACACACACATAGACACACACTACACACACACACACTACACACACAAACTACACACACGCACACACACACACACACTACACACACGCACACACACACACACACACACACACACTACACACACACACACTACACGCGATAACTAGGCTACTTGCTATCTCGACATGCGGTGAGGTTGAACTCTGCTGACCTGACAGACGGTGTGTGGAGGCATGGGGGAATGTGTTGGTCCACTTTCTCTAATCAGATCAGCTCCTCAGATCCTCTGCAGGCCATTTAGCTCGACTCTGTAACAGATGAGGCGCTGCACTGGGTCACAGCGGACTGGGTTACTACATGTGAACGAGGTAGCAACATATCCAGCTGATGAGGAAGTATATAGCCTGCTGTAACTTTCCCTTGAAGTAGAGGTGAATTTACTAGGCCTACTGTTAGTATCAATTCAACTTACATATCCAGTGGGCACCATGATTTCAACAGGAAACTGGTTTGATGTTGATTTCTAACACAAGCAGCATCGTTCTGCACAGTTTCTGAAGTTCAGATGGTGCACAGCTTCTAGGACTGCAGTGTTTCCCACAGGATTTTGAGTATTTGTGCTGGGGGACCGCAGACCCCCTAGGGGGACGCGGGGGCATGCCCCCCCCGCGAGATTTTTTTTTTTAACATTTTAAAGTAAAATGCATGAATTTGGTGTACTTTGAGAAAGCTTAAGAGCAAAATTAAAAGGCTAGATCTATGAAGAACATGTTATCATTACTGTGCTGTGGGTTTACAATGACAAACTAAATTTCTCCCTATAGGTCAGGGATACTCAACTTGCTTTGCCACTTTCGTGAAATGATAGAAGGCGAGGGGCCAGTTAATAAACAAACAATATACATTTTTCTGTAGCGGATTGTAGGTTTTTGGGGTGTCAGCCGGAGTTTAGTCTGACAATGTTGTGCACACCGGATAGTTAGTTAGGTTAAGTACATACATACCGTAAGTGCCTGGGTAGCGAGCAGATGGCGGTATTTGACAATTTAGCAGCTAAATCATAGATTATTGAAAGATATTCCATATTCCAGACTGAAATGCTATAAGTCAGTCGTTCGCCCCAATGTTAAAATGTCCGACTTTACATTAGGATTAAACATGTTTACAGTCTGGTTAAGGGGGAAAAAATTGGTGTCTAATTACACCTTTCATTAATGTAATGGAGTGCATTTTTATATAACTCACCCATTTAGAGTCAAATAGACGATAGGAAAAGATTATGTTTTGGCACGATTGACAGGTCGCCTGTCCAGTGATCGCGCAGCTTACCAGATGACAGACCAATAGCAGACGTTGCTGCGGCTCTGTGGGAAACCCCCTGGCCTCGTGCCGTCTCGCACGGGCTGCACAAGAATGCCCCAAGATGGCGACGGCCTCACTTCCATACTCTAGGCTTCAAAACGGGAGCGTTGAATTTGGAATGTAATGGTAATTATTTCCGCCATTGGCGAGACACCTACTGCTATCTGGATTCACAGTTTCTAGGTTTAGTTTTGTGGAAGAATACACAGACAGGATAAGTGTTCAACACACAGCGATAACACATTACCAACACACAGGATGTGACATAGTAACAGTCCAGATGGCGTCTACTACAGGATGATGCTCTAACAACTGGACTACAG
>NC_139626.1:47797346-47887346 GCF_964638095.1 Poromitra crassiceps
ACTGTGACGTGTTTTTTAAATGATCGTAGGTAACTGTGACGTGTTTTTCAAATGATCGTAGGTAACTGTGACTGTCTTTTAAATGATCGTAGGTAACTGTGACGTGTTTTTTAAATGATCGTAGGTAACTGTGACGTGTTTTTCAAATGATCGTAGGTAACTGTGATTGTCTTTTAAATGATCGTAGGTAACTGTGACGTGTTTTTTAAATGATCGTAGGTAACTGTGACGTGTTTTTTAAATGATCGTAGGTAACTGTGACGTGTTTTTCAAATGATCGTAGGTAACTGTGACATGTTTTTTAAATGATCATAGGTAACTGTGACGTGTCTTTTAAATGATCGTAGGTAACTGTGACGTGTCTTTTAAATGATCGTAGGTAACTGTGACGTGTCTTTTAAATGATCGTAGGTAACTGTGACGTGTCTTTTAAATGATCGTAGGTAACTGTGATGTTGTTTAAATGATCGTAGGTAACTGTGACGTGTTTTTCAAATGATCGTAGGTAACTGTGACGTGTTTTTCAAATGATCGTAGGTAACTGTGACGTGTCTTTTAAATGATCGTAGGTAACTGTGAGGTGTTTTTTAAATGATCGTAGGTAACTGTGACGTGTTTTTCAAATGATCGTAGGTAACTGTGATGTTGTTTAAATGATCGTAGGTAACTGTGACGTGTTTTTTAAATGATCGTAGGTAACTGTGACGTGTTTTTCAAATGATCGTAGGTACCTGTGACTGTCTTTTAAATGATCGTAGGTAACTGTGACGTGTTTTTTAAATGATCGTAGGTAACTGTGACGTGTTTTTCAAATGATCGTAGGTAACTGTGATTGTCTTTTAAATGATCGTAGGTAACTGTGACGTGTTTTTTAAATGATCGTAGGTAACTGTGACGTGTTTTTTAAATGATCGTAGGTAACTGTGACGTGTTTTTCAAATGATCGTAGGTAACTGTGACATGTTTTTTAAATGATCATAGGTAACTGTGACGTGTCTTTTAAATGATCGTAGGTAACTGTGACGTGTCTTTTAAATGATCGTAGGTAACTGTGACGTGTCTTTTAAATGATCGTAGGTAACTGTGACGTGTCTTTTAAATGATCGTAGGTAACTGTGATGTTGTTTAAATGATCGTAGGTAACTGTGACGTGTTTTTCAAATGATCGTAGGTAACTGTGACGTGTTTTTCAAATGATCGTAGGTAACTGTGACGTGTCTTTTAAATGATCGTAGGTAACTGTGAGGTGTTTTTTAAATGATCGTAGGTAACTGTGACGTGTTTTTCAAATGATCGTAGGTAACTGTGATGTTGTTTAAATGATCGTAGGTAACTGTGACGTGTTTTTTAAATGATCGTAGGTAACTGTGACGTGTTTTTCAAATGATCGTAGGTAACTGTGACTGTCTTTTAAATGATCGTAGGTAACTGTGACGTGTTTTTTAAATGATCGTAGGTAACTGTGACGTGTTTTTCAAATGATCGTAGGTAACTGTGATTGTCTTTTAAATGATCGTAGGTAACTGTGACGTGTTTTTTAAATGATCGTAGGTAACTGTGACGTGTTTTTTAAATGATCGTAGGTAACTGTGACGTGTTTTTCAAATGATCGTAGGTAACTGTGACATGTTTTTTAAATGATCATAGGTAACTGTGACGTGTCTTTTAAATGATCGTAGGTAACTGTGACGTGTCTTTTAAATGATCGTAGGTAACTGTGACGTGTCTTTTAAATGATCG
This sequence comes from Poromitra crassiceps, assembly GCF_964638095.1. NCBI lineage: Eukaryota > Metazoa > Chordata > Actinopteri > Beryciformes > Melamphaidae > Poromitra > Poromitra crassiceps. The sequence goes on from NC_139626.1 coordinate 47,799,087, forward strand.
TAGGTAACTGTGACGTGTCTTTTAAATGATCGTAGGTAACTGTGATGTTGTTTAAATGATCGTAGGTAACTGTGACGTGTCTTTTAAATGATCGTAGGTAACTGTGACGTGTTTTTTAAATGATCGTAGGTAACTGTGACGTGTCTTTTAAATGATCGTAGGTAACTGTGACGTGTTTTTTAAATGATCGTAGGTAACTGTGACGTGTCTTCTAAATGATCGTAGGTAACTGTGTCGTGCGTGTGAACACACTGAGTGTTTGACAGGTGAAGAGCAGTGCAGAGACACCACAGCCATGAAGCAACAACAAAGAAAAGAAGGAATTTGAAGATGGCCGCTTTGAAGAGTGCGATCGACCAAATGAAATCATCAGTCTGGATCCTCTGTAATTAGATAGTGAATATGATGATTTCTTCTTCTTCAAAATGGACATTTAGTGCTCTATGGAATGGACCTGAGGCTTCACTTACAGTAACTGGACTCCACATGTCTGTCTGTCTGTCTGTTTGGATCTGTAAGGTCGCCTCTCACGTGGGGGAAACCCCTATCTTTAAACATCTCTCTCTCTCTTCCTCTTTCCTATGCTGGCTTGGTCTGGGTCATTATATTTAACGACAGCCCCCCCCCCCCCCCCCCGCCACACACACACACACACACACACACACACACACACACACACACACACATTGACACACACACACACACACACACTGACACACACACACACACACACACACACACACACACACACACACACACACACACACACACACACAGCTCTGCCTCACCTCCTCTGCCATCTTGTATTGCACCTAGTCTTACATTGCAGGCTCAAGCAGGCAGGCAGGCAGGCACACAACAGTTGAGGGACAATCACGCAGAATAGCCTAAACAGAAAGCATTTTCATTCAATATCAATTAGGGGTGGACAATATATCAATATCGCAATAAGATACGCCTCTATAACAAGTATATTTTTAATACATTTTCAATCTTTTCAATACACATTATTTACAGCAGCAGTCACTGACTCGGCTCAGCGCCCTTACATTATAGGCCGCAACACACTAATTGATTAATATCGTAATAATACTATTGTATCGACAGATATGAAGAAGTATATCGTGATGTCGATTTTGGCCATATCATCCAGCCCTATTATCAACCAAACTGTATGTGATGCACACACATCCGACAGTCCGACACCATCATAACATTCAAATCCCACCTCAAAACCCACCTGTTCAAACTGGCCTACTCTCTGTAATTAATGTCACTTTTCCCCAACCAATCTGCATTTTCCTTCCTTCTTAGCTATGTTCTATTCCTGCTGTAATTTGCCCTGTTTTTAATATGTATATGTTCTTATTACGTGAAACTGTTTTTATATGCACTGTAAGGCGACCTTGGGTGTTCTGAAAGGCGCCTCCAAATAAAATGTATTATTATTATTATGATGCATTGCCTTTCCCTTTCGTGAGAGCGGGTTGTGTTTTTAATTACTGTCGCCACTTTTCCAGATGTCGATGATGTAGGCCAAGTTAAATTTCCTTCCAGAACCAATCATGATCAGCATCAAGTTTAATCACTGTAATGTCCTATATTCTACAATAATACATGTTGTTTGTTATACAGCAGCTACTGAAACTCTCTCTCTCTACGCCTCCAGCTAGCGCAGATCCTCTTATCTGTGCCTGCTCAGGAGGGGGGGGGGGGGGTCTTACTACTGTGGAATTTGTCATGGGAGGAGTGTGTGTGTATGTGTGTGCGTGTGTGTGTGTGTGTTCTTGTACAGCTATCTTGGTGAGAACCCATTTGAGTTTTATCCCTGGGCGAGGACATTTTAGGAAAGTGAGGACATTTTGTCCTCTACTTTCTCACACACCTTCAAAAGGCCAGGTTAGAATTAGGTTCAGGTTAGGGGCTAGGCTAGGGAATGCTCTATGTCAACGGATGTCCTGCACTAAGGGGTGTGTGTGTGTGTGTGTGTGTGTGTGTGTGTGTGTGTGTGGGGTTTGGAGTCAGCTCAATGTGCCGACTTCTGTCAAGCAGCTGTGTAAATTTAGCTTAGGCAGTAAAACACTGTAGGCGCACACACAGACACACATGCCAAGTATGCAATAATAATTTTCTTAACAGAAGTTTTAACTCAATTAACTCTCTCAAGACGCAAACACACTCCTCACACACACTCACACACACACACACACACGGCCTTACACAAACATACATGTCTGCTCAACCACTTTATTTTGGCCCATCCCCCTCTGTCACACACACACACACACACGGCCTTACACAAACATACATGTCTGCTCAACCACACTTTATTTTGGCCCATCCCCCTCTCTGTCACACACACCTGTCTGTCTGTCTGTCTGTGAAACACAGGCTTCAGTTCACAGTGGTGTGGTGTCCACACCACTAACGGTTAAGAGGACAGCAGGGACCTTCCCTGGTCTAAAACAGTGCTTCTCAACCTTTTTGAGCCGTGACCCCCAAAAAACTTAGTGCACACATTCACACACTGATTTCACTCACTCACCAAAATATTTTGTATACAGTTTAAATACAGTTAATAATTATATCGCATTATAATGCATTGAACCATTGGTATGGCAGAGTTGATCATCATGGGAGCTTTTTTTGACAACCATTAAAAAAATAAAAAAATAAAACTTGCGACCCGCCCGGGAGGTCCCGACCCCCAGGTTGAGAACCCCTGGACTAAAACATTCTCCAGCTCTCTCTTTGCGTTTCAGCCCCGGGGCCTCAGCAGCACGACGGAGCCTCTCAGCTCTGTGCAACTTGAACGGGTTTCAACTCGTTTCCCAGGTTGACTCAGGCAGGAAGTGCAGTAAACACAAACTCTTCTTCTGCAGAATACTTGACGCCCACCTTTAGGCTGCTGACATGTCAGTATCAATACAGTATGAAGGAAGGCAGAAATTGCTTTTCTCAAAACCTGCTTATATTGGTGGTCAGTAAACCCAAGGTTGCAATTTTATCACTATGGGAAAGACCTTCAGTTAACGGTTAAACAATTCCACTGTAATTACCAGGTTCACTTTTTATGCGAAGCACATTGTATTTGCCATTTTATATGAAATGTGCTATATCATTAGCTTGCCTCGCCTTTTATGCTAAACTTTTAAGCATTCGCACACATTCCCCGTCGACAATTGAAAACATAGCCTGGGTAAACGCAGCCTCCACGTGACCCCTATGTACCATCAGTCACCCAAGAAGGAAATGGCTCTGAATAGACCAGCCTCCATACAAAACTTACACTACAGGCACGTGACGTCACGGAGGCTGGCTTTACCCAGGCTATTGAACCCATGCATGGTTAAGAGATTACGTCAACAACACACCATGACATTTACTGTTACACACCTTAGTCACAGACTCAGTCGAATATGCAAATATTGACTCTAAAATGCCAACTGATCTGCTGAGGGACTGACCTACTGTTAGTCGCAGTGCAGGCTTGACCTTCATGCACTCGGCTGTTGGAACAATAGCATGGTTTTCTACACTTCAGGAACATTACAAAAGGTCGACATTTCACATTTATTATCAATTATTAGCTCCGTCACTTTAATGTCTGAAAGATAAAACCCCCACGTGATCAGTAAAGCACAGCACACGTGTCAATGTTGAGCACTGAGAGAGATTTAATAGAAAAAAAAGCAACAGCAGAGCATTTGTACAGGCCAAACGGTTGTGTTAAGAGACTGGCAACTACTCTACACATGAATCCAGCATTAAATAATACAAAACCACAGTGGGCAAGCAAGAGAAGGGGAAAGGTACTATATACAAACAACACCATGTCAACAGGAGTTCAGTGTAACATCAAGAATTCATAAATAAGATTATCGAGGGCCCTTTCTGGACTTGAAGCTGCTTTAGAGGAAGGTTGAAATGGGGTGACAGAGGGGTAAAAAAAGGGGAGGGCGACAGAGGGGTAAAAAGGGGAGGGCGACAGAGGGAGGGGGAGGGTCATTGTAGTCATTTTTATTAAAGGAGTCAAGTATTGAACGGGGAGATGGGGTCCGGCCATTGAATGAGTGAAGCTGGGAGTTTGGTCATATCTCTGAGGGAATCTTCTTGCTGGGCGTTCATACCACCGGGCGGGAGCTACGATGACTCACTCGGCATGTCTACTCTACATAGTCATCCGCCCTGGCCTGTGGGCACGTGTTGTGTTGTGCAGGTTGGACGGGGGTGACTTTGGGGATCTACAGGGGGACTGAGAGAGCAGCATGTACAGATGCTTCCACTGACAACCCTCCCAGCCCCTCTCCTCTACACTAACCATCTTAGACTTCCCTACACTTTCCATCCAAACATTCCCTCTTTTCTGTCCGTTGGCGGGGTTTCAAACAGCCACCCTCGCACAGCCTGAATTCATCTCACATTCTAATCTCTCTGGCTTTGCAAGTGTAGAAACATAAACACAACCCCATCGTAGAGAGAAAAAAAAGGCAGACCATGCCAAACACCAACATTCTGGTTCCCATGCCTAGGCCACTGGGCTGGTCTTGCTGCGACGGTTGCGGACTTCCTCCATCAGGTCCTTGAGGTACTGGATCTCTCGGCTGATGGACTCGGCCTTCTCCGCCAGCTCGTGGTTCCTCTTCTCCAGCTCGGTGCACTCTGTGGACAGCACCTCGTGCTCCACCCGCTTCTTCTGCCGATAGCGTGTGGCCGCCGTCTTGTTCTGCTCCATCTTCTTCAGTTTCTTCTCCACCACCTTCGGCGCACCCGACACAGATTTGACCTTGGAGGCCTTGGGCGTGGCGAGGGATGAGGGGGCGGGCTCCGGTTTGGAGTAGGGCTTGGTCCTGGAGGAACCGGCTGAGGGCGATGCGGCGGGGGTGGGAGGAGGGGAGGGGAGGCGAGGGGGCGAGCCAGCTACCGACTCGATGCCAGAGTCGCTTTCGCAATCGCTGGACGGGGGAGAGATTTCAGAGGGAGGGCTGGGGACACCGGAGACGGGGCCCTCGTCTTTGGGGGCGAGCACCACCACAAAGTGACCAGACGGGGAGAGGGAGAGCACGATGGGGGTGGCTGTCTGGATGCCTCCGCTGGGATCTGGGATGACGGTGGCGGTGAAGGGGAAGGGGGTCTTGTCCACATCCAGGACATCCACCTCGCTGCCCAGCTCCAGGGTGTAGGCTGGAGAGGGGGATGGAGCCGGCGACGGGGGCTCCGACTTCACGACAGCCTCCACAACGGGAGCCACCTCGGCCGCCTCAGGGAGAGGGAGCGCCAGAGGGAGAGAGGGGAGATGGGGCAGCGGCAGGCCCAGGCCGTCGTGCTCGTGCGGGGCTGGGATGGGGGCGTTGAACGCATCCAGATCCAGATCCATGTGGGAGTCGAGCGAGGCCAGGAGGTCCTCGGGGGAGCTGGGAGGCTCGTCGGAGGCACAGGAGCCAATGAGGGAATCCAGGTCAAAGTCGCTCAGGTCGATTTTCTCAGACATCCAGTCCATTCCCGAAAACGCATCTTCTGCTGACAGAGAGGAATCACTTAGTAACGACTCATTAAAACAAATTAAAAGGTGCTACTGTGATACATAAATAAAACTATTATTACTTTAGTCACTTGGAGGAGGGTGCTTTTGGTGATGGGTTTTTCGCTTAATCAATGAAAACTAAAAGGTTGAATAAAAGCCATTTTGTACTGGTGTCCTAGCTGTTTATTTCAATATTTCATCAATGACCTCAAACACAATACACTATAATATTTCAGACACTCCCTCCCAGTATTGTTATACGGATTTCTAGAGATCTACAAAAGAATCCAGATCGTATATCCAGGATGCCGGAAAGCGTACGTACGCTTTTGAGGTTTTGAGGCCAGCAGCCACTGAAGAATGGAGACATTGCAACAAAGCCAAAACCACAAGCCACTACTGTGCTATTACACATTTAAACAGAACCAGTTTACGCGAGTCTCATAATTACGGACACACACGGGAGACACCAGCCACTGCTGCTCATCGCTCACCACACCTACCAGCTTGTTCTTTAGCTTTATGGCTAATCATTTTACACATCTTTTTACTGCAGGAAAACGTTAACACTGAGGCACACAGCAGGACACCCTTTAGAGACGGGCCGGGAGGGGGTGGGGCGGGTGGATTGTGATCCTCTTGATACACTAGCACCATATCGTGATACCATATGGTGACATTTATCCTGAAAGGGGTATTTTTTGCATTCATTAATGTGTGTGTTTCTGTAAACTTAATTTGCACAGATTTAAAAGATTTTAGTGAGGCATTATTTTGTATGCTAGTGTATGCTAGTGCTTCCTTTAATTTATTTAAGGAATTTAATTTAATTCAAATTTAATTTATTTACATGCTAGTGCTTCCTTTAATTTATTTTTTTATAACTTCACACGTGGAGTTGTGGTAAGTTGCAGTCAGTGTGTGTTAAAGAGCCACTATGCAGTCTGCACTTTAAAAAACAAACGCATTATTCTGGCTTTTCAGGGCTAATTTTCCCTCTTCAGTGACACAGATATCGTACATGAAATCTCCTGCACAGTATAAATGATCGCAGTATCGTGACACCATCGTTATAGAGGGCCAGGTATCGCGATAGCATTGTGAGTTACTCTGTGATTCCCACCCCTCACACCATTTAGTGATCTATTCTAATTCGGCATTGAGTTTAGCATTCCCCTAACATCTCGCAATTTTCAAATGCTTCCGCCTAAAAGTCTGTACGTCGAGCACGGAAAACTCGGTCAAAACGGAAAGGGAAACTCAGCGAAAATAATGAGTGATGCTAGGGGGATATCTCCATCATCGCTCATGTCCCGCTACATGACATCCGCTCGTATTTCTCCAATCACCTGCATCGGTTTGAACTTCCTCCGGTATGAAGCTAAGCTCCACCCCCCCCCCCCCACTTCCTTTGTCCATGTTCTGTGAGCGTGTATAGAGAGGTCCAGGGATGACGTATTTTTGTAGGCTGAATGCGGAAGTCCCGAACTTCCTGGTTCTACACTGTTTCTGTCTATGGGATTTTTGAATGGGTTTTTGCCGCGATGCTTCAAATAAGGTCTCTGGGCAACGCAAGATTAATCAAACGCGAACCAGAGTTCAGTCGGATAATCTTCACACATGAGGACCACTTTCATGAGTTTTGAAGCGTAAATGCGAGCCCTAGAAGTAAAAAGCTCGAGCTAAGCTAATCCTGAACTACACACTGTCGCATAGGCTTCCACGTCACGTCAGCACTCAACCTGGACTGTTGTTGGATGTGTGCACCGATTACCCCGGGCTGAACGGGGCTGAACCAGGTGAGGGAAAGATAATTTCCGTGTTCGCCCTTTGAAGTGGTGACGTTATTGACGTATATATCCCCATCGACTCAAAAGTGTAGTCTCATTTAGCCGTTTGCTAGCTAGCCGTCCTTTTAACGGCACGTAAAAGCTTCAAAACTCATAAAAGTGGTCCTCCTGTGTGAAGATGATGTTACTAAACACTGGTTCGCGTTTGATTAAGCCAGCGTTGCCCAGAGAGATTATTAGAAGCATCGCGCCAAAAACCCATTCAAAACTCCCATAGGCGAAAACTGTTTAGAACCAGGGGCGTTAGCATCGATGATTTCCGGACTCGTTACTGGACCTCTCTATGACAAGACTGTCTAAGCTGCATCCGCAGAATGTAGACGAGACAAGTCTGGCTTGAGAGACTACCTAACACCTGGACATGATCAGTCCTTTAAGGACCGTGTGACTCTAAACACAAACTAAAGCTATCACCAAGGACATGCAGCCTGCAGGGCGAACACAAACCTGCCCATATAAAACATTTACTGCTAGCCTGCATGCAATTAACGTTCTCCACTTCACCATGCCTCAAACGGCGGCACACGCATTTTCCACCCTCCACATTTTATGGCACATCAACCACTTCCAGACACATTCTTGCTTTTCGCATTGATTTTTATTTGTGGATCAGCTCAGCCTCTGATGCATAACTTCCCTTAGCTTTTTGAGTTTTGTCTTTTCAACACCATTTTCCTCCTCAAGTTTGTTTTTGTATGCTTTCTGTAATCCGAACTGATCGTGCATATATTGTTTTTTTCCCCTTTTTGATAAAAATAATTCACAAGTCTCGTCTTTTCCCCCTAGTATTTTCCTTGTATGTGTTTGACCGTTGACTACATGCAGGTTTTGATGACACCAAAGTCTCACCTTTGCCATCGTCCGCTCCAACGTGGGTGTCGAGCAGGTCGGTGGCAGGCAGCCAGGGGAGGGACAGCGCGTCCGTCCCGGCCTTGGTTCCCAGGAAGGTGGGAGGAGGAGGAGAGGGGGGTGGGGAGGAGGAAGAGAGCAGGGAGGATGACAAGGACTGGTAAGGAGACGGGGAGGAGGCGTAAGAGGAGAAAGAGAGGGGGGGCGAAGCTGGTGCCCTCCCCTCTAAGGAGGAGGAGGGAGAGAGCGCTTCCTCTTCATCTTGGTCCAGAAGGGGCCCCATGGGGTCAGCCATCAGAAACAAGGGCCCTGTGGAGGAGGACAAGCTCTTTTAGAGGAGGAACCGGCAAGGAGGGATGTCAGTTGATTTTCTAATTGGTTGAACATAAGATATTTTTTTTTTTTTACTCTGTCACTATAGTTTTTATTTGATCTATTTTGTATTCATTAAAAGGGCAACTATGCTGATTTTCAACCAGCTTTGTATCATTACGATGCTGCTACTATATGTGAACGACCATGGGAATGGCCAGGGCTTTCTCGGTGCAGGCAACATGGAGGTTGGATAAACATTGTTCATTTCCATATACAACCGACATATTTGTAATGATACAAAGCTGAAAAAATATGTATCTTCCAAATGACTGAGAACCATGCTTTTGATTACGTCACCTGAACAATACTCTTTTTCCCCATCCCATCATACTTTCACATGTGGATTATTATCATATCCCTGCCAATTCTAGTCATCTGATGCTAAATCAGGAACACATAAGAACAATAACACTATGGCGAATTGAAACTTATTGTTGTAGTGAAAAGACCAAATTTGTTATTTATTTTGCAGACTTGACAAACGTCGTCAACAAAAGCTGCTCCTGTGCTGGCCAGTGTTGGGTAACATTTGTGTTGGTGTTTTGGGCGGTGTAGTCACAACACCAACCTAAGAACAGGGCCCCCACGTCCTCCAAGGCCAGCTGGGAGCTCAGACTCATCATGGCTGCTGCTGGTCAGTGGTATCCGTGAACGGGTGAATAATACAAACCAGGCAGAGTCCGATGACGTTGGTAACGAGTGGAGCGGTCGGGTCCTGCTGTTGACAGCAGCAAAGCTGAGGGCGGTTGCTGTGAGAGACCTGGAGAGATGGAGGAATACTCCAGTTAATGGGCTGGAATAAAGGGATACTCGCACACCCGAGTCTTGACATTGGAAATATTATTTTGTAAACAAGTCACTGATACGATACAATGGTCTAATTAGGGATGCACCGATATGAAATTTTTGGCCGATAGTATACCGATATTAACATTGCTGTTATGGCCGATAACCGATATTTACAGATGTCGATATGATGATCTGCATAAAAACACATTTCCATGATAATAAAACATTTGACATACTGAAAAACAGATGTAAACTATATGAATTTGAAAAAGTTATGCATTTCTTTATTTCCAAAACATTTGGAAAAGCCCATAAATCAGATTTATCACAATGTTTCCTCAATGGGAAAATTTTGGCTGATACCGATAACCGATATTAACAATGCAACATCGGACCGATGCAGATAAGTTAAAAAATGACTTGACATCTACCGATACCGATATGATTGCCAATATATTGTGCATCCCTAGGTCTAATGTTGCTCAATAGAAGCAAGTCTGAACTGGAAAGGTTTAATTATTGAGGAAAATGTTCTGACATGGTGTTCCGACAGGTCTATGTATGAAAATCCTGTGCCACAGGTTTGACTACATTTTGCATACGACGACCTCTTCTGTAGAGCTATGAATCTTCTCCCTATTGTTTCTGCACTTCCTGAAACAATTTTCCATTTCCTCACAATATCACTGTCACTGAATCAAACCATAGATCTTGATAACTTTCTGACTGGAAATCTACTTTCCATCCAGCTAAGTTCAAGTGTGTGTTTAACAGCGGGCTATTTCTGGCTTAATCTCTTTCCACAGAGGACTGAGCGAGTCGCCTTGACGCAAAAGACTCCGCCCTTCACCGGGGGATAACATTTCCTAATTTGGTCATGCTTTGGGCCGGTGACTCCGCCTCCTCGAGTGAATCACCCGGGAGATGGATGGGGGAGGGCGACCGCCATTTTCACAACACACACACAACCATCTGTCACGGAAAAGCAGTGAAAGAGACGAGACCGCGCGCCATTTTGGATGCGCCACGTTGTCAGTGTTGAATGCAAATATTTATGTTCTGACAAACTCGGTCAAATACATTTCCATCGACATTTGACCCATTTCATAGATTTAATGGGGCGCTTTAAAGGCTTGCGAGTGGCAGCCGGTTCAATGCAATACAAATGCTAACATTCACATTAACAGCAACTGTCTCAATTGCCGTGGCTAGGGAGAAGAAAATATGAACAGACAACTAGGCCTACATTTTCACCGCTAAAACCCCAAACAGGACATCCCGGGATCCTTTCTCATATGTCGTGACAGATGATTTACTCAACAGGTCAGTTAACTTTAAGCACCAGCTGGTTGGCTTGACATTGTGCCAGTCGAACAAACCGACAGCCACTCTCACAATACAAATGTCTATTGTACTTACGCCATTTTGCCTGAAACAGCCAGTGCAGTTCGCGTTGCACTGCCGGGTTTTCGCCGCTGCGAGATGAGCTGCCGCGCGCCTCTAAACAGCCATGTTCACGCGGGAGAGAGTCCACTTCTGGTGACTTGACTTCAATTGTGCTGTTGTGGGAACGAAGAACAGGCGCAGACTGTCGCGTGAGCTTATATAGGACCGAATCACGGCATGCGGCGTATCCTTCCGCCGTGTCACGAGGTACAACAAGGTCCGGCTGCGGGTACGTTCGTTTTGTGGGAAATCAGCAGCTCACGTGAGAGGAGTTTGTGTTTTAGTGAACAACCCGTTGAAGCTCCTTCCAGCCGGGCGACTCAATAGTCGACTCACTCCGCCTCAAGCGTAGTTGACAAAATAGTTCCATACGCTGATTTCAGGTCAGCGTTTCAGCGGCGCCCCCCCTACGTCAAATATAGGTCAAATGCAAAATGTAAACATTGAGGGAAGAAGTGGTTTGATGTGCTTTTAGCGGCCCCGGTCATCGACTAAATGCAGTTTAAATACTAAATACCGAGGTGGCAAACACATTTCTTGATACTTGTTTGATGGTATTTTACTAATAATGTACAAATTCTCCGAATCAGTCTTCCTTAAAAACATAAAAAATAAATCCACAATACATTGCTGAGTTTTCTGTCTAGTGATATACCGGTGGTTTCAAGAGATGAAAAATAAAGCATTATTTTATTTCTTGCACTTTTTGTGAGCTGTTCCTTCAGCATGTACGTCATCATGTATACATACATATATATATATATATATATATATATATATATATATATATATATATATATATATATATATATATATATATATATATATATTATTTTTTATTTTTATAGTGCAGGAGCAGGCACAAAGCGAGAGAGGATTAAGCAGTAAAACAGTGGGACAAAGGCACATACTGTATATATAGATGTGTGTGTGTGTGTGTGTGTGTATATATATATATATATATATATATACTGTATATATAGTTCACGTGGCTGAAAACTGATGCCATGGCCCGCCTGCCCCCTGGTGGTTGACTAAAGCTATAGCAAGAACACTAGGTCCACCCACTGTGGGGCATCGAAATAGATGGGTCCATCCATAGAGGCCTGCACTGGTTAAAATGTATTTATTCATTATTATAACAATACTTGACATTTATTTAGAAAACATTCTTTTTTTCCAACAAGGAATTTATTGTTTTCAATTAACACATTTAGACATTTATACAAATTACAATACAAACATCCCATACATATCCCACCTCCCTTCCCTCCCCACAATAGCACAACAGAAAAATAAACAAACACACAAAACAAAGAAACACACCGACATACAGACCATGATTCTTCTGGGGGCTGACTAATTTAACTTACACTTTTTCAGTTACATCTTGACTCATGTACAGGTATATAGAATGGAATACAGAGAGCAAATGGAATAAAGAAGCAAAAAACAAAAACAAAATGCAGATGAAAACAGAAACAGTCAATCTTTCAACCCGTCCCATGCGCTTCCATCATGTCGGCCACATCTGTCCTCTCTAGATAACAAATGAAAGGGCCCCAAATGCTGTCAAACAATTCCTGTTTACCCCTGATGATACAGTATATGTGATTTTTTTCTAAGGGCAGGGTTGTTGTTAACTCAGAAATCTATCTCCCGATCCCCGGCCTACCAACCTGTTTCCAAGTTACGGCAATAACTCTTTTGGCCAAAAGTAAACCTATATCCAAAGACCTTTTCTGTCTCCTTCTGATGTTAAAATTAAGTGGGTATAGTCCTAAAATAAAGAGCTTTGGATCTAAAGGTATTTGTATGGACAAAATATCTTGGATACACTTTCTTACTGCATCCCAAAATGTTTTGATTTGGCTACACTGCCATAGACAGTGGAAAAGTGTACCTTTTTCTTTTCGGCACTTGAAACATAAATCAGGAATGGCACCATTGTATTTATTGATCTTCTCTGGCGTTACATAGACTCTCATCAACCAGTTATACTGCAGCAATTTAAGGCGTGAGTTAAACGTTTGGGATTGTGCCACATGCCTCCTCCCAGTCCCCTTCAGTGATGTCTTCATCATCTAAGTCCTCTCTCCATGCCTCCAGTCTCTCCATGGAAGACTCTGCAGACTGTCCTACCAGATGATTATATATCCTAGAAATGATGCCCCTGCCTAAACAGTTCATCAACATTACCTCTTCTATTGTAGACATAGTGGGATTAGAAAACAGATAAAAAAGGCACAGCAAATACAGAAAAGATACACAAAGATTCCTATTACTGTATAATACATACGGTCAACGTGTTCAACTGCGTGGCGAGATTGGAAATCATACATACATAGGGGACACACACACACACACACACATACACACACTTTAGGTTTTGCTTTCAGATTTTCTGTTCAATAACATGAGAAACAAAACAAAAAACACATATTAAGTCAAGTTTGATTGTGATTGGTGAATGAGAGTCTATAGCCTTACTGTATACTGATCAGATAATGTGCTGTTTGGATTGGTCAGGAGTGATAGCCAATGGGGATCGATACATCAGATCCTGTTGGTAAATGCCACACATGTCTAAAGAGTGAAGAGATAGCTACACACCTCCCTCCATGCAAAAAAGACAAAAACTTATTTCTGATTGGGGGGGGGGGGGGGGGGGGTGAAAGCCACAAACTTTGAATAAACAATCACTTCTTCACTCTTTATCATGCCTTGTGACATTTCTGAGCGCCTTGTTTGGGTGTGTGTGTCAGTGGCGGCTGGTGAGCTTGAAAGCAAGGGAGGTTACTCTCGCTGGCGACCGAAGGTCGAGTTGGTCAATCTATCCAATCAACAACCAATTTGGTTGAATAAATAAATTGATTGGTATTGATTGGTGTTCTGTTCTTTTCACTTTCAATAAACCCCACGTGTCAAACGCCGAACGTCAAACAAAGTCCCCATGAAATTAACCCCCATTACTTCCTGGAAAACAGCGCATCTTTCATGGTGACATCATGCTGCACCAGTCACTGACTGATATTCCATTGGTTTAGAATCTAAACCAAAGGACTATCAGGGGTGTCAAACTCAATTTCACCCACATCAGTGTTATGGCTGCCCTCAAAGGGCCGGTTGTAAATGTAACACAATATAAATGTATCTAGCCTATTGCCTCTGATTCGATTATTATTGGTTTTTAGTAATAAGTTAATACTTAACAACGAGCTCTGAAAGCAGAATTATAGGGAAAATAATGGCAAACAGACAACTTGTAGCCTCCAACTATTAAACAATTGAACAAGAGCTATTTTTAGCTGAATTATTTTGAGTAAATTGGATTGTTTGCTAGCTTTTGCGGGCCACATAAAATGAGATGCTGGGCTGGATTTGGCCCCCGGCCTTGAGTTTGACACTTTTGAATGATCCCTCAATCCCTCAAAACCAAGCCAGGGAAGTAAAGAAACCATTTCAGAGGGGTTCTAAAACAAAATAACATTCCCATCTCTTATGAGCTACACTGTGTACGGCTTGAACAGCTCTTTGGTTTGTATCAGCTCATCTAAACCGGTGTCCATCTCCTCTGCCACCTTTCGGATTTTCTTAGCAAACTTTGACTTGAGGCCCTTCTTCAGCTTGGGACCGTCTTTTCCTTGGGTGAAGAAGAAGTCCATGCCGAGGGCGAAGCCCTGCATCAGCCCTGCTGCCTTGCTGTTGGCCTGTACGGCCCTGAGGCTGGCCCCGCCCACCGCGGCCAGCTCTGCCACCCTGTCCACCCGCGGTGACTCCGCCCTGGCTCCTCTCAGTGTGGACAGGTCGTGTTGCCGTAGCAGCTCCATGCCCTCGTTGACAAACGTCAGGCAGCTCTGGATGTCCGCCATGAGGGCCTGGTACTCCTGGAAGTTCTTCTCGATTTTCTTCTTGTCCTGTGTGACGTTCACCTGCAGGAGCAGACTCCATCAGCGACTGGAACCAACCCAGTTACCCGAATAAAAAGTGGGCATTTTACATGTCTGCAAACCAGGGATACGTACAATCTCAACGTAGATTTTAGAAACAAAATGGCGGTTAATTTGAAAACCCTGCTGCCTTTCCAACTCTAAACGCAAATAAAACAACTTTGGCTATGTTCAGGCAAGTAAAACAACTTGGTTAAGGTTAGGATTATGGTTTGGTTTAGGCTTGAATAACAGAAGCGTTAAATGTGACATACGGTTGAAATGTAGACTTTGAACACGCTGGGAGTCAAACCCCGGTCTCTCATGTCAGACGCAAAGGCTTACACACCCATCCGCCCGACTCCTACACCCTTACTGTCCACCGTGCTATAGACGCTTTCACCGTTTGTAAACAGCGATGACGTATTCCGTGGGCGGAGCTGAACTCGTTGCAGAAAGTTACAACTAGCGGTTCAGCTGTCATAGAAATATGGAAGATCCCGACGCCTCCTCCATGTATTTTAAAGCTTCACCAGCAACAGACAGGTTACCTTACACAAATAAGCTTAACTCTTTCAATGCGGTGAGGTTTCTTGACCCATACTCACTGTCAGGATGGGTCTAGGATCCAATACATCACAAAGTTGCACTGCCGGACATCGTCATATTCCTAGCGGTAATATCCAGAATCTATACGCATACGGCACAAGACATCTTTTTCCTGTATTCCGGGGATCTCTCTCGTTTCGGCTTGAGTTCCGCAGAGTTTTGGCTACAGCGATGCATGCGCAACTAACCCTGTGACGTCCACCGTAAAAAGGGTCTATTTCAATAGCAGACTATCAGTATTTACATGCAAGGTTTAGGTTGATATAGTACACATATCTAGAAATGTTGACATGCTGCATATTTTCTGTTATAAACATTATACGTAACATGCCAACGTTTTACTCTGGGGACCAGGCTGGTGGAACAGAGGAGCAATTTGTGCATTATGTCTATTTTTTTCTACCACTAGATGGCATCAACAATCTGAGATTTGCACATACAATTCAGGAAGACGACATAACGTGATGTGTTGTCAAGATAGACCTTTGTCACAAACATGGCTGACGCACTTCTGCAGGGTAAAGATCAGTTTAAGTTTAAGTTTATTTATTTGCACTCATTTAAAACATAATATAACAAACATACACATTTGCCTACATATTGTGCAGGTGAACATCTAAAAAACCCGAGAGAGCTTTTAAACATGATGTCACCTCTTATCAATACACAATCAATAAATTAAAAACAGAAATAAAACTGAATAAAAGAAAAACATAAAAAAGTGTGGGTGTGCTGTGTGTGAAAGGGTGTATGTGGGCGGTAGAATTAAGTTAGGTTCATCAGATAGATCTTAAATTTGTGTTTGAAATGATTGAGAGATTTGAACTGGGATACAAGATGATAAATATTGTTCCATATCTGGACACCCCTATATCTGATAGAGAACTGACAGAGTCCAGTGCGGTAAAATGGGAGGTGTAACAACTTGGCTTGTCTAGTGTTGATATTGTGAACGTTGCAATTTACCTGAAAAAAAGCTTTACAGGGCAAGGGAGTGGAAACATCCTGGGACAATACATTGAAAATAAAAATACATGTTAAGTACTTATTTAAATTGAAAATTGTTAAGATATTTAACTGTTTAAAGAGCGAATCTGAATGAGCAATCCAGTCACTGAAAGTTGAAATTCTACAAAACCTTTTCTGTAATAAATAAAGCTTGTGAAGGTGAGTAGGATAAGTTGCTCCCCAGATTATATTGCAGTATGTAAGATATGGATAGATTAAACTATAGTAAAGGGTTAATAGGCATTTCTGATTAACCAGACTTCTAAATTTACGAATAATACCAACAGACTTCGATATTTTATTGCATACATGATAAATATGGCTCTTCCAGCTCAATCTTTCATCAATCAAGACACCAAGAAAACTTGTTGATGATACCTGGGCAATTTGATTATTTCCAATAAATAAATTTGAATCAGATTTATGGTATGTTTTATTTTTGGATGTAAATACAATAAAACTGGATTTTTTCCACGTTTAATGATAATTTATTTAACTTGAACCATTTGGAAATGTATTCTAAGTCTGAATTAGCGTTGGCCATAAGTACAGAGAAATCATTATGCGAAAATAATAAATTTGTATCATCTGCAAAAAGTACAGGAAATAAACAGGACATAACTGCAGACAGGTCATTAATATAAATAAGAAACAAAAGTGGTCCAAGAATTGATCCCTGTTGGACCCCACAGGTTAAAGTAGAATACTCTGAGGAAAATCCATTAACATTGACAAACTGTTGTCGATTATGAATATAATTGTTGAGCCATTTATAGGTAGTTCCAGAAAATCCATAATGTAGCAGCTTTTGCAAGATGTCATAATTAACTGTGTCAAAGGCTTTGGATAAATCGAGAAATATTCCTAAGGCATATTCATTTTTATTAAAGGCATTGTGAATTTTGTCAACTAGCTGAAGTATAGCCATTTCTGTGGAATGCTTTTTCCTAAATCCATATTGATGTTCATACAGAATGTCCCATTCCTGCAGATGATTCATCATTCTATTGTAAACTAGCTTATCCAAGACCTTTGAAAAACAGGGAAGAACAGAAATAGGGCGATAATTACTAAATTGACTACAATCACCAGATTTAAACACAGGGACAACTTTCGCAATTTTAAGGTCTTTTGGTATTAATCCCGTTTCCAAGGATTTAGTGAGAACATAAGTCAATGGCCCAATAATAGAAGAACTAATCCTAATAATTAGACTTGATCGGATGTCATCGTGTCCAGAAGCTGAGTCTTTCAGACTAGTTATTATGTCAATAATTTCCTTCTCAGTGGGAGGATTGAAACTTTGAATAGGATGATAGCAACCTTTCAAGAACTCTATTGGAGAACCATCAATATGATCAATCCTCTTTGACAGAACTGAGCCAATATTGACAAAATAATTGTTAAAAGCACAAGCAATTTCAGATGGATCAGAGTATTCTCTATTTTCATCAGCAAACTGGGATGGAAGAGTGGTTGAAGATTTGTTTCTATTCAGGAGCTGGTTGATGACTCCCCATGTAGATTTTATGTTATTTGAAGCCTCATCAAACTTATTAGAGAAATACTTTTTCTTAACAATTCTAATTAGGTGATTATATTTATTTCTATACTTTTTATAGTTTGCAGTATTCGAGAGGGATGGATTACTGAGGCATTTCTTATACAACTTATTCTTAGTTAGTAAGGACTTGTGAAGACCTGGAGTAAACCAGGGTTTCCTGAAAGTTCTGTCTTTTTTTGTTTTCTTACTGACCAGCGGAAAACACAGATTAAATACTGAGTTAAATGAAGCCATTAATGACTGATATGCTTGTTCCACATCATCATGAGTATACACATCATCCCATTGGACATCACCAATTTGCTTCTCAAAACAGACAATGTTTCTCTCATTAAACACTCTAGACCTTTGAGGTTTGACTACCTCCTGCTGGATGTTTAAGCTTGTTGATGTTAAATGAAACACTGGAAAATGATCTGATATGTCAGAGTAGAAGACACCAGACTTCCATACATTATTAAGAGAGTTGGTAAATATGTTGTCAATAAGGGTTGCAGATGAGGCAGTCATTCGGGTTGGTTTGGTGATTAAGGGGTATAACGAATTTGTATATAACATATTCAGAAAATCAGCTGTGAGGGAATGGGACTCACTGTGAAATAGGTTGATGTTAAAATCACCTAGTAGAAAACACACTTTACCTTCTCTATTAATTTTGTTCAAAACACAAGCAAGACTGGAATTGAAATATTCAATGTTTGCATCAGGAGGCTTGTAAATACAATACCTATAATAACACATTTCCCAGCAAATACATCACAGGAGGATATTTCAAGAAAGAGTGACTCAACATCACAAGACTCTGAATTTAGAACTAAATCATCCCTTGGTTTGACTTGAAGTTCATGGTGTACATACAGTATATAGAAACACCTCCTCCACCTCTTCCAGTTCTACAATGGTGCAGGGAATGATAGTTAGGTATGTCAAAGAAAGATGTAGACTCATTTGACAGCCATGTTTCTGTAAAAGCCAAAATTGAAAATGTGTGATTTAAAGATGATAAAAAATGAATAAGTAGGTCATGGTTTTTGGAGAGACTACGCACATTTAAATGAAATGTTGAGAACTGCTTTGATTGGGGCTCCAACATATCCTGTAGTAAGGTGTTAAAATGATCAATACTGAAATAATCACAAGAGTGTGACTCAGATGTTAGAGAATTAAGACAGTTTGAGTCAGGATCAAAACACTCCATAAATTTTGTATTACTCTGATTACTTGGCTCCAAAAGGTTGAATCCCGTAGCATTTGGAACAGATGGTCTCTTGCACTCAGCAGCTAGGTTCTCATCATCAATGTCATGATAGGGAAATATGGAGACACACTCAGAACAAGTCCAAGAGCTCCATTCACTCATGTCATATTCATGTTCATCAATAGATGTGCATCTCAGGTGATAACACTTTTTACAGCAGGAACAATAAACGGTTTTCTGTGAAAGAATATTATGACAGGTATAGCACAGAGAGCATTCCATTAGTGGGCATGGACATGCTCATGAATCAGTTACTAAATGAGAATGTGTGTGTAAGCAGGTGTATCTATCTTCCAGAGGTCCCTGGTTTGGTGCTGGTTCTCTTGGGTTTCTCGTCAGGTTTCTTAGTTGGTGGGTGAACGATGAGCTTGTCATAGCGGAGGTAGGCGATGTCCCCCCTCTTCCTGGCTTCCTTCATTGCAGGGAGGAGATCTCTGCGTTTCTGCCGGACCGCCTCAGGGTAGTCCTCATTGATGTAGATGTTAGTGCCTGCCAGTTTTTTGGCATTGCTGAGAACTTCCTGTTTGTCCTTGAAGCGCAGAAACTTAGCGACAATGGGCCTAGGCCTGGTGGCCTCAGATGAGGTCTTTCCAGACCTGTGGGCACGCTCCAGCTCAATTTTCTGGTGGTCAATTCCTAATTTCTCTGACAGCAGCTTCTTCACTTTGGCCTCAGAATCTGACCATGTTTCACTCTCAGACTCTTGGATGCCATCAAAAATGAGATTGTTGCGCCTGGACTGGCTCTCATTGTAATCCGATTTCTCATTGAGGGAGATTAGGCTTTTGTTGACAGTTTCCATTACAGTTTTAGACAATTTAAGATCATCAAACTCCTTTTGGGTGAAATCCAGACTAGCTTTAAGTTCATGGACTTCTTTCTGCAGCTCTGCCACCCTTTTGTTTGAGGACTCAAAAACAATTTCCACACATGTCTTAAAACTCCTCTCCTGTTGTTCAAGGAGAGCTTTATAGAACTCCTTTTGCTGGTCAAGCAACTCACGCACCTGAGCCATGGAGACAGTCTCTTCTGTTCCCAGATCACTTGTCTCCTCAGGGATGTTGATGGGTTTGGCTTTAGGCATGGCAGTAGTTGGCTTCTCCAGCTAACAGGCCAGCCAAAATTAATCCACCAAATATCTCAAAAAGTAGCGACCATCCGTCGGTATTAAGATGTTCTATCCACTTGAATCCCACAAAAGAACAAGTAGAGACACAAATTTGAAATACCAGGTCCCTTAAATTCAGGTAATTTGTTAAAAATAGGTCTGGATGTTAGAGAGCTTCAAACAAATCCACCATTTGTCAGCATCATCGTTTCAACTTTCTGTTGTCTCTGACTCTCTGATTCCATTTTGTCTTTCAGCATTGTGTAGTAGAGTAGGCATGCAGGTGTTGTCACTGTCATATATTTCTGTTGTTTCAGAGGACTATACAAATAATTGTATTGTGGGTCACAAATTGAGGCCATAGAAAGTTGGTTTCTTAACATTGCTGGCAATGGTGAGAACTGGCAGTAGTAGGTTAGCCATGTTTGTGAAATAGGTATATTACAACAATGCTATATGTGTTTCATTATAAGATTTCCCTGAACTAATAGCTGAAAAAGTGCGTTTAGGATTGCATCCCCTTTTAACTGACTATGTTTAGGAAATATTGAATGATGAAACTCAATGTATGTTTGTTTTGAAAAGCTATGGTCAACTATGTTTGATTTGATTTCTCTTGATTTCTGATTTCCCTTCACCTAAAGGAATGGATTTCATCAGTTGGGAGACAACAGTTGGACAGTTCTTGAGCAAGACAATTTATCCTTGACCTTAGACTCAGATATACTCCTCTCTTTGCATCTTTAACACGCACTCCGTAGGCTACAATTTAGTTTCACATCTGTCACCTTCTTGGCGATGGCCGCTGATGCTCCAGTGACGCCGCCGGCTGCAGCCACGCCCACTCCGACTGCGCTCAGGGCCAGCGAGGCGCCCAGGGTGAACGGGGCCAGAAGCACGCCTGCCACCACCGCCACGCCTCCCAATGCACCCGTAGCCCCACCTGTGATGCCAGCGATCTTTGTCCCCTTGGAAACCTCAACATTTAAGGGAATTGAATTGAATAAACGTCAAATGAATTGCAAACTGAACTGAATGTATCCGTTTTGACACACAAAAGGGCAAGGTTTATCAAAAGTACCAGCATGTACAGTATGTTATATTTTAGATATTTAGTTGGCGATCTTATCCAGAGCCACTTATTTCAGTTGCAATAGTGGAATAAACTTGAATTCATAGATTGATGAAGTGAATGCTTTGACAGATGTGATCTTTATGACTGAATCGACTGCACTCCACATGGCCTCTGTGTTGTCAACATTACCTTGTCTAAGTTGTCAGCGATGCTGAGCAGCTCATCAATGTGGGTCTTCAGGGTGCCGCCGTGCTGAGTCAGCAGGAGAATGTACAGGTGGATGGCATTGTAGATCCGCCGAGCTTTGACTGTGATGATCCTGGAATAGATGATAAGAGCACTTCAGATTATTATAATCCAGGAGGGTTGCAGTCAGAGTCAACACCACCTAGTCGAGTCCAGTCAACTCCCAGACCAGGTGGAGTTCACATCAAGACATTTAGACCAGAACAAATCTGAACAATCTTATTCAGGGCCAAGACTAAAATAGGCAACAGTGTGCATGACATTCCAAATCTGACAAGGCAGCAGTGAACATGTCGTCCCTCACAAATGATGCAGGCAGCCTTTTGGCTCGTGACAAAATGCATCATCTCTCTCCAAGTTTCATCAAAATTGAAGCAGAAGTTGTAGCACGTGACAATGCTGATGAAGGCTGTTAGCTCAAACGTGTTTGTTGTTTCTGCTGTCTGTACATGACCATTCAACTCTAAAAGGACATTCTAGAGTGCTGGGCCCCGTTCCAATACCCATACTTCCATACTATTTAGTAGGCAAAAAAAGAATTAGTATGTCCCAATACATAGTATGTCAGATGCAGTATGCCAAGAGTACCAGGATTTTGTACTACATCAGCTCCTATTTCGGAGTATGAATCGATGCATGCTGCGCCAGCCAATCTTCCCCACAATCCTTTGCGCAGCGGAAGTTCTTCTTCTTCTAATGTTTTATGGCGGTTGGCAAATAACTTTTTGTGCATTACCGCCACCTACTGGAGTTACGTCGCACTGACTGAGCTGCGTGTATAATCCACGCTCACCTCCATGACGCCGTGAACACGTCAATAACTATGATAAAAACACTGACAGAAATATGCACGTTATTATACTGTTAAGAATGAGACTGCATGTAAGTATCATCACATCAGTTTATTAGAAACAACAACATACATTACAATATAACAGCAATTTGTTTATTTGATTGTCTGTTCCAATTTTGTAAATGCTTAGTCTGAATTTTTTGTATAATGTACTGTTTGTTATTGCCAGACTTTGTTTATTGAAAAAAAAAATGTGGCGCTGCGGACGTCGGCGGAAGTGAGCAAGAGGTCGGAGTTCAGGAAGCTCATGTGACGACAGATGTAGTGTGTCCCAATAGTATGCATTTTGCATGCATGCTACACACTACAATCCATACTTTGTGAGGGCAGCGGCAGTACATACTACAAGAAAGAAGTACAAGTATGGGTATTGGAACGCAGCCCTGGCCTTTTTCCTTTTTTAGCCTTTCAAAGTTTGAATGTATTCATTATAGCGCCCCCATCAGTCCAATTACTTATTTTAAAATTCCAGAACAGCATGCCAAAATGAGCCACCCCTCCCAAGTTTCAAAATGGCACAAAATGGTGTCTGAGATATTACGGTCAAATTAAAAAGTTTGATCTTTAATTCTAGTGCTCACATTAGGCCAGGGGCGTCCAAACTTTTGTGAATAGGGGCCAGATTAGATAATGTGCAGATACATATTAGTACATACTTAGATACTTAAGAGTACAATTGTACTCTAAGGATTTTTTTTTACCATGTGAAAACATTAGCTGCGTCTGCGTAGTTCCTACTTGGTGCTTGTCTACAAACTGTATGATAGTGCTGTCATCGTTAGGTGAACGGGAAAAAAATGCAAAGTGAACTTGCTTGATACTTTGTGGAGGGCCACAAATAGAGAAACAAAGTGATCGCCTACTTCCTGCTTCAGCACTGTACCAGAGATTTTCATCCACCATTTATTTTCCCATAGACATTTCGTAAAATGTACAAAGTAATAGTTTTACTTTGTCAAACCAACGGTTGAGCTATATTTAGAATCGGGAGAGACCTACATAGGACATTTCACTCGGACCAAAACTTAAAAAAACTGCATCGAAAAAATATTTTCTTTAAATCCGCAATTTTCTTTACGTTTTGGTCCGAGTGAAATGTTCTATAGAGACAGTCAGCATGTGTGGGAACGCCCCCAAAATGTTATATGGCTGGCACGCGAGTGGGGTAAAACTGACGATATATCTCAATGCTGCGGCTCTAAACTACAGGTTTGGGGGTTCTAGAGCAGAACACAAGACGTCTGCTCAGATGTGCGTTTACTGCGGTGGTTAAATCCCCGATCGTGTCTGCCTGGGCTGGGCTAGCAGCTAAATTTTAACTTTGCTGAATGGATAGAACGGTGGATTTAACCCACCCTGACCACGCCCCCAGCCAGGCTGAGCCAGCTAACCCAGCGTCTATGACGAGACATCGCCTCAACCTATGGTCTCGCCTGTTTCTAAATATATACCAGCTCAGTGGCCTTGAGGTTTGAGTGTCTGCCCTGAGAGTGGGAGGTTGTGAGTTCGATCCCCGGCCGAGTCATACCATGCGACTGCCCTTGGACTGAGCAGTCGCATTTCCTCGCTCTCCTGCTTCCTGACTCCCCAGCCTGCTCCCTGCAAAAAACCTTCTGCTCTCCGCTGGCTATTCATAGAACCTAAACCTGAAGAATTATGGAATTAATAAGCTGGTCTCTCAACGCGATTGATAAGATTATCTCCACAAAGAATGCTGGACCGGGTGAGCCAAAATGCCCGGATGGGACGTTCTCAGCGGGGTACGTTATGGATGGTTGGAAAAAGTGGCAAACCCTTTGCCTTGCCATTTTGACAGTAGAAGATGTAGAAGATGTTTACCAATTCGGGTTCATGATAGCTGGACATCTGCTAATTGGTGTTGGCATTGTAGTCGTCTATCGGAAAATTTGCATGCTGATGGGGAAGAACGAAAGCCCACAGATAGCCTCTCTCATCAACATGGTAAACGAGTTGGCCCGTGTTGGGAATTCTCAGTCTAATGCGGTCATAGAACGCATGAACATTCAGACAAATACGATCACTGAGCGCATATCAAAGGTGGAAGCTATGCCTGCTGAAGTGGTCAAAAAGCTGGACGAGATCTTGGAGATGATGCACAATCGGGACTGAAGTGATTTAAGTTGCAGAGACGAGCCCCGAGGAAAGATTGGGATTATACCTTCACTCGGATAACCAAATTATCCATCATTGTTTTTTCATTTGGACCCCTAGACTGCCGGATGGTGCATGACAAATTATCCCCGTTATGAAGAGCTGGTGGAGACGAGGAGCAAATCCCCCCCCCCCAGCCACCTCTCACCTACACAGCTGCAAGATAAGACTTTGGTCGAGGCCGTTCAACAACGAGGAGGCCTCCGTTATCTGGCTGTTTAGGCTCCATAGCTCACATGGACAATTTACGGACATTCCTGCCGACAAGCAAACTGATTCACACACATATCCTCCCCCCATCCCCCCCCCCCCCCCCCCCCCCCCCCAAGCAGCACAGTCCAGCCTATAGCTCTTGCAAAACCCTTCCTGGACGCCACCACCCCCAACCCCCCCCCTTTCCTCAAACAACCTCCCCCCTGGAGCTGCAATAGTCAGCATAACCTCGTGCGTGCGACGGTGATGAGCTTCTCACTCCCCTACCCACTGCAACACCCCCCCCCGCAATCCCCCTCCTCCCCCCCCCCTTGTAATGTCTGTAAAATTCCTTACATAGAACAACAAATGTTCATGTATTGTAAAATATCCAAGTGTGCCTCTATTACTCTTCAAAATTGTAATAGTGTTATAATCCTTAATTTGAGTATTAATGGTGATATCCATATGTTCCATGTCTGTTCCCTTTATGTTAGATGTTCATGAGGACCGCAATGGAAATAAGCCTGAGGCTTTCTTGTGTTTTTATCCTCGGTGACTGTCTGTCCTTGTATCTGTACCCTGTGTATGTTGACATTCACCAAATAAAATAAAATAAAATAAAACCAAAGACTATAAAAATGGGACCCATTGCCTCCCTGCTTGGCACTCAGCATCAAAGGGTTGGAATTGGGGGGTTAGATCACCAAATGATTCCCGAGCGCGGCACTGCTGCTGCTCACCGCTCCCCCAGGGGATGGGTCAAATGCGGAGAACAAATTTCGCACACTCAGGTGTGTGACAATCGTTGTGACTTTACCTTTATATCTGAACCGTTTGGTTTGAACAAGTAAAAATATTTTTATAAGCATTTCTATGGGAAAATAAATGGAGGATGAAAATCTTTGGTACAGTGCTGAAGCAGGAAGTAGGCGGTCACTTTGCCTCTCTATAGTATAATTTGAAAGACAAGACGGGGACCGCTTAAAATCAGTCCGCAGGCCACAATTGGCCCCCGGGCCGGACTTTGGACATGCCAATCCGAGTAATCACCAGAACTAAAAATATTGCACACATTTCTAGGGACTCAGTGTCTTCCTCAGAAACTTCAAAACAGATTAACACCTTATGGAAGATCCCCCAAAAATTCATATTAGGAATAAAAAAAAGAGTAAATTCATTACTTTGTTTCTTCCTCCCCTTTAAGTCTGGGCTCCAGGCATTCCCAAGCTGAAAGTCAATAAAATCACAACTAAACACTCTAAGAACACAGAATATCAGTTCCAACAACTTCATTTAAAACTGGTTTTCTCACTCACATGTCACTTTCTTCCACCAATCCATCAGGTAGTTGGCATCCTGGTGGAAGATTGAATGAGGATATTTGAGAGGTAATTCACAATGCCACAAAATCCCTATATTTATAGTCACAACGGCTCCTCATGGTTGTAAAATGATTACCAGGGTTTGAGATGTGCTGTCCCGCTGGCCTCTTACAGGAGGCTTAGACAGTGAAGAAGGCTGTATTTCGAGGTACATCGATTGCTGTTGAACTACAACCTAAAAACATGACACATTCTGTTTCAGCGTTAGTGAATCTTCTATGGCCACCATGTAGCTGTGATAATACATACATGATGTAGAAGGACAGTCATGTCATCCTTTCCTTGCTTTACCTGCTGACTTTTCTCCCTCGTCACTACATCGTCATTCATGTAGATTGGGTTATCAGTGACGTTATTTGTCCGGATTGTGACCTGATTGAAGAAATAAAAATAATAATGATAATAATAATATTCAACACATATTCCAATTACCCATGGTGTAACTGATATTTTACCATCATTACTCTGACCAATTAGCTCATATCGATCACATTTGGAATGTAGGACAATATTATAATGATTCAAAGTGGGACTTGGCAATGTTTTGTGTTTACTTTCATCAAAACAGAGTTTTGTATATTTTCATATTCACTCTGCACAGGAGCGATCACATTTCAAGATGTGGTGTGGATGGAGCCTGTTTTCTCTCACTCTCCGCATTGTGTGAGTGACCAGAAGTCCTTGGTTACCATACAGAGGACCCATGGAAGCTGGATTACAGACAGTAGGCGGCCACGGAGGAGCAGACGGAACCAGCTGAGTGTCCTCCTCTGTATCACTGATCTGCAGGACAACATTTCATTGCATAGATAATAGCTTATTTATATTATTTATTATTATTAATTATTTCTATTTATTTAGCTGATTTAATATCATATTTGATTTGACCCTTGGAACCAGTTTAAATGCTATTGTTGAACAATGAGGCATCAATGCCTGAAAAACCAAATAGTTCACCCCAAATGAAAATTCAGGCATTATCTAGTGTTGTCTATAACATTACTCAAAACTTACAAAAATCTCATGCAGCATAACATCCGAGTGTTTTGCAGCCAGAGGATTCCACTGTGGTGCTAAAAGTCCAATATTTACCTCATTATGTCCAATATTTCCCTCGCTGACTATGATGTCAGTAAGGAAAACACAGACACTGTATGGACATTTGATGCTTCTTTTGGAGCTGTAAAAGATGACTGTTGAGTTCAATAGGCGAGGGCTGAGATGAGACTATGGTATTTAACTTGCTAAATGTTTAATGGCCCTACAAACATCACTGGGATTTCTGGCCGACCTGTAGATGACAGGATTTGTATTTTGGGGTGAACTATTTATTGAACAGAGGGGTAAGATTTTGTCTGACCTCTCATTACACAGAGATACCTTTGTTATTTGCAGACTGTTGTTGCTGAGTGTAGGTGACTGGGTGTCACATCCTCCTGAACTTCTAACTGTCCACTTCTTCGGAGGCACAGGCGGTGGCGAGCTGGCCGCACCTGACTGAGTGTGAATGAACATAATTACAGAGCATCAATATCCGACAGAGGATAAAAATGTGAAAGATACAAAGGGAAAGTGAAAAAAGTGAACAGCGAGCACACTCCAATTTTTTTTTTTTTTTTTAAATAACTTTGGCGCAAGTCACATACAATATCAAGTCACAGTAGGAAAAGCCAGCACACAAAAAAGTCCTTTCAAAGGTTTAATAGCTGTAGTCTGGGTAGGGCAGCAGCACAGCAACAAACAGTTTCGGCACACAGGCCTTCCTCGGTGTTGTCAACACAGAGGAGGGCCTGTGTGAGAGACATTAGACAACACTGCTGAGGCTGCAGTTTACTGAGTGAGCACCGACCTGTGGTGAATATGTATTCATATTCAGAGGAGTGGTAGGAGACTGGGGAGTGTAGCTCCATCTCTCTCTGACTGGGGGAGGGAAGGTCCTGGGCGTGGGGACTGGTGGCTTTGGCTACAAGAACACACTGATGAGTATCATTCAACCAGGTCTTACAACAGTTTCACTTTAGTATACACAGTGTACAGTACAGCGCATCTATCAGAACTGGATCAAACAGGACATGCAAATAACTGTCTGGATCCCTTTAAGTAGTAAGTAAAATCAGTAAGTCAGTAAAATCAGTCAATCAATGAGTAAAAATCAATTCAGTCAGCTAATTACTTAAGTCCTACCTGTGCCATTGTTGCTCCTGCTGTATCCTGGGTTGAGTGCTGATCACGACTGAGCCTTGGAATGTCAACCGCTCTGCTCCGACTGGTTCATCGACTTCAGGATAAAGCTTACACAAGGAATGTCAGTAATGTATCTGTTCAAACCGGAATCCATGCTGTAGCCCTGTTGTATAGACAGCTGTGGAAGAAACACTGATGTGATTTACAGTAACAGCATCAGCCTGTAGGCTATATGATGAATCCAGTGTCAAAATGATGATACTGTATTATCCAAACAAGAGGATCTAGGAGTGCTGCGTGGGTCTGCAATCAGGACAAACAGGAAACAGGACGGGCTCGTCAGGAATGGGCTGGATCAGTGAAGAAGTTTAAGTTTGTAGATGTAGATTTATTCTTTTACAATGTATATGACAATTTGAATAACAAAGTCAACCTTAGCTGTAACACAATAATTACCAACACAAAAATAAAATAAAAATCAATGTGCTTTAACTCCCCCTGGCTAATTTCAGAAATGTCTCAAAAGGAAACAATTGATTTACCGAGGAAGCAGCAATACCAGGGGTTCAAGCCTATTGCCCCTGAAGGGGCTAGAATATCTGTCATAGGGACACATTACAGGGATTGGCCCAGTGGTATGGATGGTTAGAAAAACAGGAAATGAGGTGTTGGTTGTATCGCTGGAATTTGGTAGATTGGTATCAACTGCTGACCTCCAGGTAGCCACCTGGTCCTAAAATGGCATGCGAAGGCCTAAAAACAAACAGGGTTTGAGCCTATTGCCCCAGAAAGGGTTTGAATATCTGTCATATCTGTCATTGGGGCAAATTCAGGGATTGGCCCAGTGGTATGGATGCTTAAAAAACAGGAAGTGAGGTGTTGGTAATATCGCCAAACTTTGGTAGATTGGTGTAATTTTTTTTGTTTCTGAGTAGTGGGTGAGTTTTCTAGCCTACTGTAGGTGTAAAATTTGGTTACTGTGGGCCTTAGGTCTTTTGAGATATACACAGTTTTACGGAAGAAAAATAATAAATAATACTACTACTAATAATAATAACAATAATACTAATAATAATAATAATAGCAAATACAATAGGGGTTCCAGCCCCTTCGGCAGCAGAATTATAGGGAAAATAATGGCAGACAACTTGTAGCCTACAACTATTAAACAATTGAACAAGAGCTATTTTTAGCTGAATTGTATTGCACAAATTGTATTGTTTGCTAGCTCTTGCGGGCCACATAAAATGAGGTGCAGGGCCAGATTTGGCCCACGGGCCTTGAGTTTGACACTTTCGGACTTTTGAATGATCCCTCACTCCCTCATTCAAAATCAAGCCAGGGAAGTATGTTATGACCCGGTCTAGAAGTTTTGACCACAACATAAACTTAGATACTGACAACAATGAAAAAGTATGTGTGATTTCATTTTCACACATAAAAAGAGAAACAGGGACACTGGACTCTACTCTCACATGCTGCTAACAGAACAAGCTAACTTAAAGCCTGAGGAGTAGGCCGAAGCCAAGGCTAAAGCAGGCATTGCAAGCAACAGCTAATACAGCAAGTTGAGTCCAGCATCACAACACATGACAATATGTACCAAACAGATTAACAATATAAATAGAATAAATAGTTAGTGCAATGTGGCTAAGACAGAGCTACCAAGCTACCCCAGCTTCCCAGTTGTCTAAGCCCAAAGACACAGAGACATAATGTGTCCAAGACAGAGCTACCAAGCTACCACAGCTTCACAGTTGTCTTAAGCCCACAAATTAAAACAAAATCACAGTTTGGAGGAGCAAAGAGGAAGCATGGAGGGCCAGTGTTAGCACCACTCAGCTAACACCAATTGTCATCTTTTAAAGCACAGGAGTTATATAGGGGCCTGTCCCTGGAGTGGCCAATCCCCAGCGACGATGTCACCAGCCAATCTCCACTGGCCAGCCAATCCCCTACTGCAAACACACCAGCAGGGAATAATCAAACAGCAGAGTCCTCACTCTCCACCACACACAAGGAGCAACGATCCACCAAAAAACTGAGGTCTCACTCCACACAGAGTTACAGAAATGCACAAGGAATAAAATACTACAATTAAAGCCTATTTTACTGTGCCTATATCGAGTCTGTAATCTCTTTCTCTATTATCTGTTGGTATGGAAACCTTGGTATTCAAGGGAGGAACTCTCTCGGGAGGATCGTGAGAGCGGCATCAAAAATAGCCGGAGTAAATTTTAGTAGCCTGGACCACATTTTTAACAAACAGGTGCTTAAAAAGGCCATGTCCATTCGCATGGACGATACTCATCCTCTCTGTTCAGAGTATGTGCTGCTCCCTTCGGGCCTTCGGCTAAAGGTTCCGAGGGCTACGAGAAACAGATATAAACTGTCCTTCGTTCCTGTTTCCATAACAGCTTTAAATGCTGCTGAGAGGAGGAGATAGTGCACTCTCTCTCTCTCTCTCTCTCTCTGTCTCGCTCTCTTTTCTCTGTCTCTCGTGCAGCTTAAACGCTGCTGGGCGGAGGAGATGATGCACTCTCTCTCCTTGTCTCTCTTCTTAGGTAGGTATTGCTGCTATAAATATTCTTTATATATTTTATATTCGAGATATATCTTTATTTATTTTTTACCTACCTATTTATGTGAGCTCAAATAGTCCTGGACTCTTATTACTTTTAAGTTCATGCACGTGTCTCTTACTACTTTTAAGTACATTGTACGTGTCTTTACTACTTTTAAGTACATCGTACAGATCCTTTGAGGTGTGTTTTTATTTTGTTTTTATTTTATTTTATCCGTGTTTACTTGATCCTTTTTCTGCTGGAAAACTGCTGCCATGCTCCATGTTTGTTTTAATTTGTTCATGTTCTGTTTTTTCATGTATTCGCTATGCTTTTTATGTCTGCTGCACACAAATTGCCCTTCGGGGACAAATAATAAACTTGAATCTTGAATCTTGAATCTTAAGGCCGTAAAGTAAAGAAACCATTTCAGAGGGTTTCTAAAAAACATTCCCATCTCTTATGAGCTATACTGCTTGAACAGCTCTTTGGTTTGTATCAGCTCGTCTAAACCGGTGTCCATCTCCTCTGCCACCTTTCGGATTTTCTTAGCAAACTTTGACTCGAGGCCCTTCTTCAGCTTGGGACCGTCTTTTCCTTGGGTGAAGAAGAAGTCCATGCCGAGGGCGAAGCCCTGCATCAGCCCTGCTGCCTTGCTGTTGGCCTGTACGGCCCTGAGGCTGGCCCCGCCCACCGCGGCCAGCTCTGCCACCCTGTCCACCCGCAGTGACTCCGCCCTGGCTCCTCTCAGTGTGGACAGGTCGTGTTGCCGTAGCAGCTCCATGCCCTCGTTGACAAACGTCAGGCAGCTGTGGATGTCCGCCATGAGGGCCTGGTACTCCTGGAAGTTCTTCTCGATTTTCTTCTTGTCCTTGGTGACGTTCACCTGCAGGAGCAGACTCCATCAGTGGTGGAACCAACCCAGTTACCCGAATAAAAAGTGGGCATTTTACGTGTCTGCAAACTAGGGATACGTACAATCTCAAAGTAGATTTTAAAGGTCCCATTCCGTGCAAAAGCTGTTTTTACTTGTAAATGCATATATACTGCTGTCATCCCTCCCTGTAATGAGTGGTCACAACCTCAGAACTGCCAGAGTTAGATTTGTCCCTATCCAGCTTCCCCCTGCAGTCTCCTTCAAGCCACGCCCCTTACACTCTGTTCCCCCAGACGGGTTAATGTGATGTCACTCGGGTCCTTAAACATACTGCGCGCGGTCTCTCTCACACAAGCTACCTGCACCATTTTGTCTATAGCCACAAAATTAACACTTCTAGCTGGAGCGACGCCAGTACGTGATCCAGCAACTGCGGAGGTGCATTCGGTAAGTCTAGGCATTTTGAGATGTCCTCTTTAGCGTAGCAACCGTTAAGTTAGCGATAGCTCGTTGCGAACGTTAGTTGTGGACACAACCTAGGATGCTGGTCCACAGACGCTAATCTGATTGGCCGCTGGGAGCCTGGGGCGGGCTCTCCCTCAGCGGCCAATGGGAACTGTTAGTTCTGAATATATTATAGAAACAGACCATTCTTGGGACGCAACGAGATGAGGAAGTGACAACTCCGTCAGAACAAACGGGGTTGCTATATTTTCGACAAATTAATCCAGAATCATGTTTTATAAGTAAGAGGTTTTATAAGTTTTATAAGTAAGAGGTTACAGCTGCACGAATTGGGACCTTTAAACAAAATGTCAGCATTTTACTTTTCTGCAAACCCATATAGTAGAATTTAAATTTGAAGGGAAACAGTGGTTAATTTGAAAACCTCAACGCCTATCAGGGGCGGACTGGCCATAGGGAGATTCTGGACATGTCCAGAATGGCCGCTAGGGGGCCGGGCCACCCGATTTTTTGTTTGTTTGTTTGTTTTTGTACCTAACCAGCCGGCGCTCATACATACATATATAATATTCGGCACATTGGAAGTTTTTAATAAAAGTTCTAATAAAGTTTTTATTTTTATTTTGAGAAT
Organism: Poromitra crassiceps; assembly: GCF_964638095.1. Classification (NCBI taxonomy): domain Eukaryota; kingdom Metazoa; phylum Chordata; class Actinopteri; order Beryciformes; family Melamphaidae; genus Poromitra; species Poromitra crassiceps. The sequence goes on from NC_139626.1 coordinate 47,832,040, forward strand.
TTATTTTAGATTTCGAACATAAATTGTATATAAATTATAATACATTTTAATCTAATGTAATTTCACGTAACATTTATTTTTGGCTCACTGCCCTCCATCCAGATTAATTTTTGGCCCTTCATACGAAAGAATTTGGGCACATCTGATTTAGCAGCTGTGCCGGACTGTTACGCTGTTCTGCTGTTGGGATAGGCGCATGTGTGGTTCTGATATTCTGAATATAGAAGCTACAGTGCAGTATAAATAAGGTTGTACATTGATTTCCCTGCTGTGCTGCTGTGTTTGGCCATTAAATACAGGAGAGAGAGACTCCTCCGGTTCAGTCTTTGTTTTTGGATATGTGAATGTTCATAATTAAGAGTGAGAGAGAATTGACTGAATTCTGTATGCAGAATATATAAGGAGACAATATTTTTTTGATCATTGTAAAGCCACAGCATAGTAATTAATGTGATGTGTGTAGTTCTTCATAGATCTAGCCTCTTCATTTTGCTCTCAAAGTGCACCAGATTGATGCATTTTAATTTAAAATAATTTAAAATCTTCTTCCGGGGGGGGCATGCCCCCGGACCCCCCTAGGGGGGATACGGACCCCCTGCCAAATGTCCCCACCACATTCCAAATCTAACCTATGCACTTAGCCACTATTCATTTCAACTAGGTAACTGCTAACTCCTGCTTTAGGGATTATATAAGTATTGTCTTGGCTGCCTGAACATAATTGCCCTGGACCCCCTAGTGGGTTTGAGGTCCACCCTCCACAATCTCTTCAAATCCTGTGGGAAACACAGGATTCAGTGCAGTGGTGGTGTGCCTACTGACGAGGCAGGTGTCAGCACAACATCCTAAAAGTGTCTTGAAGGCATTCGGCATCATCAGATTCTCTTGATAGCACAAAAAACTGTATTAGTGTTAAAATGACTGCAAAATGCGCAAAGGCCGCGATCCTGGCAGCTGGCCTGGCACCCTTCACGCGCTTGGAAAAAGGCCTCTTCACCTGCAACTCGAGGGCTGAATTTCAGTCCCAGTCCGCCACTGATGCCCATGTTTCCTCGACGTTATGTTTAGGCAAGTAAAACAACTTTGCTTATCTTTAGGAAAGTAAAACAATCAGAAACAGCTTTATTAGCCAAGTATGTAGTGTACACATACAAGGAATTAGACTCCGGTTTGCTTTGTTCTCATAGTACTCGCATAGAAAAAAACTGGTTAAGGTTAGAATTAAGGGTTTGAGCTTAAATAACAACAACAAAACAAAAACGTTATGTAGACTTTGAACGTCGGAGGCAAAGGCTTACGCCCATTCGCCACTCTGACCACAACCCCCTTAATGTCCACCATGGTATTTCAATAGCAGACTGTCAGTATTTTCACACACGCTACACGAGGTCTAGGTATTGATATACACATATCTAGAAATGTTGATGCGCTACGTATTTTTGGTTCAGAAACGTTATCCGTGGATTGCAGAAACGTAAAGTTTTCTTCTGGGGACAAGGCTGGTGGAATAGCAGTGTTGTGCCACTAAGTACAGCAATTTGTGCATTATGTCTATTTTTTCTACCACAAGTTAGCATCAAAAAGCTGAGATTGGCACATAAAATTCAGGAATAGAAGACAACATTATGTGATGAAATTCAATTTTTGTTTGTTTTGAAAATCTATCAAACTCTTCATATGGTCAACTACCGGTAAGTTTGATTTGATTTCTCATTGCCCTTCACCTGAACTTTAAGGAATGCATTTCATCAGTTGGGGGACAACAGTTGGACCGTTGTGCTCTTGAGCAAGACATCATCATCATCAGTTGACTGCGGAGCAGGTGACCACAAGTTTCCTCCATCTCACACAAGACAATTTATCCCTATTTTGCATCTTTAACATGTACTCAGTAGGCTACAATTTAGTTTCACATCTGTCACCTTCTTGGCGATGGCCGCTGATGCTCCAGTGACGCTGCCGGCTGCAGCCACGCCCGCTCCGACTGCGGTCAGGGCCAGCGAGGCGCCCATGGTGAACGGGGCCAGAACTACGCCTGCCACCACCGCCACGCCTCCCAACGCACCCGTAGCCCCACCTGTGATGCCAGCAATCTTTGTCCCCTTGGAAACCTCAATAAGTGAATATCATCAAATTAATTGTGAACTGAACTGAATGTATCTGTTTTGACAGATAAAACAGACAAAAGGGCAAGGTTTATCAAAGGTATCAGCATGTATGTTATATTTTAGACATTTAGGTGGCAATCTTATCCAGGTCACTTATTTCAGTTGCAATAGTGGAATAAACTTAAATTCATAGATTGTTGAAGTGAATGCTTTGACAGATGTGATCTTTATGACTGAATCGACTGCACTCCACATGGCCTCTGTGTTGTCAACATTACCTTGTCTAAGTTGTCAGCGATGCTGAGCAGCTCATCAATGTGGGTCTTCAGGGTGTCGCCGTGCTGAGTCAGCAGGAGAATGTACAGCTGGATGGCATTGTAGATCCGCCGACCTTTGACTGTGATGATCCTGGATTAGATGATAAGAGCACTTCAGATTATTATAATCCAGGAGGGTTGCAGTCAGAGTCAACACCACCTAGTCGAGTCCAGTCAACTCCTAGACCAGGTGGAGTTCAAGTCAAGACATTTAGACCAGAACAAATCTAAACAATCTTATTCAGGGCCAAGACTAAAATAGGCAACAGTGTGCATGACATTCCAAATCTGACAAGGCAGCAGTGAACATGTCGTCCCTCACAAATGACGCAGGCAGCCTTTTGGCTCGTGACAAAATGCATCATCTCTCTCCAAGTTTCATCAAAACCGAAGCAGAGTTGTAGCACTTGTGGCCTTTCAAAGTTTGAAATATATTCATTATAGCGCCCCCATCAGTCCAATTACTTATTTTAAAATTCCAGAACAGCATGCCAAAATGAGCCACCCCTCAAAGTTTCAAAATTGCACAAAATGGTGTCTGACATATTATGGTCAAATTAAAAAGTTTGATCTTTAATTATAGTGCTCACATTAGGCCAATCAGACTAATCATCAGAACTAGAAATATTGCAGACTCATATCTAGGGACTCAGTGTCTTCCTCAGAAACTTCAAAACAGATTAACACCTTATTGAAGATCAACATTTTTTTCATAATAGCAATTAAAAGAAAGTTAATTAATTACTTTGTTTCTTCCTCCCCTTTAAGTCTGGGCTCCAGGCATTCCCAAGCTGAAAGTCAATAAAATCACAACTAAACACTCTAAGAACACAGAATATCAGTTCAAACACCTTCATTTAACACTGGTTTTCTCACTCACATGTCACTTTCTTCCACCAATTCATCAGGTAGTTGGCATCCTGGTGGAAGATTGAATGAGGATATTTGAGAGGTAATTCACAATGCCACAAAATCCCTATATTTATAGTCACAACGGCTTCTCATGGTTGTAAAATGATTACCAGGGTTTGAGATGTGCTGTCCCGCTGGCCTCTCACAGGAGGCTTAGACGGTGAAGAAGGCTGCATTGCACAGTACATCGATTGCTGTTGAACCACGTCGTCATTTGTCTGGATTGTGACCTGATTGAAGAAATAATAATAATAATAACAATAACAATAACAACAACAACAACAACAACAACAACAACAACAATAATAATAATAATAATAATAATAATAATAATAATACAAAGGTTTTTCTCAACACATATTCCAATTACCCATGGTGTAACTGACATTTTACCATCACTACTCTCACCGATTAGCTCATATCGATCACATTTGGAATGGAGGACAATATTATAATGATTCAAAGTGGGACTTGGCAACGTTTTGTGTTTACTTTGTTCAAAACAGAGGTTTGTATATTTTCATATTCGCTCTGTACAGGAGCAAGATCACATTTCAAGACGTGGTATGGAAGGACTGTTTTCCCTCACCCTCTGCATTGTGTGAGTGACCAGATGTGGTGCATATTTGACCCTTGGAACCAGCTTAAATGCTATTGTTGAACAATGAGGCATCAATGCCTGAAAAACCAAATAGTTCAGCCCCAACTGAAAATCCAGTCATTATCAACACTGTAGGTGAGTTGATCTAAACTCTAAAGTCTATAACATTACTCCAAAAATCTCATGCAACATAATCCAAGTGTTTTGCAGCCAGAGGATTCCGCTGTGGTGCTAAAAGTCCAATATTTCCCTCGCTGACTATGGTGTCAGTAAGGAAAACACAGACACTGTATGGACATTTGATGCTTATTTTGGAGCTGTAACAGCCATCTTTTACAGTGTAAAAGATGACTGTTGAGTTCAATAGGAGAGGGCTGAGGTGAGACTATGGGGTTTAACTTGCTGCATGTTTAATGGTCCTATAAACATCACTGGGATTTTGGCCAACCTGTAGATAATGACAGAATTTTGTTTTATGGGTGAGCTATTTTGTCGTCGGACAAAATCTACATACTATAACATCACACAGACACCTTCACTATATAAATCTACATACTATAACATCACACAGATACCTTTACTATATAAATCTACGTACTATAACATCACACAGACACCTTTACTATATAAATCTACGTACTATAACATCACACAGACACCTTTACTATATAAATCTACGTACTATAACATCACACAGATACCTTTACTATATAAATCTACGTACTATAACATCACAGATACCTTTACTATATAAATCTACGTACTATAACATCACACAGATACCTTTACTATATACGTAAGTCTACGTACTATAACATCACACAGATACCTTTACTATATAAATCTACGTACTATAACATCACAGATACCTTTACTATATAAATCTACGTACTATAACATCACACAGATACCTTTACTATATACGTAAGTCTACGTACTATAACATCACACAGATACCTTTACTATATAAATCTACATACTATAACATCACACAGATACCTTTACTATATAAATCTACGTACTATAACATCACACAGATACCTTTACCATATAAATCTACGTACTATAACATCACACAGATACCTTTACTATATAAATCTACGTACTATAACATCACACAGATACCTTTACTATATAAATCTACGTACTATAACATCACACAGATACCTTTACTATATAAATCTACGTACTATAACATCACACAGATACCTTTACTATATAAATCTACGTACTATAACATCACACAGATACCTTTACTATATAAATCTACGTACTATAACATCACACAGATACCTTTACTATATAAATCTACGTACTATAACATCACACAGACACCTTTACTATATACATCTACATACTATAACATCACACAGATACCTTTACTATATAAATCTACGTACTATAACATCACACAGATACCTTTACCATTTGGAGACTGTTGTTCTGAGTGTCACATCCTCCTGAACTTCTTCTTACTGTCCACTTATTTGGAGCCACAGGCGATGCCGAGCAGGCCGCACCTGGCTGAGTGTGAATGTAAATAATTACAATGTACATCATCAGAGCTTCAATGTCTGACCGAGGATAAAATGCTATGGTGAAAGATACAAAGGGCTACATTGCTCATTTTATTTTTTGTTAATATTATTCAGTAATATTTTGATGCAAATGAAGACAGATTTTCCCCTACCATTGGGTCTGAGTTGGTATCTGGTTTGTAGAGCAATGACTAAAAGTACAGACTGTTATTTTGTTTGATCAAGTATGCTTTACTTACTTTTTTCCACATAATGTTGAAAGTGTCTGTTAACAATGAAATGTTATAAGCTATCAACCAAAATGTAAATCCAACTTTGGGGAGAGAAAATTAATGATTGTTTAAACATACTTTGAAAAGTTGAATTGCTACCAGTATTGCTCGTTTTTTTATTACATTGTTTGGATTGCCTAATGTCCAATTTTGATTTGTATTGTAATTCTAAACTAAGTATAGTAATACACAACAGTGGCTGGAAACTACAGTACTATACCATAAAATACAAACAGACCAAATTGAAGAATACAGTAAACACTGTTTGTAGTCATATTTCTCTATATACTGTATATTGAGTTTCACTTTCCTGTAAATCATAATACAGCAACTAGCTAGCAGTAACTTACTCTAACTAATCAGGGAAATAATTTAGAGTGTGCCTTCAAATGTCCACCTCATTTGAACTCTATTTGACTTCAGCCTCTAGCGATGATGACTTAGGAACATAGATGTCTGGTTCCATGAGAGACATTAGACAACACTGCTGAGGCTGCAGTTTACTGAGTGAGTGAGCACCGACCTGTGGTGAATATGTATTCATATTGAGAGGAGTGGTAGGAGACTGGGGAGTGTGGCTCCATCTCTCACTGACTGGGGGAGGGAAGGTCCTGGGCTTGGGGACTGGTGGCTTTGGCTACAAGAACACACTGATGAGTATCATTCAACCAGGTCTTACAACAGTTTCACTTTAGTATACACAGTGTACAGTACAGCGCATCTATCAGAACTGGATCAAACAGGACATGCAAATAACTGTCTGGATCGCCTTTAAGTAGTAAGTAAAATCAGTAAGTGAGTAAAATCAGTAAATCAATGAGTAAAAATCAATTCAGTCAGCTAATTACTTAGGTCTTACCTGTGCCATTGTTGCTCCTGCTGTATCCTGGGTTGAGTGCTGATCACATAACGGAGCCTTGGAATGCCAACCGCTCTGCTCCGACTGGTTCATCGACTTCAGGATAAAGCTTACACAAGGAATGTCAGTAATGTATCTGTTCAAACCGGAATCCATGCTGTAGCCCTGTTGTATAGACAGCTGTGGAAGAAACACTGATGTGATTTACAGTGGAATTGAGACTGGTGGACAGGCATACACCTACTGATATAAAGGATATTCAGACAAGCTTATGGATATGAATGAAACTTTCATCTACAAATCTCAATTAGGGCTCTAAGTTTCATATCAAATTAGTGTGCATTTTAATAAACTCAGAGCTTCACTTTTAAACTGACAATAATATGAATGCAAACATATTTGTAGATAATTTCCCATCTGTTCAACCTCATTCCAACCTGAATGTTTAGGTTATTTTACTAACAATGTACAAATGTCAGTACCAAGTCCTCTCTAGTGATATTAAACTGATTATTTTGTGAGCCGTCTCTGCACCATGAGTGTCATTATGTAATGTATCGCTATGCTAGTTATTGATATGTCTCCATGCCACCAAGATAAGCTCATTGAAATGATTGAAATTGGTAATTAAATGTGTTTTTCTGATCTACAATTGTGGCTGAAAACCAACTGACATGGCCATGGCCTGCCCCCTGGTGGTTGACTAAAGCTATAGCGAGAACACTGGGTCCATTACCCACTGTGGGGCATCATCCATCAGCTAATAGTACAAATGGCTACATGAAGGAATGCACTGGTTAAAATGTATTCATGAATAATCCGTGACCTTTGATTTTTGTAAACATTTAGAAAAGCTTCTGAAACCTCTGAAGAAAAGACACCGCAAGAGATACACAAACATTCCTATTATAAGACAGTCAAAGTTTGTGTGTGTGTGTACGTGTGTGGACTGGAAATGAATAGGTGAGATAGACACACACACGCTGTATCCAAACATACATACATTCATACACAGGCAAACTGTTATTGTGATGGGCTACACCTGTCTCCATTTTCATTATAATGTCGACTAAATGCAGCAACGAATTGAACTTTGGCGACAAGAATTCCACCTGTCTGTCTGACTGTATTGATTATTCATCTAATAGTGAACACAGTGTTACCAACTCTTTTCCCAGCAAAGTCGCTATTGGCCGCTCCGAAAGTCGCTAGATGACGCCACGTGCTAATTTGCATATCCAATATTGCACACACACAAAAAAAGTCTCAGTGTAGCCATTGTAATCATGGACTGTATATGCAGCAATTAGCTCTCCACTGTACTCCTTTTGCACATAGGCACATTTGTATGATGCTCTGATGAAGGCACATGCCGAAACGCGTTAGCCTAGCCTGAAATAAAAAAAATGGAAACCTGAGCAAAGTCTTGCATTTTAATTTTTGGGGTGCCGCTATTTCCACTCATGGAGTGATTTTTTCCTACAAGTTTCTTCTGTAGCTGAACACCCACAGCCAAGCAGGAAATTGAGGAAGCGCACCTGTTCTACATCTCAGCACATTTGTATTCCTTTCTTATATTTGTTGTGCAATAGGGTTTGTAATTTCATTCCCTGCTCTGGCTCTACGTTTGTTGTTGTTTTTTTACTGTGAATGTTGTTGTGTTGTTTTTTGTTGTATTCTGTGTAAACCCTGCTGCAAAACTCATTTCCCCAAGTGAGACAATAAAGTAAAGCTTGACTAACAGATTGAAGCAGTGCACATCCTAAAGGTTTTCCCGTCCTTTAATATTAACACCACCTATAAAAAAATTTACCATAAAGAACTGCTGTGAAAAATCCATTTGCATTTATTCTTTTACAATGTATATGACAATATGAATAACAAAGTCAACCTGGCTGTAACACAATAATAGGGCTGGGGCGTGTGACGTATGCGCGGGTGAGGAGCGCTTGCATTGTGGTCCAGGACGACAATCGCGGCTAGGCTAGTAGCAGCCACACCAAACTCCATTCATCTGGCAACTAAATGTAAGTAAGATAAGGTCAATTGAATACCACCACCAGAACATAATTTACAAACCTTATGAATCGTTAGACGCCACTCTCCAATTCGGCATACATATTATCTCCCAAGAAGCACTTTGTGAAAGTCAAATCTCATGTTTGGAAGTGGTTCGCTCTGCTGCTGTATTACCACCCTCCACTGTGTATTTTGCAGGTAGAGCGATGTGGCAATCACCGGCGAAACATTTTATTATATATATTTGGAATGTGTGCTTCTTATTGGACTATGTGTATGCCGAATTAGAGACATGCTTACAAGTATTCATAAAATGTTCATGTTTCCATAAAAAGTCTCAACTTGTGTTTAAACCGTAAGTGGCCCACTTCAAAAGCCTCGACGCAAGACTCATTCATTCTTCATTCTGAGTCTTGAAAGAGCTCGCCGATAGGGAGTCGGAGGCTCCGCTAAACTGGCGGAAACTGTACGCTACATACACATTAGCAATCACAATAAAACAGTACCTACCTCCCGCACAATGTTAGTTTAGCATAATCAGTATTCCCAAATATTGCGTCGTTTCCAATACCGAGCCCTTATTCAAATGCCAGGCGGACAGCGGGATCTAACTAGGTCACACATATTGGGACATGAATGACATTACTGAAGATGGATCAAATGACTATTTTCGATGCATCTCTTGCGCAATTCTATGGCCGGCGAAGTTGTAATATATCGTCATGTCATGCTGTCTTTGGGGCATTTATCAATTTAATTATTTCTGTTTTTTTTATCGTTTTTTTTGTCCTGCTATTTTACATTAAAGTAAATGGCGAGTGGCACTAGTGTAAAGGAGTCCGTCATATTTACCCACAATGCCTTGCATTGCTCGCCCAGACGTGATGTAGTTGCCCCAGCTCTATTACGACGGGGAAAAAATCAAAAATCAATGTGTCTGAACTCCCCCTGGCTAATTTCAGAAATGTCTCGAAAGGAAATAATTGATTTACTGAGATAAGTGGAGTCACATACACAACTAAGGCTTGTCCAGGTGGCTTTGTGTTGACTGCACATTGTAGATACGTATACACAGCTGTGGTTTTGAGGAAATCTAAATATATTTGAACTATTAAAGCAGCTACGAGCAACTTTTTCGATTGTTATTAAACAGTATAAATTTAATATCAATGCATCACATCTTACCTCTAATAGTCGACGAGACCAAAGCCGTGTGTATCTGAGATTGCTCCCTTAGGTGATTATTAAGTCTATAGTCTGTCTAAACTCGCGTCAACAGGGGGCTCTCTAGAGCGACCGGACCGGGTAACCCGGAAGTGAAACGCGGAAGTGAAACCAGGAAGTGAAACGCAGCTGCCTTCTTACGCCGTTTGCGCTGCCTAGCAACATAACATAAACAATGTGAACGCCACGCATACTCGCGGGAACATCTCTCGTTATATTCTAACAGGTTTTTTGGAAGTTATTTTGTGGTTATGGCCGAAGTGGCTGCTGCAAACCGTTTCATTTCACTTCCTGATCTGCCCTGGCTACAGACACACTAACACTGGCCGATTCACTCGGGCTTCAAGCGAGACTAATCTGCGTTGGTATCGTCGACTATTAGAGGTAAGATGTGATGCATTGATATTAAATTTATACTGTTTAATAACAATCGAAAAAGTTGCTCGTAGCTGCTTTAACTGATGAACTTCAAGCAGCCCTTTCCCCCAAATGGACATAGAACATTTTAGAACAAAACTCTTGATATGGAAAGTCCTTTAGGACCCAATGCCTGCAGCCAATCGTGTACCTCGATTTTATGAATGAGAGTGCATTATTGGTAGGTAGGTAGGAAGTCACTGTGTGGGTGTTACAGCTTATACAATATGTCCACCTGAAACCTTCTCCTTTGAATGTTGAGCCATGTTAAGCAGATCAGCAAAACTTTGGGAACCTAAAACCAAAACAACTGCTCTCTCACCGCTCAGAGCCTGGTCCAGAGTAGGAACGCACTTTGTCGATTCAGATCTACAAAGCACGGCACCATTTCCATTGAGTCTGCAGTGTCTTTGTATTTGGGTGCGCTTTATTTCTTATCCGCCACGGTCCGGCCGAAGTATTCCTCCTGGAACCTCTGGAACTCCTCCTCTGTGAACAGGGACTGGGTCTCCGCGGCCTTCTTGGTGGGACGCTCCACATGGTTTCTGGACTGTCTCCCTGTATTCTGGTTCAGGATCTGAAGTGAGACATAGATAGAGTATAGTCTAACTCTAGCACAGGGGTTCCCAAACTTTTCAGACCAAGTACCACTAAGTATGCACCAAACCAAATTTCCAAGGTACCACTTCCACTGCGGATACACCTTTTGTTGTTGTTGTTGCTGATTTAACCATGCAACAGCATCAGAAAGGCTAAATAACAACATAAGGCTAGTGGTTCAACATTCACGCAGTCACACAGTCTCTCACGCACGCACGCACACACACACACACACACACACACACACACACACACACACACACACACACACCTGCCAACATTAGGCAGACAATTTAGCCTAACTTTGGAGGATTATTTAACCACCTTCACACCATGACATGGTTGGTACCAATCGATGCCTTAGGATGGTCTTATATATCCCAGAAACTTCACTCTGGCTTTAAAACTGAGCCCGATAAACAGCCTTTGAAAGCAAACCAATCCTACACCTCAGGGTTACTGTGTATAATGTAAAAACTGTTGTCTGTAAAATAAAATAAAATAAAAATGCAATGCTCTGGCAGACCACCAGCGGAGCCCCACAGTTTGGGAACCAATGCTCTAGCACAAACTCACATGCACATGGTCAGGACAACACAGACACAATAGAATGAGGGGAAAATGTAGGGAAACATTGAGTCAATGTTGGGTGTCAAAACAGCACTGACAGTAGCGGTGAAAGGCGAGAGGATGGCAGCCTTCCTTACCTTCATGGTGTCAGCCTGTGGGGTTTTGTAGCCTGATTCCATGAAGTACTTGAGGTTTGCACTCATGTGGCTCTTCTTCTGCTTCTTCCTGAACTCCTCTGTCATTAACACCAAAGAAGGTGATGAGTTCAGAGAAAATCTGAGCAGGAGTAAATCCCACCCTCACCTAGGGCTGGGCGATATACTGTATATCGTTTTCACGATAGAAAATGTATTTCGTCTCATATGATGCTCTATCGTTTATATCGTTGTGTTGCAAATCACACTCTTTACAGCAATATTGTCCGTCATTTGGATGACGCTGTGCTTTCTTCATTCTGTTTTCTTTTTTACTCACGTCCACACACACGCACCAGACTCTGTGTCAACAAGCCCCTTGCATCCCTTTATAAGTGGCACAAATCAGCCGGTGAGTAGGCTAAAGAGCAGGGAGATGTTACCTCCACTCCGTCCGCCTAGTCTACCCAGGCATTTGCGCTGTGTTAAGTCCGCGTTTGATCAATATTTGCGTGTGTCCTCCTAACGTCAAACCTGGCAAAACGTCTCCTCCCATCCTCTCATCATCCCAAGAAAATCCATTGAGGAACCGAACAAGGAACAGAACGTCTATCTTTAGCTTTTAGCTTTCCCTGGGTTTAAGAGTTGTGTTGGATAACGGTGAAATCCCCGAGTGGAGTACTTTTGTAGAGTGAACTGAACTGGTAACATGGAAATCCCGAAGCGGAGGGTTTTTGTTCCTTTATAAACGAACTGAGAAAACTGGACTGAACTATAGGCTAAATAACTTTTATTTTACCCGTTTTGCTCTAATGTAATCTTTGAAAATCCAACTGGTGGTGTGGTTCAGTTTGTGTTTCATTCTACTGCCCTGCAAATAATTATTATTATTTGTGTTGTAAATAATAGCCATGCTTATCTGTATTCTGAATGCATGTATCCTTGGTGAGGTTTGACAACATTTTAACCGGTTTAACTGCTACATAAATAAATGGCCATGTGGTTATTTTATCTAAACTATACATTTAATTTAGAGAAAATATGCTATATCAGTCTCGGTTTCCAGACGTTTGGTGAGCGGCGCCAACAGCGCCACCTAACCACCAAACGTCTGGGAATTTACTGTTCCAAATCTGGTTCAGAGCCCGGCGAGAACGGCCGGCAGCAGACACGCCTACATTTATTATTCGAATTTTATTTGGTAGCGGCAATGCAATGTTTCATAGTTCCAATATAGAGCAAGACACTGATGTGCTGCAAAGAGAGTTTATACCTGTTGTTTATTTTACAATAATTTTTCCTATCCGGAAGTGGTCCGCTTGCGACTGTGAAGCGCTGTGAGGTCATCAGCAGGCTTTTGATTTGATTTGATTTGAATTTATTTGATGGTCAAAAAAATCAAGATTACATGTGCTGGACAGAGTACAGACATGAGACATTGAAATAAAATAAACATCAAGGATGAGCACAATAAAGTCAAGAACTTATTTCCATTGTGGTCCTTGGTCTTAAACAAAAAAGCAGCAATACAATCATAAAAGAAATAAAACAATAAGATAAAAACAAACAGTTAATACAACAGTATCAAAAACATATTTTAAAACCTAATCTTGGATTTTATCTGAAAGCCATGATTTGACCTTTTTCTTGAAAACACCACGACTGTTTATATCTTTTATCTGGAGGGGCAACATGTTCCAGTTTGAAGCCCCAGCGAATTTAAAGGAGCATTTCCCCATGTTTGTTCTAAAACCAGGTAGCCGCAGATCTGCAGTGCTGGCTCTAGTGTTGTGGGAGTGTGTATCTCCACATCTCTGGAAGTGACTGCTAAGATAATCTGGGGCCCTGTTGTTTAAGATGTTGTGGACCATGTTAAGTTGCAACTGGACAAACCTAGCATGCACAGGGAGCCATCCCAGCTTCAAGAATAAACTTTTGCCCACATGGACTCTAGGGGCTAAACCCAGGGTAAGCCTTATTAGTCTATTCTGGGCTCTGTAACGTTAGCCTCGGGAGTCGGGCTTATCGCTGGGGGAAATACCTCTAGCCGCCGGGGCCGGATGAAACACGTCCTATTAACAGGTTATGTTTGTTTCTAAGTGATTAATATGTTGCTCCGCAAATGCGGCAATGTTTTGCGAGACACCGGTTACTATTTAAATAGTATATATTTGGATATGAGATTTTGGTCATATGGCCCAGCCCTACCCCCACCCCGCGCGCGTGAGTCCTTCAAGGGCGAATGACTATGAAAACAAATAACGCTGATAGAGATCGTGACCCACAACGTGTGTTCAATCCAACTAGCTTGCAGAAAACTGAGCGAATGACGGATAACATTAGATTAGTGTGAGCTGTGCTGTTTTGCTAAGGAGAGATTCAGCAGCATATGTAATGGAGCGACTTCATGGAAACAGCTGAGTTTAATTCACAGTATAGACTTGTAATTTTACTCACATTGGGTTGAAAACAGGAAATAATGTGAAGTGTATTCTGTCCTAACATTTTAAGCTCCATATATGTGTGTGTGTGTGTGTGTGTGTGTGGGTGTGTGTGTGTGTGTGTGTAATTTGTTTTATCAGTTATTATGACAACAGAAATACAATAAATTATAATATTGAACTATCGCCCACCCATAACTTTATGAATTATATTTAAGTTGTTAAGATGACCAGCAGACTGACCCACGGCAGACTTGACCCTCTTGTCTTTGGCGGTGGTTTTGCTCTTGCCAGGGCCGAGGCGTCCCTGCAGCCGCCTGACCTGCCTGCTGACTCCCTGCCGCTGGCTGCTCACCAGCTCCATCACGCTGCCACTACTGGGCGTCTGCTGCTGCTTCTTAGCATGGCTCTTAACCTTAGTGACATCTGAGAGGGAGGGAGAGGGAGGGAGGAAGAGAGAGAGAGAGAGAGACTTATTCTGTTAAGGCACTGAGAACAAGAACTCAGTTTATTCATGTATGAATAGAGTATAAAGATAAACAAATGACAGTAAAAAGGAAACATTACAAGATGACGTTAATAGTTATATAATATGAATGTTCACAAACAGTGGGGGACAATGGTGTTGGTTCTTGAATTGTCTGTTGGAAACAGGTCTAAATTACTATGACATCAACTAAATAACGTTATAGAGGCATTCAAAAATAAGGTGGATAGAGACAACAATGGCAAAAAAAAAGTCTGATTATCTGTGTAGGCCTACTGTAGTAACGTTAATAGCGAACTGCTTCAGCATTTTTGAGCAATTAAGGGGAACAAATACAATATAGGCTAACTTATATCAAATACAATATAGGCGAACTTATATTTATAAGTTAAAATCACCACAAATTAACCTAGCTACTCTGAGACCGCAACAGCGGTGTGCGCAGTATTGGAGAATATCCAGTATTGCTACTATTATGTTTGCCAACTGTTGGCTAGCCAAGTGAGGCTACTAAAACTGACCTTTAATATCGTCGCTTAGCAACTCCAGCCCTCTTCTTATCATTGACGCCGACATACTGCTTTAATATGAAGATTTTAGTTACTAATTACATCGATATGAGTCTGTCTCTGTACTTGTTTCAGAGAAATGCACAGCAATGTCAGCAAACATGTGAGTCCATCAACATCCGGTGAGCTGCGCTGTCAGTGTGCACCGGTGAAAGCAACCGGGTGGAAAACACTGCTGTAGCAGGCTCACAGTTCCGACCTGGCATCTTCTACCAACTACCTTTGACCCAAACAGCCTACTACTAGTCTTCTTCTACTACTACTAGGCCTACTACTACTACTACTAGGGTGACCAGATGTCCCGCATTGTGCGGGACTGCACAGCATTTTCAAGATTTTTCAAGCGTCCCGCAAATTGAGACGTTGTCCCGCATTTTGATCGTCTGGCTCCAGTTTTCAAATGCGCGTTTCTAAAGTCTGGTTTATGAAGGCTGTGTGTGGTCTGTGGAGAAAGCAGGGAGGGAAAGCTGTCATGACGGGGCGGGCTATGTCTGATGTCACATGTCAATCAAACTGGAGCAGGTACACAAGGTCCTGGGATTAAATCAAAATAATGCAGGCAACCAGTTAGGGAACGCCCACACACCACCACAACACGGAAAAGAACAGCGAGTCGATTTGACGCTGCGCGCGGAATATGAAACATGGAAAGAGAAAGGGAAGAAACTGCGACTACAGCCAAGAAAAGGAGATGCAGCTACAATAAGGACTGGACCACTATTTACCCATGGGTGAAACCAGTGCAAGGCGATTCTCAGAGAGTGTTTTGCGACGTTTGCCAGAGTGATTTTTCAGTTGCACACGGAGGTGAATACGATGTGAAACGACACAAACAATGCGAGACTCACAAGAAACGTGTGGCTAAAAAGGATGCTTCCCAGTCTGTGGATACGTTCATACTGAAACCCAAACAGGATTCCAACACAGATAAGGTAACAGCAGCTGAAATAACTACCGTTTACCACACTGTGCAACACTGCCACTCATACAGGTCAGAAGACTGTGGCAGTAAGCTAACAGCTGTCTGTTGTTTGAGAAAGTACAGGCAGGACAAACCCTTTTGAAAGCACAAGTACTACTTGAAAGAACAGTTCTAAGCCTTGACTGTTCTGTTTTATTGTAGGCTACACAGTTTAGTCAGGTCAGGTGTGTAGAAGCACTGTGAAACTTAAGCTTCATGCTTACTGTGTTTATGGAACGTAAAGTTGCATTTAAATAAAATACATTTGTTAAGTTGTTATTTGCATAGTCTATATTATGTGCTACTGAATCAACCTGAGGGCAAAGTATAGAGATGTTATGAGCTAAGGGCAGAATAGAAACGTTTCTTTTTTTTAAGTTAGAGACATTTATATCAACATTTTAGACTACATTGATGCATTGGTAACGTGTCCCACATTGTCCCACACAAACATACTCTTTGTCCCACATTTGGCTAGTTGGGATCTGGTCACCCTAACTACTACAACAACAACAACAACAACAACAACAACAACAACAACAACAACAACAACAACAACAACAACAACAACAACAACAACAATAATAATAATAATAATAATAATAATAATAGATTGAGCCAATTAGCAAATTATGCTGTGGAAGCATCGAAATTGCTTACAGAAAAACATTCCAAAATAATTGAAAAAATAATAATAATAATATTTTTTTAATGTACCCCACTGCCGCGGAATCCTCAATTTACTATTGGTCCATCTGATGGACCTTAACAGGTATCGTGTACTAATTTATAAATATTAATTTAAATTTTAAAATTTTTGACTGTTTATAATTCATTGGTAACTTCTTCCCTAATACCTCATACCAACATTTCATACCTATTAGAATTTTAACCCCTCAAATGCCAGTGTACAGTAAGTACAGTAAAAAAAAAAAAAGTACATAAAAAAAAAAAAGTGATTTTTTTTTCCATTTCCATAAAGACAAACTGGCTTTGGGTCTGATATTATGGGCAGGTTGGGGTGTTTTACAAAAGTCACCACTGCAAGATGCCTAGTATCAAAGATTCGCAGGCATGATGTCACAATAGCTATGACATCACTAGCCTATGACATCATCAGTGATGTCATGAGATGATTTTTTGTCAATAATATGTCACTGATGACATTACTGATGATGTCACAGACATTGTGACATCATCAGTGGGTTTTTGTATTTTTTGTGATTTTTTGTAAAAATAGTAATTTTTCATATTTTGAGCCAAAAATCCAAAAAGCGCATGTTTTGGACTTCCAGCCATTTTCCCCAAAAAACACAAACGAGCTTTAGTCCAGCATCTATCCTGGTCTAAAGGCTTCAAATCAGTAGTGTGGACTGTCAAATTCAGTTTTATAATATTTTCCCATCTTTGGCATAGGAATCAGTTTTTTTTACATTTCATGTAAACTGTATGGAATTGATTGCTATGCCAAAACTGGGGGAATATGGGGAAATAGGCAAACACATTAGAAACTACAATTTTAACCGCTTAACCGTGAGATGTGTAACATCAAGGAAATAATGATTTTTTGAAAAATTTGCTGGAAGTCAAAAAAAAAAAGTTCTTTTTGTGCAAAATTAACATTGAAATCAATGGGACAACTATGCAATGGACGTTGAGACCATGTAACTCCCCCAAAATTTCTACCAACTCCAAGGTTAGATATTAAGGTCAAAGTTCAAGGTATTTGGTCCAGGATGCCCGCTGAAATAAATGAAATAAATTAATTTTGTGAAAATTTGCTGGGAGTACCAATAGAGTGGTTTCAATGGAAGTCAAGGGGTTCATCAGATGGACCAGTAGTAAATTGAGGAGTATTTTTGAAAATAGGTCTTAGGATCGTATAAAAATGATAACTATGATTGATTTTTGTCAAATACCCCAAAAAAAATACCTAGCCTTACTTTAAGACCATATACTCAAAAAATGTCGAAACGGCCCATACGCGAACGCAGGAAAAGTCCATCAGATGGACTAGCGGGGTACAAGGGTTATTAATAGCCTATTTAGAATTGGTGACAAAAGTAAACATTTTGTTTCAAACAGCATGTAGCCTACACACAAGAAGACAAGGAATGTGTTGCATAAACTGATATTAAAAACAGAGAAACTTGTGTATACTGGAACATACATGGAACAAATTAAGTTTTTCTGCATCATGATAATTATGATAGAATAATTCCGGTAGGCATGCTGCATCATATGATCTGGTGAAAGTTGTTTAGTCCTCCATACCTAAACCTAGAAGATTAGATGTAGGCTACTTATAGGCCTATAGACCCCTTATACGCCTACGTCACAATGACAACAAACAGCGTCAGATGCGCAAGACGGAGGCAGAAAGACAGACTCCGCGCAGCCCTGTCAAGTAGTTTTCCAGTCGCCTGAAAACTATTCGAGCTAGATATGTCTTCGTGTTGTGCAGTGGGATGCCAGAATCGGAAAGCTATTGTAGGAGAGTATTCGGGTCCGCCTATTCACACTTAGTTAATAAAATAATAAACGATAGAGCCAGGCTGTAACGTTATAATTCACCTAATTCTCCCCACATATCCTGTTCTACGCAACTCGAGGGAACATACACAGCCTCGCACACACGCAATAGAACACAACACAACACTGAACAGTCTGTTACACTATCTACAAAGCAAGGACTAAAGTTTTACCGAATCCCGTCAACTCATACTGCTTTTAATGCTAACCGTAAGTGTCTTTGGTTGCAAGCCGAAAGAGGAAATCGTTAAAAATGCCCGACTTTGCAGTGCTCGCTCATTTCATATCAGGTAAACTGTAGTAGTAGGCTGCAGCCACATCGCTCGGTTAGTTAACAACCAAGTAATGTTAAATAATGTCATTATTGAGTTGAACTGATTGGAACGAGGACATCATTAAAAATGCCCGACTTTGTAGTGCTCTTCATAATCAGGTAAGCTGCCTGAAACTGTAGGCTGCTCAACATCGCTCGGTTAGTTAACGGACCAAGTAACGTTACATAATGTCATTATTGAGTTGTGTGCATTATCAACATAACAATATATCTTTGCAAGTTACAGAATAATTATCTACGCTATCCCCAGTTATAAAGGAATGCACGATATGTATTGCTGGCCATAGGCTTGGCCAATTGACAGCGCCAGTGCGTATGGGTGGGTCTGTAAGACATATCCCATTAAACAACGTTAATTTCGATGCATAACATTGCTTATCACTAGGCGATAAGCTGTGGTAGTAAGCCGAGAACTGCATTTTAAAACTAAAATATAACTGTGTGTTGCAGATGGGCACAGAGCAGTCCTGACAGCGGGGTTCTCGCTGTCTGTCAATGCAAAGCTGACGGCTTTCTGCCTTCAAGTTGCGCGCGCAGCTCAATGTTGACAAGCTGTATAAGGGGTCTATAGAAATTGAAATGAAATGCTACACCACTCGTCATTACTGGGGAAAGTAGGCTATTCAAAGCAAGTAATCACGTTACTGTAACCGCCCCCCAGTCAGTCACCTGCAGCTGCTGCCCAGGCTGGGCGTGTTGTCTGTCCTCTCTCTCCTCCGCCTCTCTCTACCGGGCTCAACCTTTGGCACGGGGTTCAGCTGTGAATTAGGCTGACTGTACAATTATTGCAATAAGCCTGGTATCCTGTCCAGGCCAGTGGCCACCTCTCCAAATTCACCATGGCGCTTCAAGCAAGAGCTCTGGTCGCCTCCAAGTGGCTTGCCGAGACCTTGAAGGTGCACACAGGCAAAATACGCATCTTGGACACTTCGTGGTATTTGCCCAAACTGCGGCGCAACGCAAAAAGCGAATTCAAGAAGAGGCACATCCCGGGCGCAGCATTCTTTGACATAGACCAGTGCTGTGATAAAACCTCTCCCCTGGACCACATGCTGCCGTCCGAGAACCTTTTCTCAGATTACGCGGGTAATTTGGGCATTGACAGCGACACGCACGTCGTGGTGTACGACGCCAGCGAGTTCGGCGCGTTCTCGGCGCCCCGGGTGTGGTGGATGTTCCGGGTGTTCGGGCACGGCGCGGTCTCGCTGCTCAACGGCGGGCTGAGGAACTGGGAGCTGGAGGGTCTGCCGGTGAGTGACCGGCGCGTCAGACCCGCGCCAGCCGAGTACAAAGCCTCCCTGAACCGCTCCTGGATCAAGACCTATGAGGACATTCTGGATAACCTGGACACCAGGAGGTTCCAGGTGGTGGACGCCCGGCCTGCAGGCAGGTTCCGCGGACTGGACCCTGAGCCCAGAGATAGTGAGTAGGCCTACAGCTATACAGGCTGCAGCCCTGGCTGCATGGTCCTCATGTTATAGGGCTATTTTGATGCATTGCAACCTGCATTTATCACTGTTTCCCCCTCTTTATTTCAATTCTCATAACATTACAAAGATAATAGTGCAAGATGCAATTAATCAATAACACATTGAATTAAACTGGAAAATAAATAAACATAGGCTAATAGGCTAATTAAAGGAATAAACAATCAAATGATAACTAGACCAGGTAAATAACACAAAACAGGGGCAAAAGTAGGCCTAGTTGTAAATAGAAAATAACAGTGAAACATTAAATTGTGAGCATTAAAAAAAAATGTGAGCACAGTCTCACAGTTTTAACCTTTTTTCCTGAAGTTGTAGGCTATTTATTTTTAAACATGAAAGGGAGGTTTTACTTTCACAAATTTACATTCATGAATGTAAAACTTTGCAAGAAATATGCGATTGATTAGAAAATACTCCTTTACATTGTAGGCTACTGATCCTTATGAGAGAGAGAGGAAAAAACATATTATCCAAGATAAATCTACAAATTGCCACATGTACAGTAGTGAACAGATGGACAACAGTATGGGAGTCAGAAGGCACAACTTAAATCAATATCCTTTTTGAATTTAACCAAGAAAGACCTAACTCTTGTCATATAGTAACTGTGATGAACCAGAGGTGTAGCTAGAATATGAATGGGTCCCTCTACTTCCTGTCACCCCCATGCCACCTTCTCTCTTCTCTGTCAAACCGTGCACAACTCAATCACATACACACATTTTGTTTACAGATCAATTATAGAACACACAACCTATTTTCTGAGTTTCTGATAGCGCTTATCGGCTACTAGGCTACCATAATTTTGAGAAAACTTAATTTGTTCGCGATCCTGAATATTTCATCCAAACCCTGTGTCAAAACCAGTGTGAAATAAAAGTAGCCTATGACCTCTAAGGACACTTCAGAGGCCCTCGGTAGTCATCATCACCCCTCGGTCTGATGACCCGTGGCCTTTTCCCAGCTGGTCACGCCTGGAAAACCTCCCTGGTGAATGTGGACCAGGAGATGCCCAAACCACCTGGTGAGTGGACCAGGAGATGCCCGAACCACCTGGTGAGTGGACCAGGAAATGCCCGAACCACCTGGTGAGTGGACCAGGAGATGCCCGAACCACCTGGTGAGTGGACCAGGAGATGCCCAAACCACCTGGTGAGTGGACCAGGAGATGCCCAAACCACCTGGTGAGTGGACCAGGAGATGCCCGACCCACCTGGTGAGTGGACCAGGAGATGCCCGAACCACCTGGTGAGTGGACCAGGAGATGCCCGAACCACCTGGAGAGTGGACCAGGAGATGCCCGAACCACCTCGACTGGCTCCTTTCTACAGTATGCGAAGGAGCAGCAACTCTATTCTGATAGTGATGATTATGATTGATGATAACCTTTGCACAAGTGTTGCTGGAAGTGTAGCTCAGTAGTAAATAAATTCTGCCAGGGTTTGGGGTTTGATTCTCACCCATGCTAAATACGCAGTAGCCTACGCACTCGAGTCAGTACTGTAAGGTGCTTTGGGTGAAAATGTCCAACAAGCAGCACAATATAGATATACGCTTCAGGATCGAATAAAACCATTTAGTTCTATTGTAATATGCTTGCTCTGGGATAGGATAGGTGTGTCATTTTGCTTGTGAACCAACCTCCTTCCTTTTATCTTTCTGAGTTGAACACAGTTATTTTCATTTTATAATAATTAGCACGTGTGTTTAACAGCTACTAAAGCAACACATTTTAGTCTTTAAATAACATCTTGTCAGAAAATGAGTTACGCTCAACGTCTGCCCCATTTAGAGCTAATCCAAGATTATTGATTGTAATGATCAAGTGAGGTGTGTTTAAGACACACCGTTTAGACTTAGACCTAGTCACTGTTCAGATTAGGAGAGGAGATATGAGGCCAGACATGCTGACTTGGCAGAAGGTAGCAGGAGCGGTAATCAGTGAGGCAAACTCCTGTAGCTTTTTCCAATTCACTGCTACTGTGCTGTACCCACACTATATAGCTACTAGCACCCTTTGCATTGGGGTATCATACCGTATGAGCTTGTGTTTGTTGCTTGCATGTCACCAACATAATAACAGGATTCCTGTCAACGCCCTTTTGAAGCTAACCTTGCAAGGCAGCTTGATTTGTGCGAGATCATGAGATCAGATCACACCACAAATCCTTTGGCAGCGTCAGGTTACTCTGAAGCTGGGTCTGTGCAGTATCCTTCCCAGCATGCCTCCAGTTCAGTGGCTCTCAACCGTGTGCCAGAGTGCAGAGGTGGGGACTTGGACTTGACACTTGGACTCGAGTTGCACTTAAGTCTCACACACAGTGACTTGAGATATTGAGCCCGACCGATATATCGGTCGGCAAATATTGGCCGATCACCGATATATCTAGCCTGGCTAAACCCAGGTTCAACGTGACGTCACAGGCTATTCCTGTAGCGTAAGTAAGACTGATAGCACATAGAGGTCACGTGGAGGCTGGGTTTACCCAGGCTACGATATATATCGGTATCAGCCGTTATGTTTGCCGATATGGCAGATATTTTTGGATTTCATTCTTTAAAGTTATAAACTGCATGTTGTGTATATTTTATCCTTTTTCTTAACTCAAGTTCTATTTGTTCTATTTGTGTGTTTATATTTCTAGTTATTTATAAATATTAAATTCCCAGTGAAGTTTACAGTTTCAGTCCACTGATGTCATTTTGGGCATTCAAGTTTATTGTTAAACTGCAAAATATCATGCCTACATTACATATCTCAAGTCACGTCAAGTCATAGTTTTGTCAAGTGTTTGATATTTGAGGGATCATTGCAAAAAGTGTGTAATATATTGTGTCTATATAAAATATAAGAATATTTTCTATCTCACCTGGATTGTGCACAATACATGATGAAGCACGGCAACGGTAACCATGATGCCACACACGGATGAGGCGGCCATCGTTTTTGGGCCAATCAAATTGTACAAAAAAAGGTCAAATGTCACGTCTGTTATCATGTTATCAATGCAGATACATTATGTGAGCCCATTTGCATTGACGGTTGTTCATCTTTTCTTTGTCGGTCTTGCGGCGCCCCATATTGGTTGCCGATGATGTTGTCACCCCTCGGGGGAACCAGCTGGGAAATTAAACTCATAGGAGAAAATCGGTTACAGCGTATACTGATGATCCTGGAGGCAGATTTGGAGAGTGCAGAAAGCTGGATATGTGCATAACTGGTTATTACAATGTGCATAATAACAATCCCCTTGGCCTAACTAGGGATGGGGCCGATCCGATCCAATATCGGTATCGGGTACCGATACTGACATAATTCACGGATCGGAATCAGATTTTTTTTGTTGTTGTTGCAATTCCAGCGCGGGCCGCACAGGGGGCGCTGGCCGTAATTTGCCCATGTATAATAGTATCCTTCTTTGCCTTGTATATTTTCTTAATTTTGTCTGCTTTTTGCAAGGTATATAAAAAAAAATCTTTAATTGGCTAAATGTTTGCCTATACTGTATATTCAAGAAAAATATCGGTATCGGAATAATATCGGTATCTGCAGATATCCAAATTCAGGTATCGCAATCGGATCGGAAGTGAAAAAATGTGGATCGGTGCATCCCTAGGCCTAACATGCGGTGGAGTTTCACCAAAGCCCAATCAGTGGCGTCTGAGGTATCACATGTAAAAGAGAGAGGGATGATCAAACATATAAAAAATGAAAGCAGGTAGAAATGAACCATTGCACCTCGAATGATGGCACGGAAATCAAAACAAAAACATGCCATTGTCTTGTTCCAGTATGGCTTTGGCACGCCGAGGAGGTTTTTCCAGTGAGGCATAGGAGGATGGTCCTCCTCTATTAGATTGGGGATTTTATATAAAAAAAAAATATATAAAAAAAAAATATTTTTTATTTTTATTTTTATATTTTTCATTTTTCATATTTTTTTTTATAATAAAATATCAATCAAATGTGTTTTTTCTTATGTGCAGACGCTCATTTTTTCATTCATTATATAGCTCCATGCAGACGAGTCACTCTGGCCCTGGTCCCAGCATGGGGGAGGGGATTAAAAAAACACCCGCCCTGTGGGCTTGATTTATTTGGTAATTTATCTAATGAAAAAATAAGATTGGTTGAAAAAGACTTGCAATTCACAGAAAACAGTGAGAGTGATGTGTTTTCCAACGAATCAGATTGAGCTAGGAGGGAGCTCTCCCTTAGCCCGTGAAACCCTAATTGGTTGTTGTTTGATAGATAGATTGCTTGACATTGATTGACATTCTGTATTGTCCAATGCTGATGAATACGTCTGAAAATCGGCAACGTTGTTCCACTGCCTGGTCTGTGGTCTCTCACGCTGAATCAAGGAGGTGAAATCCACTGCTTGACCTGACAGGAAGGATTTACTGAGACAGTAGCAGCATATCATATTTCCCTCTTATTTTTATTTACTTTTTTATCAATCAGTAAGTGTTCACAAGCCAGACAGTCGTTGATATTGGATTACCACCAAAACGAGTTTCGAGTTGCGGGGAGACGAGCTGCGCGATATGGGCTTTTTGCAATGTCAGAAAACTGGAATATTTGCAACGTCTCGACTGCAGCGTTTCCCCTACAGACAGCACGGATATTCAAGTAAGTCAATTGATTTCAAGTTATCCGAACCTTCTATTAAATTCGGCGTGGAAATGGTTCACCGAGCAGCGCTATTTTTGTCGTATTGAAGTTTCATCCTGTAATTTCTTATACTAAAACCCGCGAACTTTAAATTCACACATTTTTTAACTGAATTTGGCCTGTAAATCGATAGCTGACAGCGGGCTCAATTTTAAAGCTTGAGTGGTGATCTTTATATCATATGAAAGTAGAAGAAATAAGGAATCGATTGGGATGAAGCATGTCAACCTAGGATGTCGGGAAGGGGGGGTAAATAACGCTCCAAAGTTGATAACTAAATGAGTAGTGCAGCACTGTGCACAGGAAGACACACTCTCGTTCCAGATGCAATTAAGTGTAATTTAACGCTATTTGACAACAGTTTCGGCCATAGACTTTGTCAAGTATCATACAAACAGTGCAAGACAGCCATTATAAAGACAGGTTAGCTGATTGAATGGACAACACCTGTCTTGTGAAAGCACACCTGAGTGTGAGACATCATAGGATGAATCAAAACATTGATGTCACAGGTAGGCTGTATACCATAATATATCATGAATCTATGTGAATAAATAGATTTATATAAATAGTAATCACAGCCTAATGCATAGAGATAAATCCTGAAACCTTCTCGCAACAGTTCTAGCCTAAGCCAGTGGTTTTCAAAGTGGGGTCCCCAGCAAAAAGGGGGGATAATCTATTTTCACTATAATTCCATGCCATCCATAAGTAACACAATCTAAGATAGTGTAGAAGTGAGTAACTAGGCTAATTATAACCATAACAGCACAAATAATTGACAAAAATCTCGAAATAAATATACAGTATTTACTCTGAGAAATGAAATAATGAGAAAAGGAACAATTATTGATGGTTAAAACTGAATAATGACATCACAACAGTCTAATCCTAATGCTAATTTAAAATGAGATTTGGGCGTTTTGGGCAAAAACTGCTTGTGGGTGAGAGTATCAGCAGCAGAGCACACGTCATATTTTCCCTGGGACCGCCTCAGGTGCCAGGTGCTGTTCCGTCCTGTAGTCCTCTCACTGGGTGCTAATGCAATGCTCCTCACTGGGTGGAAAGCTAAGAGGCTTGACAGCATGGGAAACATGGCAAATACACACACACACATGCGCGCGCGCGCGCACACGTGAAAAAAAAAAGCCCACATTTTTTTCGGCGGCGACCTTTGGCCAGTGAAAAGGGGCGGCGACCTTCGGTCGCCGCACTAGCTTCCTCCCCTGTTTCCAAGCTCACCAGCCACCACTGTGGTACAGTCATGCCGTGGAAAAACCATACTGCTCCACTGAGTCGACGACTTCCTCGTATGTAGACTTACTTAGCTCTGTTTACCCCGGACAAACACACAGGCAGGCGGGATCACAGGCAGAAATCACTGAAGAACACGGGCAAAGCAAGCAGACGTCAACACACAGACACACAGAAAACACACACACACACACACACACACACACACACACACACACACACACACACACACACACACACACACACCCTCTCTGAAGGGCAGTAGCAGGTAGACTATAGTGAGTTGAATTTGAATATTGCCCGCTGTTCATTGAGTGTAAACTCTTCTGATCTTTACAGATACTGGAGATAAGGTACCAGGAGTGTGTGCCTTATCAGACATGAACCACACCCCCACACACACACCTACCATACATACAGTGCATAGCATACACACTCAATAGGACACACACTCACAGATGCACACACACACCTATTGTTGGAGAAAAATATAAGTTCCATTGGCATTTCCTAATCAATAAGCTCATAGTTGCCTAATAATTGCACACGCATAATTATGCTATGAGTTACCATGACATGACATCTCACACATATACATATACATACACAGATTCACCCATGGCAGAGGACTTCTCCTTTTGCTGAGACCTTGGGCAGTGTATCGTGTCCAATAACAACTGATAACAGTTTCCCTGTCAGACTCAAGTGGACGCACACACATTTCCAAAGTTCATCCCCCTTCTCTCTGCTTTTCCTCCTTACAGTATAAAGCATGTTAAACTGTCAGTCATTGGCTGAATATTTGACTCTGTATAACGTATCAGAATGTGTACATTGAGATTCAGCCCTCTGACAATACATATTGACAGAGAATGTATGGTTTTAAATATACTTTCATAAGACATCTTTCTGGCTCTTGGTTTCATACATTTGGTTTATATAAGCTGTTTGAATCATTATAATGCGGATGAGGAATGGTGAAATTCCATTCTCTAACACCTACCATACATACAGTGCATACACACTCAATAGGACACACACGCAACAGATGCACACACACACACCTACCATACATACAGTGCATACACACTCAATAGGACACACACTCAACAGATGTACACACACACACACACCTACCATACATACAGTGCATACACACTCAATAGGACACACACTCAACAGATGCACACACACACACCTACCATACATACAGTGCATACACACTCAATAGGACACACACTCAACAGATGCACACACACACACCTACCATACATACAGTGCATACACACTCAATAGGACACACACTCAACAGATGCACACACACACACACACCTACCATACATACAGTGCATACACACTCAATAGGACACACACTCAACAGATGCACACACACAGTAAAAAGCTTTGATGCGGGTCTTACGTGACATCTGTGCCCATCCATGGGTGAAACCTCATTTGTGAGTGCAACCTGTGCAGTGAACTTTGACCTCAAGCAAGAGACCTTGTTGTAACAAATGTACTGTACAATAGGTTACCTGAAGTGCTGTAAAATGATTCTAGAGATGGGACATTGAAATTCAATATATATACTGTATGCACCGTATACAATATACACATTGCACAGTATATATTCTCAAGTAAAACAGCTGCAAGTTGTCAGTTGTTTTACTAACACAGTCAGAGTTTGTTGTCATTGAGCTTTTATTTGTTACATGGTTGTATCGAATCACGAACCCCTATTATTGTGTTGAATAATCTTATGAGATAAACATATAGTCCCATCCCTAATAAACTATCCATATCCTCTTGACACAACAGCTCACTCTGTCTCTCTCTCTCCCCCCCGGCTGACAGACACGGAGCCCGGACACATCCCCAGCTCCATCAGCATGCCCTTCCACTCCTTCCTGTCTCCGTCGGGTCACTTCCTGCCCCAGGAGGGCCTGCGGGCGCTGTTTTCCCGGGCTGGGGTGGACCTCAGCCGCCCCATCTGCGTCTCGTGCGGCTCGGCCGTGACGGCGTGCCACGTGGCGCTGGCGGCCCACGAGTGCGGGCACGCGGGGGTGTCGGTGTACGACGGCGGCTGGTCGGAGTGGTTCACCCGCGCCGTGCCCGAGCACGTCATATCTGAAGGACGGGGGAAACACTTGTGATTGGCCGAGGACATCGGGACGGACTTATTCGTTAGGAGGAGGATCAACGTGGGTTTGGATGACAAGAAAAGAAGTGTGAGAAGAAGTGCGTCTCCTCCACCACTAAATTAAAAAAAAAACATTTTTTATTCCAAAGAGAAGAACCAACAATATGTGAACGTTAAAGGAACACTTGGCTGCTTTTCAACCATAGCTCTATCTATCCGAAACCGGGATATATTGTGGGGGAAAAAAAAGTTCTCTCTGTCTCTGGGGCACGGCTTCAGGATCTCTACATATTAAAACCTACAGGAGGTAGTAGAGAAGGTCCCGGAGATGAGCTCTCGGTGCAGGAAACATGGAGTAAAGAGAAACATTGTTCATCTGCTACTACCTACATTGCTAAAGCTGGTTGAAAAGCAGCAAAATGCTTTCATTTAAATTCATTTTGAAGCCTTAAAAGGTTTGTTTACATCTGTGATGTTTATATCACAATAAAACAACTGCATTTTGAATGCTGATCAGAGTTGAGAAAGTTGCCCAGAGCTGATTTTTCATGCAGTCAGATTCTTTGTCTACCATAATTAAGTGAATATCTTTATTGGGGCTTTAGCTTTATCGAAGAGGCACAAAACTGATCTGAGAGCAGAGTCCAGTTTAGCCGACTGTGCGCTTTGAGGCTGAATGTTGGACTTTGGACCTTGGAGCTGAGATGATTAGACAGTTACACACAAGGTTTTCCCTCCATCCTGAGATAGCCACTATTTGAAGGAAGAGTGACACCTCCTCCTCCTTATGAAATGATTGATGGCACAAAACAACAGCAAACTATATTAGCGTTTAAAAGACATTTGGTAGAGCTGATCAATTTTCTAACTTAAAGGATGGGTTTTCCGTGGGGAATATGAATATATATTAAATCTCACGCCCCTAAGGTTTTCGAATCCGTTGAAATTTTTGAAATTGGAGGTTTACTCACAGAGATATCAACCGAAATCCACTCTGTGTGTGGGGGGGGGTGGTGGGGGGGAGGTGCGG
This sequence comes from Poromitra crassiceps, assembly GCF_964638095.1. Classification (NCBI taxonomy): domain Eukaryota; kingdom Metazoa; phylum Chordata; class Actinopteri; order Beryciformes; family Melamphaidae; genus Poromitra; species Poromitra crassiceps. The sequence goes on from NC_139626.1 coordinate 47,861,524, forward strand.
GTGCGGGGACTCGAAATACTACATTTCCCACAATGCACTGGGCTCGCGTGGCCTTCGTTTTTATGCCCACCCCTCAGGCATTTGGCTGATATCAAACTCCAGTAGGTGGCGGTAATGCACATATATGTTTGCCAACCGCCATAAAACTCAAAGAAGAAGAAGAAGAAGGCTTCGACAATAATATATGGAGAGAAGAAGAAATAAATCGAAAATAAATCGAAAATAAATTGCCTCCAAATTGCACCACATTTAAACTGAAGTATATATGTCGGGAGATGTCTTCATAAAAAAAAATTCATGCATTTTAAGGCATTTTCGTAGGAGTTACGCGCATCTGATGTTGTAACTATTTTCTGTAAAAATGTGTAAAAACGGGTACATTGCTCAGCGTTGATTTCGTTACTTCAACCCACCTACTACTAGATGTAAAATTTGACGAGCTTTCCAATGCCGCCAGTCCCGTGTCGATTAGTGCTTCCGTTCCCGAGATAATGGTCTCTTTGCAAGGAACTATGGGAAGCTAATATTAGCTACAGCAGGCTAGGCGGTTGGAAAGATGGCTGCCTTTTGGTTTTTGTCAAGGCCTCTGAAGGGGCGTGGAGGACCTCTAGAGGCGGGACCATGGCCAACAACAGTTGTAGTTCATAGGTGCACGACTTCCGCAAGGCGGACTTAGGCCAGATGACGCGAAACGCGTCGGCTGGCCCAAAAAATATGTGAGAGATGCTTGATATCTCTGGGAGTGAAGCTCCAATTTCAAGAATTTCAACGGATTCGAAAACCTTAGGGGCGTGAGATTTAATATATATTCATATTCCCCACGGAAAACCCATCCTTTAATCTTACATTTAGAAATGTTGAATGATGAATTTCAGGTACAGATTATATATATATATATATATATATATATATATATATATATACACACATATGATTTTCAAATTTATGCTTCATTTGTAGAGCCCCCCCCCCCCCCCCGTGCTAAATAAAATGGCTCAGATTACTTTTTGTGCTGACATGATGTTTGGATTCTTGTCATTTATGTGATAAATTATTATTTTTATTAAAATCAAGTTCCCTTAGCTTTTCATTCAGATGTTTTTTTATTTTGTTAGTGGAAATAAAATTACATATAAAAAGTGAAAATCCTGCATCTTGTGCAATTAACATACGCTGTGTGTGTGTGTGTGTGGGGGGGGGGGGGGCTGGGGCTAATCCTGCTTGATGTAAATAAGATTGTCTTACTGTTGACTGCAACATTTATTGCATTTGAAAAGAATGATTACAACACACTTGGTAGCACAAGGCATATTTCTGTCAGCAGGTTCTTGAAGTGCAACAAAAAGTGAATTAAGTGAAGTAAATTAAGTTCTAAATTCATTCAGGAAGACTATAATCTGCACTTTACACTTCCTCAGTTCACTTCTTATTTCTCCACCCCTTCAAATCTGCTCACATGCTCAAAATAACCTGTCAACTTCCGGGCTTCAATTGAATAATCAGCTGTTTGCCGTTCCAATAGCATAGCCTCACATCACCTCTCACCCCACACACCTCCATTGTAAGCCTATCACATTGCTTTTCACCCCTCATCGTAAGCCTATCACATGGCTGTTCTATTAAATTATGCTTGTTTCTATCCATTCAGCCTCCCAACCTTGCTGCTGACAGTCTCGCACCCTCCACCTCCCCTTCTCCACACAGTTTTCGCAAACCCATCAGATTCTTCAGTCTGAAGAGTCTCATCAGTCTCAGAAGGAGAGGCATCACCACCACCATTATCTAGACTCTACTATCTGGCTGCTGCTCATGGCTGATGCAGCTCTATCTCAATATCTCCCTGTGATGTCTAAGCGCCAAAGACTAACAATACGGCTAATTCCCATCATATTTTCTGTAATTCAATATTCATTCACTATTGTAATAAATATTATTTTATTCATTCTCTGGTATCTAGTCTCTCCTGATTGAACTTACTTTTATGGTAAGCCCTAAAGTAATGGATTACTTTCAAAAGTAACAGATTACTTTCAAAATTAACATTACCCATCACTGGCTCCATGCTCAGTGCAAAAGGGGAAGAACATGCACAAAAAGGGGAATACATGGGGAAGTGAAAACATGTATTTTTTGTCTCCAGGCTTATAAAAACCCAAGCTCAGTGACAGCCATTGTTTGTTTCCCTGCATTCTCTAAAGGTTTTTCCCACATCAGAGCACACACACTGTCTCTGTTGGGGAATTTGGGCAGAAAGAACCCAACAAGAAGCTGGCTGGAGTATTTTCCCTCCACTGTACAAGCCCAAGGGAGTACTGTAGAGCAGGCTAATGGTCATGCCACGCCCCCACTACTGGGTGGTGTATGTGTGCATTGGTGTGTGTGTGTGTGTCTCTGTGTGTGTTTTGATCTGATAAAGAAATTAGTTGTGTTATCTCCCTGCACATGAGGACCACCCGGACCACCGACAGGCTGCTAGTGCATGATAAAGACATAGGAGGCCATCATCACTTAACGCACATGCACGCTCGCGGCCACACACACAGCCTGCCTTACAAACGCTCTCACCGACAGTGACACTGATGTGTGAAATGCTAATGAAAATATTTAAATCCACACATCTCTCATCATATAATAGAATAAATAAACGTGCCAAGTTACTTGTAGACCACAATAACAGGCGGACTGAGAAAATTTCACGTTTTGTGTACTGTGATATACTGTAGGAATTTCTTTGTATAAAAGCTTAGAGACTAATATGACTTCATCAGAGGGGTCAGAGTTCAGGGGCAGGTAGGAGTTTCTTCCTTATATTTGATGAACAGACTGCTGCAGGGATCAAACCTGTGTCATTTTGGTAGACTGTCCACCCTGCTCCCACCCATTAGGCCTACATAAGCCAAAATGCATGAACTTTAAAATAAATAATTTCAAATAAATAAATAAATTGTCACTCAATATTATCTGCACTTGTAAGTGTTATGAAAACATCCCAAATGCCTCGATAGCTGCAGCATGAAAGTTCTACAGGTCATAGTGGTTGAAAATGAAAAATATTCAGATAGTATAAAGACAGTTAAAGTATGCACCAGGCCATTCATTACTGACAACAGTGTGCGAAGTAGAAAGATGTACAGATAGTCTACCAGTGTTAGCATACTGGTCTGGCAGACATGATCTGTACATCTTTCTAACCCAATTTTTTTTATTTTCTTAAAATGTCAACAAATTAACAGAAATATACAAAAACATACTGTACAAAAAAATTATTAAAAACTAATTTAAAATATAAAAATATATGAAAAATATATAAATATATATAAAAATATTTTGTGTGAACATCCATTATGTCACATCCTGTCGAGCTCTGTCCAATTAGGTCGCTCTGTCCCGAGTGATCGACCAATGGAAGAAAACATCAGGGTGACACTGGACACACACAAACCTTTGGGCTTCTGTATCGTCTATATGCAGCATCGACGGCAGCGCCATTGCTCCTGCATCACATCGCTAGCTTGTCTGGGAAGCTAAACATTGTTTTGCTGTGGTATAGACACAGTCCTTGGATGGGAGACCACCTGGTGGAAGTGGTGTTGGAGGACCAGTAGGAGGTGCTCTTTCCTCTTGTTACATGAATAATATCCCCATCCCCAATGCCATAGTGGAGAGACAGGGACTGTGTCCTGTGAGTGAGCACCGTCCGGATGAGAGGTTAAACCAAGGTTCCCACGGGCACTCATTGCCTTGGTAAAGTTCTTAAACTGGCCTTTCTTCCATCATGGCCACCTAATCATCCCTTGATATCCAGTGGTTCTCAACCTTTTTGTCCATCACCTTTGATGTCTTCCTTGACTGAGCTCACTGTTTTTTACCCACTGAGCAGATCGTTAGTGACACTCTCACTGGCATGTATCCACCAGAGGGCACTATCGGCCCACAAAGGGTGTCAGAGAAATTCCCTCTTCTAGTATGTGAGCTGGCAGCGGTCTGAGAGCTGAACTCATCCCTGGCCCACAGAAGTTCAAGGGCAGAGGGGTGAGGGAAGGCAGAGCGCAGCCGGACGTGTTGGAGGGAGGAGGAAACAGGAAGGCTTTGGGTGTGGTTTCAGACGGGTCGTCGACATCCTCCAGGCTCTCCTGACTGACCTGCTCCCCCCAGCTGCCCGTGCCTGAATCTTGGCTCTGGAGCTCCGGCCTCTTGGCCTGGGGCTGCTCCACTCGCTCATAGTCTGAAGAAACCTGAATGGACCCTTTGCTGGAAATGCCACCAAACACCTGGTGTAAATCTGTGTCTTTTCCCTTCTCTCCCTCGTTCTTCTCTTCCCTTCTTCCTTGCAGCTCCTCACCTTCACCACCGATGCTGTCTACTTCCTCCAGGCTCTCCTCCTGACTGACCTGCTTCCCCCAGCTGCCCATGCCTGAATCTGAGCTCTGGAGCTCCAGCCTCTCGGCCTGGGGCTGCTCCACTCGCTCATAGTCTGAACAAACCTGAATGGACCCTCTGCTGTTAATGCCACCAAACAATTTGTGTAACTCTGTGTCTTTTCCCTTCTCTCTCTCCATCTCCTCTTTCCTTCCTCCTTGCAGTCCCTCACCTTCACCAGCGATCATATTGATACTATCCACTTCCTCCACACTGTCCTGACTGACCTGCTCCTCTTCCCGACTGCCGATGCCTGAATCTGGGCTCTGGAGCCTGCAGCGCTGGGCCTGGAGCTTCTCCACCCTCTCATAGTCTGGACATACCTGCATAGCCTTGCTATTCTCACTACCTTTGAACAACAATGGCAGCATCTCCATGTTTCTCCCCTGCTCTTCCTCACTGCCTTTCTCTCCGTTGGCCTCTTCCCTCTGGACGGCAGCGGGCCCGTAAGGTGAGTCAGCGCCGCATGGCTCCAAATTTCCCTCAGTGAGAGAGGAGAGAGGGGGAGGACATAGCTTGGAATAACTGGGGTTGGAGTAACTGGAATTCCTGGAAGTCGACTGGTCGCTGCTGTCCCATATCTTGCCCAGTAGCAGTGCAGCGTCTGTCCCCCAGGGTGTGATGCTGTCCAAAGTGTTGGTGACCTCGACCGAGACGATGTCCACCGGCTTTAAGAAAGACTGGAAAGATTCGCTGGTAAACTGAGGTTTCAGCCAAGTCTGGAGGAGAGAGAGCAGAGGAGAGGAGCGGTTGAGAAGGTGAAAAATAAAGAACTATATGGACTGTCATGGGGAGGCCTGCATGACCTCTAGCCTACATGCTAAATATTACCTGATTTAACTGTTCATGTCTGTTATACAGATTTAGTCATGGCATCAATGTTGATTGAGGATGACTGTTTGTTTCCCTGCTGCACCTGGCAGTCTCCTCGTTGGGGCCAGGTGTGTTGAATGGAGAGGATTCAAACTTAGACATATAAATCTATTGAGTGTATTAGGATGATCGGGAAATTGCAATATGGGATTGGATCGAGTGATCCAGTGATGCCAATGTACCAATGATTGTTGATTGAACCCCTTGATCTGTTTGACCAGTTACTTGATGCTGATTGTCTGCTCTGTGTTGGGGGAGTATTTAGCTAGCTCTCAACCTTGTGTGGGTGCTCACTCTGTTCACCCTAAATGTGAGACCAGGACTGCTGGCCTGTTTCACTAGGAACCCAAGTTATCCATGGGATTAGCCTAGGTGTAGGATTTCAGTTTAGTTAAAGTAAAGTAAAGTAAAGTCACAACGATTGTCACACACCTGAGTGTGCGAAATTTGTTCTCTGCATTTGACCCATCCCCTGGGGGAGCGGTGAGCAGCAGCAGTGCCGCGCTCAGGAATCATTTGGTGATCTAACCCCCCAATTCCAACCCTTTGATGCTGAGTGCCAAGCAGGGAGGCAATGGGTCCCATTTTTATAGTCTTTGGTATGACTCGGCCGGGGATCGAACTCACAACCTCCCAGTCTCAGGGCGGACACTCAAACCACAAGGCCACTGAGCTGGTTATAGTTCTCACATATCGCCCGGGTCAGGCTCAGGGGAAGCAACCCTGAGATGACCCAGAGTTCATGTCTGAAATGGGCTATAGAGAAAGATGAGTGCAGCATTCACATCAAAATAGGTGACAAACATTGAGTAAAAAGTAAAGTTTCTACAGCTTACCTGGAAATCTACGTGATGAAGGAAGGACTTTGCCGGGTCTGGCAGTGGAGGACCTCTGATCTTCTTCACCACGTAAACCCTGAGACAGAGAGAGACAATCTGAGAGCAAAGCTGACGGAAGGAATTGTACTAGACTTCAACAAACAAGAGAGGCAGGAGTGAGAAAAATTGAACACATTTTTACATCACAAGAAAAACAAATATCTTTGAGAGCTGCTTATTGGTTGCGTCTCCTGCTGCTTACCAGGTGCTTTTCTTGGTCCTGAAGAACATGACAGCCACGAACAAGGCCAGCACTGCGCCTATGATGGTTCCCACCAGAGTGTCCAACTGCAGGACATCAGGACCAGCTGACAACCACACAGAGCAGAGCATGACACATTGACCACAAGGGAAGCATATTAATTTCAGTTTTAAGACCAAACCGGGGTTGTGTCTGAATGGTTTTAACGTCAAAATATGTCTCCTCTGTCTCCATCTTTTTCAACTCGTGTCTCTGAGTTTCCTTTTGGTATAATACAATATAAAGCCTCACAGACCAGATGACAGAGTGGTGCTGTGTGTGTCACATTGCAGGCTTTGTTTTTATGCCTTTTGCTGCCATTTGTAGCCACCAACGTGTGAAGTTTCCTCCTGGAGCATTAAGCTTACTGGAATTGGTTACACCCAGTGTGTGATAAGATCATTTGAGTCTGTTCGTGTGTTCATCCACCATTAATACAGACATGAAACAAAACCCAGAATGCTCAGCAGGACTGTGGGACAAAGTTTAACCCATGAACCTGACCTGGAAGTCATGGCATTGGCTGGATTAACCTGACTGTATTTTAATATCTATACCTACAGGAGTTGGCCATGTTCGCATTTGGCAATCTACAAAACTGTAGAAATCTGTTACCTGTCGGTGGTGGCTTAGTAGTCCCAATGAGCGTTACCCACGATGCAGTGGGGCCCCAGTCACTCCAGATTGAACAATCTCCGTCAAACCGGACTCGAACCCGCGCCTCGTACCTCTCCCCTTGTTCCAGTGAGTCTGGGTCCAGCTCCGTCTTACAGGCCACAATCTTATTACACTCTTTGTTCCGCACAGAGGCATCCTGGGATGGCTCCTATGGAGGTATAGGAATTAAAAAATATTTGGACGTTTACAACATCTTTCTATCTGTTTCTGCCTCACAATCCCACCCAAATGCTCTCTCTCTAGCACTAACCTCACTCTCGCCGGCAAACATCATGACTGTTTTTTGTTTGTTTCATACATAATCTCGACTTGTTGAGGTGACACAGAAAGAGACAAAATTTTCTTACAACCACAAGTTAAGGATCACCCAGACAGCTCATTTTAAATGACTCATGTTCACTCCCAAACTCAAGACACTCACAACTCTTTCCCTCTCTCTTTCCCTCTCTCTCTCCCCCTCTGTCACACACACACACACACACACACACACACACACACACACACACACACACACACACACACACACACACACACACACACACACACACACACACACACACACACACACACACACACACACACACACACACACACACACACACACACACACACACACACACACACACACCCTCCATGACTGAGCCTCTTGTTTCCACTGGAGTTGCCAGTTGAACAGAGATAATCTTGCATGGCTCTCCACTTCAGGGGACGAGAGGGAGACAGTGGTGAAGTTGACAGATGGCTTTCTAGGAGGATTCAGCTTTACTGAAATATCACACACACACACACACACACACACACACACACACACACACACACACACACACACACACACATGATTTTAAGTCTTTAAATATAGTTCACAGACTCGGCCTGAGATTAAGTAGTAAGGAGTAACATGTAATATAATATGCACAGTAGGTTGTGTATTATCCATCATACTCACTGTGGCAAACTGGCTCGAAGTTGAAGTCGATCAAGCTTTTCTTCAGAGGCACACAGTTCACATTAATGGAATATACATGGAAGCTCAGAAAGACCTGAGAAAAATGTAAGTATAGACAAGCATGAGAAAACCATTTGTAAAAGACATATGAGACAACTTTTAGACAATTTTCCTCAGTATGATGGCAGGCAACAAGATCTAGATTTCTGTGGGAAATAGACGTTATCTCAATTTTGACCTTTGAACTTTTTACTATTGTTTGTTGAGTTTTAAATGTGGTTATATATTTGTCATCACTGTAAGATCTTTTGGATGAGAGTGCCAGCCAATTGCTTAAATGTATATGAGGGTTTTCTTTCTCAAATGGAATATTCACTGTTTGAAAAACATCGCACATACTCAATAGCTGTGACCACATGGTAAATGGTAAATGGCCTGCATTTATATAGCGCTTTTATCCAAAGCGTTTTACAATCAGTAGGTACATTCACCTATTCATGCACCGATGGCGGCAGGCTACCACGCAGGGTGCTGGCACACCATCAGGAGCAATTTGGGGTTCAGTATCTTGCCCAAGGACGCTTCGACATGCAGACTGGACGAGGCGGGAATCGAACCACCGACCTCTTTTATCCAAAGCGATTAGTGGACGACCCGCTCTACCTCCTGAGCTACAGCCGCCCCACATATTATGCAAATTCCCAAAATGCAAGATGGCAGGGGCGGCCCACCCTACTCTGCATTTCAAGACCACAACACCCTTACTGACCACAACGTCTTGACTGACCACAACACCCTTACTGACCACAATGCCCTGACTGACCACAACGCCCTGACTGACCACAAGACCCTTATTGACCATAACACCCTGACTTACCACAACACCCTGACTGACCACAGCGCCCTGACTGACCACAACACCCTTACTGACCACAATGCCCTGACTGACCCCAACGCCCTGACTGACCACAAGACCCTTATTGACCATAACACCCTGACTTACCACAACACCCTGACTGACCACAACGCCCTGACTGACCACAACGCCCTGACTGACCACAACGCCCTGACTGACCACAACGCCCTGACTGACCCCAACGCCCTGACTGACCACAAGACCCTTATTGACCATAACACCCTGACTTACCACAACACCCTGACTGACCAGAATGCCCTGACTGACCACAATGCCCTTACTGACCACAATGCCCTGACTGACCACAATGCCCTGACTGACCACAACGCCCTGACTGACCACAACACCCTTACTGACCACAACACCCTTACTGACCACAACGCCCTGACTGACCACAACACCCTGACTGACCACAACGCCCTGACTGTCCACAACGCCCTGACTGACCACAACACCCTTACTGACCACAATGCGCTGACTGACCACCATGCCCTGACTGACCACAACGCCCTTACTGATCACAACACCCTTACTGACCACAACGTCCAGACTGACCACAAGACCCTGACTGACCACAACACCCTTACTGACCACAACGCCCTTAGTGCACATATTGCACATATCAACTCTGATTAAAGTCCCTGGAAACCAAAATACACAAAAACGTTCTAACTATGTTATTTAGGGTCTTATGTTAGTAATTGTGTGGCTCAGAAATGATTATACAGTACATTACTTTCAACCCAAAGCCTTAAAATCGACACTTTTCTACAAGATTCTACAAGATACTTCCTCATTGAAGAGAGCAGTGCGCGGTGCTAAAATGCAGGAGCTTATGACGTCATAAGCTCTATATAACCTTTGTACACGCGCGCAACCCGCCCTTCTCCTTTTGTCCGTTCTTTGCCCCACAGCGCTTGCTCAGTGTCTGTCTGTCTCCCTCCCACTCTGTGTGCTGTGTTCGTTCGTTCTCTCTCTCTCTCTCTCTCTCTCTCTCTGGACTAGTGAGAGAGAGAGAGAGAGAGAGAGAGAGAGAGAGAGAGAACGAACGAACACAGCACACAGAGTGGGAGGGAGACAGAAGCGCTGTGCACTCGAAGTGGCAGAGCAGAGATCTCTTCCTCTCAGTACGCTATGCGCGCCACGCGGAGCAACACACGCACACACACACACACACACACACACACACACACACACACGCACATCTCTCTTTCCTTCTTTCTCTCTCTCTCCTTCTCTCCCTCTCTCTCCGAGAGAGAGAGAGAGAAATTTCCCTGCTGCAGACGGGACACGCCCACACAGTCCGCGGGAGAAAATACACTCTAAAAACTAATTGATTCTCATGACTTTTGCCATGACTGTCAAACCTAAATTTATATACTTTGCGACGTTCATCATCGTTCAAATTTGGCTGGTGGCTTATTAACATAGGGTCCTGTGATGTGATGAACTCAAAATGCTAAATAATAAACAAATATTTCTGGTTTCCAGGGACTTCAAATGTGCACTTTTTGGTGTCTATGTCACATTTAACCCCCAGGTCACCGGATGCTTGGACCCCATTAATCGCCGCTTGCAGCTATATATATATATATATATATATATATATATATATATATATATATATATATATATATATATATATATATATATAATGTTTTCTTTTACATTAGACTCACATACAGTAGGTGTAATGACTCACATAGGTGTAACTGAAGAGCAGAGAGCATTTCCTCAGTGCTGGTGTGGAGTCGTCAAAGGGCCTCAGGTTACAGGAGGTGCTGTGGTATCTGAAACAATTTTAAAATCTCAATGTTAATTTCATTTCATATTCCACGCTGCACACAGAATGACATGTAGGCTACACACAGAGAAAGATAAAGGTGCAAGCTGCAACCAAAAATGGTTCTGCCACAAAGAACCTTTCAAGAACATTTGAGGAGATGGGTCAAATATGTAAAATAACCCTATATATCGTGCAATTGCAAATGAGGCTATACAAGGGCAGATGAACAAAAACACAATGCAGGTGTCTAAGCAAAGAAGTGCAGAAAAGGTTCCAGAAAAACAACCAGAAACAGATGTTCAATGGCATCACTCCGAAGAACCATTTTCAGTATCTTTATTTTTCTGCATGTCTCTGTTTGTCTATCAGGTTTGGTTTTGTATGGCGGTCATGCTTACTGTCTGTTTGGTCTTCTTGGCAGCTTGCTGGCGGACAGGGTGCACACGGTGTCCCCACGCATGTCGATGCGGTCCGACACGTATGTGCTGTTCCACACACATGTGATCTTGTTATTGTAGTCAGTGAAGCAGTTGAGACCTGTGGGAGGCAATGCAGATGAGTCTGTCACCTTTTGTTGTTGTTCTCAGGTCTCTTGTGAAAAAAGATATTGAGCTCAATGAGGCTGCTTGATTAAAAAATAAAATAAACGAATGTATGAATGAATGAATGAATCAATCAATCAATCAATCAATCAATCAATCAATCAATCAATCAATCAAGCACTAACCATCAGGTGGGCGGCTGCATCCCTCGCACTCCTGGTTTTGGCCGGCACAAACTTGAAGCAGAACAGGAAGAAGGAACAGCAGACAGGTTGTTTTATCCGCCTCCATTTAGGAGGTCATGAAACTGGTCTGGGATGAAGATCTCAAACTGCAGGGTGGATTGGTGGTTGATCTGGTGGTTGGTGGGGAGTCAAGTCAAGTCAAATTTTATTTATATAGCACCTTTCATACACAAAGGCAATTCAAGGTGCTTTACAAAAAAATAATCGAAAAAACAAGCAGCAAAGCAATGCACATATAAAAAACACATAAAAAACACAGCCGACAGTTTTAGTTAAAATATATACTCAAATTAACAAACATGAAACATTATTTCTGTTTTAAATAAGTTACAAGGCATTCTTCAGTATTATTATTACATGCACAGTCCATTTGTTGGAAATGTACAGGAATCTTTTTTTTTAATTACAGGCCGAGAGAGGCAGTAGTTTAGTAGCAGTTAAAAGCAAGAGTAAACATAAAGGTCTTTAGCTTGGATTTAAAAATAGGCAGAGTAGGGGCAGATCTAATGTGTTCAGGGAGTTTGTTCCAGTTATGAGAGGCATAGTGGGAGAACGCGGCTTCACCATGTTTTGATTTGGTCCTCGGGACCATTAGTAGACCAGTGCCTGAAGATCTCAGGGATCTGGATGGTTCATAGTGTAGAAGCATTTCAGAGATGTAGTGTGGGCCTGACCCGTTGAGAGATTTGTAAACTATTAGCAGAATTTTAAAGTCTATTCTAAGATTTACTGGCAGCCAATGCAGGGATTTGAGAACTGGTGTAATGTGTTCAGCTTTCTTGGTTCTTGTTAGAACTCTAGCAGCCGCATTCTGAATGAGCTGTAGTTGTTTAATAGCTTTTTTGGGAAGACCATTGAAAAGACTGTTGCAGTAGTCTAGCCTGCTAGAAATGAAAGCATGAATTCGTTTTTCAAGATCTTGTTTGGACATATAGGCCCCTATCGTTGCATCGGCGCAGTTTCTAGGCCGAGCGGCAGGCGCAGATCAAAGCAGTGGGCGTGGAAAGGCGCACTTGATATCGTTGTGCTGGCGCTAGATGCAGCCCAAAGCATTACAACCACGCCTTTTAGGCGTAAAATTATGCACCGTCATGCTCATTGGATAAGTGCAATAAACGAATCGCACGCTTGCCTTTTTAGCTCCAATTCCAGTGATCCCGCAAAACCAGACGAAAGCCAAACGCTCTGCCCCCCCCCCCCCCCCTCCCTTCATCCAGCCTGTCTGTCTGCATTATAGGCTATTATTCCATATTATTATGCTTCTCAAACCAATCTAACTGCAGTTTCAATACTGCAAGCATGTAAATACGCTACACTATAGCAAGATCAAAGTGAAAATAATGTTCTATGCATCAGCTAGAAAAATATAGCCTATTAGATTGGTGAAAGTTTGTCCAGAAAGATATCATTTTCTCTCGCCTGCTGCAGGAAGGATGATGCACATAAATATACCCTACATTATGTCAAGTCATTGCATAAATGTGTTTTTATTGTAAAACTAAATGTGAAATAGGGCCAAGTTATTGGACGGACATCACAGTATAGCAGATGACAGTAGAAGCGCGTTCCGAAGCGCGTTCCGCTGTTACTTCTCTAAATCACGTTAACTCGACAAGGGGTATATATATGCCCAGGAGGACATATATGTTTCACATAGGGTGGTGTTTTCATTTCGAGGTTTTATTTGGTCCAATATTGAAATGTTGACAATGGCAGGCTGTGTTACCATTACACATTAATTTAGAACTACCTTTTATATCTATTTTGGCTCATTTGGTGGCTATTTAGTAGCGAAATGAAGAAACACAATGCATGCTGGGAACTCAGAGAGAGAGAGAGAGAAGGGTGACAGAGAAGAAGCAGTGAAGGCAAAGAATAGGCCTGCTTTTGAAAAGCGCAAAGCGCTAAATGTAGGCCAGCTCCCAAGATATGACTAGGCTGGTATTTAGCGCCGACACGCCCACTTTGGGACTGCGCCACGCCCATTCGGCCTAAAGCGCATTTGGCAGCCTAAAGCCTATTGCTATCTTGCCGAAACAGGCGCAAGGCACGTTTTTTTTGCGGTTAAGGCCCGTAATAGCGCCGATGGCCTGTGGGAGAATAGAGCCCATAGCCTCTAATCCTTGCTATATTTTTTAGATGATAGAAGGCAGATTTTCTTATAAGCTTGATGTGGGAGTTGAAATTTAGATCAGAGTCAATAATAATGCCAAGATTTTTTACCTGGTCCTTTGGCTTCAAAGATAGGGATTCGAGGTGAGCAGTAACTTTGAGCCTATCTTCTTTTTTGCCGAAGACAATTATCTCTGTTTTGTCTTTATTAAGTTGGAGAAAATTCTGGCACATCCAATCATTAATTTGCGCAAGGCACTGACACAGTGGGCTCTATTCTCCCACAGGCCATCGGCGCTATTACGGGCCTTAACCGCAAAAAAACGTGCCTTGCGCCTGTTTCGGCAAGATAGCAATAGGCTTTAGGCTGCCAAATGCGCTTTAGGCCGAATGGGCGTGGCGCAGTCCCAAAGTGGGCGTGTCGGCGCTAAATACCAGCCTAGTCATATCTTGGGAGCTGGCCTACATTTAGCGCTTTGCGCTTTTCAAAAGCAGGCCTATTCTTTGCCTTCACTGCTTCTTCTCTGTCACCCTTCTCTCTCTCTCTCTCTGAGTTCCCAGCATGCATTGTGTTTCTTCATTTCGCTACTAAATAGCCACCAAATGAGCCAAAATAGATATAAAAGGTAGTTCTAAATTAATGTGTAATGGTAACACAGCCTGCCATTGTCAACATTTCAATATTGGACCAAATAAAACCTCGAAATGAAAACACCACCCTATGTGAAACATATATGTCCTCCTGGGCATATATATACCCCTTGTCGAGTTAACGTGATTTAGAGAAGTAACAGCGGAACGCGCTTCGGAACGCGCTTCGGAACGCGCTTCTAATGGCATCTGCTATACTGTGATGTCCGTCCAATAACTTGGCCCTATTTCACATTTAGTTTTACAATAAAAACACATTTATGCAATGACTTGACATAATGTAGGGTATATTTATGTGCATCATCCTTCCTGCAGCAGGCGAGAGAAAATGATATCTTTCTGGACAAACTTTCACCAATCTAATAGGCTATATTTTTCTAGCTGATGCATAGAACATTATTTTCACTTTGATCTTGCTATAGTGTAGCGTATTTACATGCTTGCAGTATTGAAACTGCAGTTAGATTGGTTTGAGAAGCATAATAATGTAGCATTGTCAGGAACGAGGCGAGAGTCAGGATCTAGTCACCGCACTTTATTCCGTTTCACACACAGGTCCGGGGCTACTGTCAGCCGTAGCCCACGCCAAAACAACCCCACAACACACACCAAAACCCCACTAGCTTCCTCCTAGCTTCTCCGCTCTTCACGCACACGACCTTCCCTCTCAGGTTCCACACTCCAACTCCCCCGAGCTGTCCCTCGCTCTCACAGCTCCCCTCCCCCCAGCCAATCACAGGTGAATCCCTCTCTCACCCCCCCCCCACTGGCTACATGTCGCCTTCACAGACCCCCGTAACTCCCCATGCACAGCACAGTACAACACACCACAGCAGCACACAAACCCAACCCGTTACACTTCCCCCGCACATCAAAGCTTCTGGCCCCCCAGAAGCACACAAGTCCCTCTCCCCCCCCCAGTGGGGTCACTCCTCCGCCAGGTGACTCTCCTCAGCCCCCCCCTGTGTCCCACAGTCATCACACGCACTGCAGTAGTTCCGCACATCCTCCTTGTGTTTGCCCCAGTAGTGTCCCCCACGAACACGGCGGAGCGTCTCCTCATGCCCGCGATGCCCGAGACAGCCGAGGCCCTTGTGCGCCCACCGCAGTACCAGCCCTCGGAGGGAGCTGGGTACAACTGTCTGGAACCCTCTTTTCCCGTGTTCCCCCCTCCCCAAAACTCCATCTTCACTCAGACGCAGCTTCGCAAACATGTCCCACAGTCCTTTCGTGGCACCGGAAAACGTGTGACTCTCCTCCACAGGGGGCCGGCGTCCGGCCACCACCCACTTGTACACCGGACCGATATCCGCGTCCTCCGCCTGCCTGCGTTTCCACTCCTCCGCTTCGACCGACCAAATGGCCATGTCGTCCTCGCCCGCCAGGTCCACATCTGAACACTCCCCCTCTTTCTCCGCCTCTCGCCCACGCTCGTCCTCCTGTCCCCCTCCCCCAGGGGGCGGCGTGTTCAGGACAGCGGGGAGAACACAAACGGCCGCGACCACCACCTCGGCTTCCCGTACAGCAACCGTGGGGGGCGTAGCGCAGCTCGGCTGTGCCGGTCCCTCCGCCGTTAGTAGCGACACCTGCTCACCTGGAAATATGAGCCTCGCTCTCCCGATCCTCACAACGCTCTCTTCCCCCCGGCTTTCCACACTCTCCCCAACCCGTGTCTCTTCCCTGACCTCCACTGTCTCAGTGCAGTCTCTGGCCAAATGTCCAGGCCTCTTACACGACCAGCAGAGTCTCACCTGCCAGCCGCCTGCACGTCTCTCCTCTCCCGCCGTCTTCTGCTCCCCGACAGCCTCCGGACACCCCCTGGCGAGATGCCCGAAGGCTCCGCACGACCAGCAGACACCTGGCCGTCCCCAGTATCGTTGCTCCGCGTACCCCGTCTGTCCCCCGGAACCGCTGCGGCACCACCTCGCCACGTGGCCCGGTTCTCCACAGGTCCAACACACTCTTTGCGGCTCCTCCGTCCGCTTCTCTCCGCGCTGCGCGACTTCCCATAGTAGCTCCATAAGCCCCTCTGCCCAGGCAGGCGTAGCCTCCAACAGCCGTCTGACCTCCTGCATCAAGCGGGCCTCCACGCCGGCAAGTACCGCGCTGAGCTCTTGCTTCAGGCGGCCCTCCATGCCAGCAAGCACCGAGCCAAACTCCGGGGTCGGTAGCTCCTTTTCCCCCCCGTCCACCGACAGGCGTTCTTCATTGTGCACCATTCCACGTGGTCCTTGTAGCAGCTAGCACACAAACAGCTAACTGCTAACGCCAGGTCGCGCCCGAGCCTTCCAGTCGTTAGTTTTTCTTCTGACGCCAGTGTAGCATTGTCAGGAACGAGGCGAGAGTCAGGATCTAGTCACCGCACTTTATTCCGTTTCACACACAGGTCCGGGGCTACTGTCAGCCGTAGCCCACGCCAAAACAACCCCACAACACACACCAAAACCCCACTAGCTTCCTCCTAGCTTCTCCGCTCTTCACGCACACGACCTTCCCTCTCAGGTTCCACACTCCAACTCCCCCGAGCTGTCCCTCGCTCTCACAGCTCCCCTCCCCCCAGCCAATCACAGGTGAATCCCTCTCTCACCCCCCCCCCACTGGCTACATGTCGCCTTCACAGACCCCCGTAACTCCCCATGCACAGCACAGTACAACACACCACAGCAGCACACAAACCCAACCCGTTACAATAATATGGAATAATAGCCTATAATGCAGACAGACAGGCTGGATGAAGGGAGGGGGGGGGGGGCAGAGCGTTTGGCTTTCGTCTGGTTTTGCGGGATCACTGGAATTGGAGCTAAAAAGGCAAGCGTGCGATTCGTTTATTGCACTTATCCAATGAGCATGACGGTGCATAATTTTACGCCTAAAAGGCGTGGTTGTAATGCTTTGGGCTGCATCTAGCGCCAGCACGACGATATCAAGTGCGCCTTTCCACGCCCACTGCTTTGATCTGCGCCTGCCGCTCGGCCTAGAAACTGCGCCGATGCAACGATAGGGGCCATAGCCTCTAATCCTTGCTATATTTTTTAGATGATAGAAGGCAGATTTTCTTATAAGCTTGATGTGGGAGTTGAAATTTAGATCAGAGTCAATAATAATGCCAAGATTTTTTACCTGGTCCTTTGGCTTCAAAGATAGGGATTCGAGGTGAGCAGTAACTTTGAGCCTATCTTCTTTTTTGCCGAAGACAATTATCTCTGTTTTGTCTTTATTAAGTTGGAGAAAATTCTGGCACATCCAATCATTAATTTGCGCAAGGCACTGACACAGTGGGCTCTATTCTCCCACAGGCCATCGGCGCTATTACGGGCCTTAACCGCAAAAAAACGTGCCTTGCGCCTGTTTCGGCAAGATAGCAATAGGCTTTAGGCTGCCAAATGCGCTTTAGGCCGAATGGGCGTGGCGCAGTCCCAAAGTGGGCGTGTCGGCGCTAAATACCAGCCTAGTCATATCTTGGGAGCTGGCCTACATTTAGCGCTTTGCGCTTTTCAAAAGCAGGCCTATTCTTTGCCTTCACTGCTTCTTCTCTGTCACCCTTCTCTCTCTCTCTCTCTGAGTTCCCAGCATGCATTGTGTTTCTTCATTTCGCTACTAAATAGCCACCAAATGAGCCAAAATAGATATAAAAGGTAGTTCTAAATTAATGTGTAATGGTAACACAGCCTGCCATTGTCAACATTTCAATATTGGACCAAATAAAACCTCGAAATGAAAACACCACCCTATGTGAAACATATATGTCCTCCTGGGCATATATATACCCCTTGTCGAGTTAACGTGATTTAGAGAAGTAACAGCGGAACGCGCTTCGGAACGCGCTTCTAATGGCATCTGCTATACTGTGATGTCAGTCCAATAACTTGGCCCTATTTCACATTTAGTTTTACAATAAAAACACATTTATGCAATGACTTGACATAATGTAGGGTATATTTATGTGCATCATCCTTCCTGCAGCAGGCGAGAGAAAATGATATCTTTCTGGACAAACTTTCACCAATCTAATAGGCTATATTTTTCTAGCTGATGCATAGAACATTATTTTCACTTTGATCTTGCTATAGTGTAGCGTATTTACATGCTTGCAGTATTGAAACTGCAGTTAGATTGGTTTGAGAAGCATAATAATATGGAATAATAGCCTATAATGCAGACAGACAGGCTGGATGAAGGGAGGGGGGGGGGGGCAGAGCGTTTGGCTTTCGTCTGGTTTTGCGGGATCACTGGAATTGGAGCTAAAAAGGCAAGCGTGCGATTCGTTTATTGCACTTATCCAATGAGCATGACGGTGCATAATTTTACGCCTAAAAGGCGTGGTTGTAATGCTTTGGGCTGCATCTAGCGCCAGCACGACGATATCAAGTGCGCCTTTCCACGCCCACTGCTTTGATCTGCGCCTGCCGCTCGGCCTAGAAACTGCGCCGATGCAACGATAGGGGCCAGTGTCTCTATGGGGGCATAGTCATCCGATGAGAGGGCTATGTAGAGTTGGGTGTCATCTGCATAGCTATGATAAGCTATTTAGTTTTTTTGCATAATTAGGCCCAGAGAGAGCATATAAAGGTTAAACAGGACAGGACCTAAAATTGATCCTTGGGGTACCCCACATGTCCTTTTGGTTTGTTCAGATGTGTAGTTGCCAATGGAGACAAAGTAGTTCCTGTCTTGCAGATAAGATCTGAACCACTCTAGGACCGTGCCGGAAAGCCCGACCCAGTTTTCCAGTCTGTCCAATAGAATTTCGTGGTCAACCGTATCAAAGGCAGCGCTGAGGTCTAGTAACATTAAGATTGAGATTTTACCTGAATCAGTGTTCATTCGGATGTCATTTATAACTCTGATAAGCGCAGTTTCGGTGCTATGATGGGGTCGGAAGCCTGATTGGAAGGGATCTAGGAGATCATTGGAGGATAGAAAGGTATTGAGTTGTTGGTAGACAGTTTTTTCGAGTATTTTGCTAATAAAGGGAAGATTTGATATTGGTCTGTAATTGCTGATTATAGAGGGGTCGAGGCTACGCTTCTTTAGCAAGGGCTTAACAACTGCAGTTTTTAGAGATTTTGGAAAAATGCCTGTAAGAAGAGAGGTATTAATTATCTTCAGTATGTCGGTCGCCAGGCAACTGTAGACATTTTTTAGAAAGCTTGTTGGCAGGGTGTCTAGGCAACACGAGGAGGATTTAAGGCCTCGTATCGTTTCTTCTAGTTTCTTGTGGTCAATGACATTGAACTGAGTCATGTTAATTAAGCACCTATTCTGTGGGTGCGGCGGAGCCACATTTGTTCTTGATGTGGAAATAGTTAGTCTGATATTTATAATTTTATCCCTAAAGAAGGTCGCAAATTCATTGCATTTGACATTGGATAGAAGATCAGGGGCAATTTGTGGGGGGGGGTTTGTCAGTCTCTGCTGCAGCTGGAGGTGGAGAGCTGTCACTGCTTTCTCCTTCTTCTCATCCTACACAGAAGAAGAGATACAGCTGCTGACAAGTAGATGCTGTTATGATGTGATGATGCTTTGGTGTTCCTCATAAGGATTTTTCCCTTTTTTTCTGAAGATCAGCAGCAGGGTTATCTGGGGGCTGAGCCAATGGAGGCTGAGCTCCCATAAGGAGAGTCTGAGACCCCATGAACACATACACCGCATTATTTAATCACAGATCATGCATTTTTCAATGTCATTAGTATTATTTATGTTAATGAGATAAATAGGTAAACATGTTTTGAGTTTTCCAAAAGAACAAAGCGCGCGCGCGCGCGCGCGCGCGCGTGTGTGTGTGTGTGTGTGTGTGTGTGTGTGTGTGTGTAGGCCTGTGTGTGTGTGTGTAGGCCGTGTACGAGAGTGAAAGTGTTGTATCCACTATGATGTCATTGTCAATGGTTGCACCACGTAATGAACAATGAAGTCTCGCTCTCTCTCTTTCTCTCTTGTAACCGACCGCTTAAAAAAGTAACCAACATTAACTTATCATAATGAGTGCCCCTTTAGTGGAGAAAATGTGAGACAGTGCCCTATAAGGTGCCCTTACAATGGTCTAAACTTGACGTTCCCTATGGGTGCCCTGCCAATGGAAAAGGTTGCTGTTATGAAGTGCCCTCTATGCCGCCCCTACATGGCAGTGTCCCAAAGGGTGCCCTTTTCAGTGGAGCAAATGCTGTATAGGGTCCCCCTACAGGTGAGAAAACATGATGAAGTGCCCAATGAGGTGCCCGTCTAATGGAGAGGTCCCCTCCAGTAGAGGAAATGTGATGTGATGCCATAATAGGTGCCCTTACAATGGGATCAACTTGAGGTTCCCTAAAGGTGCCTTTCTGGTGAAAAACTCATGAAGTGCTCTCTTAGATGCCCTTCTAAGTGATGAAGTGCCCTTGCAATGGAGAGGGGGGGGGAATTCAAATTGAAGAAATTGAGAAGCAGTGCCCTACAGTCACCCGTAGTGTGCCCAATATAGGCAGGCTTTCCAAAAGTGGGTGAGGACAGTCTAGGGGTGCTGCCAAAAACCTGGATAAGATCTTTACCATAATTCACTATTATGTTTACAATCAGGGAGACCAACTCATTAAAACATGCAATAATTAAGGGGGGCGGGGCATGCCCCCGGACTTCCCTGGCTGGCTACTTTTTCCCCAGTGGGAAAAACACACCATATCCTACTCCATAAAGCCCTGCATCATGCATGTTGCATCAGAGCTTTACCCCATGTTGTGCTGTAGGTGCATCAAAATCAAGTCCACACAGGGTTTTTCTGCATGTTTCTTACCTGTTGATGAAGCTGCTGAGCTGCCTCGAAAGATTGTTTCATTCCTCTCACTCAGCTACCGGCTGTTTCATTCCTCTCACTCAGGTACCGGCTGGCGGCTGCTCTCTTTCTCACCGCCTGCGACATTTGTCCTACACAAAGGAGAGATCAGGTTCACGATCAGGTTCATCACACTCTTTGAAGATTACCGTCAGAATATGAGTCATCTCTCTTTAAGTCTTTTATCTGGTGTCAGTTTAAATCCACCTCCTCCGCTAAAGGATAGAGGTGCAAGGTGGCGTCCCGATGGTTTACCGAGAAGAGCGCATACCGTCCTGCCGTGCCATATAAGGCCCAGTCCTTCCTGCAGCAGCTGAACCTATAGGTTCAAATGCAGCCTGCAGTTATTGCTGCATATCCTCCTCTATCTCACTCGCCCATACCTGTCTCTCTCTATCTCTGCCAATTAAGCACAAAATGTTTAAAATATCATCTCTCTAAAGTCATCTGTTAGGCCTGTGCTTTTTTGAGTGTCAATGGACCTTGCTCAAGTATTTTACTTCTAGCCTACTTCTTAATAGCTAGCCTACATATTTTAATTTCAGTATAGGTAACTTCCAGTGTTTGCATTTTCAGAAGATTTAGATTTACATTACACTTTCAAACAGTATCTCAGAGTTAGGGTTTTGCATGCGTGTCCTTTGCAACAGTTCTTTTTAGTTAAAAGTGCTTTCAATAAAACTGGCTTCTCTTGACTGGAGCAAGTGATCAGTGCTGCCTCCACCTCACATGAGATGGACATAGAGTGTTTTTAATCCAAAGCGCTTTACAATAATTATGCCTACATTCACCCATTCATGCACCAATGGCGGCAAACTACCACGCAGGTTGCTTGCGCAACCATCTGGAGCAATTTGGAGTTTGGGGATTGAACCAGCGGCTTCTTTCATCCAAAGTGGACGAGCCACTCTACCTCCTGAGCCACAGCTGCACCATAGTGACATTTACAGGTACTTTGTCAAAAACAGGATGTGGTGTGTGGGTTATATACAGCCCACTGAGAAACACCTACAGTCACAAATTCACAAATAAACTCTCACCCCCATGTAGAATAATGCAGAATATTATAGACAATAAATGCAGTAACTGACATTTTTGTCATGATTGGCATTCTTTTTGATAGCGCATCTCAAATAATCCCTTATTTGACTTTTTTTTTTTATTACACGGATCAGCTGATTGCTCAATTCATATTGGCCAATGAACCGCTGCTTCACTAATATACGGTCTACTCATGTCAGACATGTCACTGCCAATTTGATTTTTGATTTAACTCATCAACGTAATCACATTTGGTGAAATGAGCCGTCTGTGTTTCAGATTGAGTCTGACACAAATGATGTGAAAATTACCTTCCTCCCAACACAAACTGGATTCTGTGACAATAACATGAAGCGGACGTTTTGACTAACAGTTAATTTTAGGCAACTATAACAGCTGTGCTTAAGGTTAGGGAAAGGCTTCGGTCATGGTTAAATAGGTTTCACTAAATGTATCAACCTAAAAGCTGAGACTTGAACCCAGGTCATCGGTATGAAGGTAAATGCAGACGTCCACCACAGAGTTTCAATGTCCCACTGCTTCCTGTTCAGTCATACCTCCTTCCTACACCTTTCATGGTGGGAACACATCATTCTCTCACTTTGTGTGCATGGAGCACAGATTCTAAGATTTCAAGCTTATTTTATGACATTTCAGGAGATATGTTCTAAATACTCGCTGTCTGGTAGCTCTGGAAGATCCTCTGCCGCACAGGAGGTGCAGCAAGAGGGATTTGTTTAAAATAACTAGAAGAACTCAGGACTTATGAGCATGCAATTACCTCTATGGCTGAACAGATCTGTTCAAATCACCAGAGCGGATGAGGTAAGGGGACTGAGAAATGCTCCTCGTTCCCTCAACGCCCTCCATCACTGGGCCCTTGAGCAAGCCACCGAACCCACAACTGCTCCAATGGCTGGCCATTGGCTGGCGGCCAACAGCAGAAGAGTGTGGTTTTAAGGTCTGTGAATGCGTCACTGTGAATCAGGGTGTTTATGGAAATGTACTCAGTCAACGTTCCTTGAATAGATCAGATAAAGGACATGGAAACATTACTAGAAGAGAGAACCAACGTTTGCCGATAGATTAGATTACATTAGATTAGAGGTTGGTCGATTATGCAATTTACTTTATTACTTGATCCATCATGCATTTTTTTCAATATGACTGAAACAAACTGATGTTGAAGCCTACATCGCAAACAAACAAATGAATAAATAAATAAAATAATCTCAAGATTCAATCTTTAGCCTTACAATTCACTGAAGTGTTACTCTTACTCGCATTTTATTTCTCTTAAAGTCGAGCTGAAATGGGATCAGGGTCTGTGATGATGTAGTTTGATTTGACCATTGTAAAGTGGGCGTGTCTGTTCTACCTTTAATACATCCACGGTTCTACCCCAAATCATCGAGTAGGATCCTCGATTCGGGGCAGAACAAACCTGCACTACTCCGCCCTGCAAAATCATGTATTTTACCAGACAAATCTGAAACCTGAAACAAACACAATACAATGTAAATACAGCCATGTGGAGTAACTGTACTCTCTGGCTGTTTACTGCGCGAGCCCCCAGGGCAGAGGACCAGGAGGCTGCCTCCGCGGATGGATAGGCTTTCTGGGCGAAATTCTGGCGTCACAGCAGCAGTAATGACAGTACAGTAACACAACATAACTTATATCAAAAACAGACAAAGGCGAACCAAATTATCTCCCTCTTTTTTAATTTTCTATATGAATATTAACATATCAAGACTGAATGGGATTTAAAACTGTTTTTGCAGTTCACACGCAATCTATATTTATTTTCTTCTTTTTCCTTTTTGGTTAACAGGGGAAGTAACAGGTTACCACTCCTTCTCAGGTCAGCTGTTTTGATGTGCTTTCATAAAGGTCAGAGTGTTGTTTTTCTCAGAAGTTTGTTCCATATTTCTAACAGGTGCACTTCCTGCTGAAAGCACATTCTGTTCTTAATGCAGCACGACATTATTATGATTCAGAAGACTGTTTTAATAATCTTTGCATTATTTCAACCAAGTGATACAAAAGTCATTGAGTTCCTTCTGAAAACATGATTCATGCTTTATAGATGATAGATTTATGCAGTAATTGGCAGTGCATTCAATCTCTAACTCCTTTTGGCCTCCTGGGCTTTTATTTGAACTAGTTTCTCTTTCTCCCTATTTCAGTCTATTCTCTATCTCTTTCATTGATATGATCTGTTCTGTGTTGACCAGATGGTGGAGCTATAACAGCCCTCTTTATGTTTTGGTCCATAACTTTTGAACCGTAGGGTCCACAATCAAACTTCTTTTTTCCCTGGATTCCTTGGATCATTCCGCATCTACTCATATAGGCCACGGCCATTTCCGTCTGACTAGATTTTCCGCCATTTTGAATTTTGTCCAAAATTGTTTTTTTGCCATTCCTCCTTGAAATGTTGTCCAGTCTTAACCAAACCAAAGCACACATCATGTGTGGACTGTTCTGCACAAAACTGATTTCGCAGTTAAAAAAAATAAAACGCATTGTTGCGATATAATCGTCTTCCAAAGTTCTCTGGGTGGGGCCTATTTCCCAAACATCGCCATAACTCCGGAACACAACGTCCGATGCTAACCAAACTTGGTACAGGTGTGGGGGGATGTAGTCTGAGCTGATAGAAAAAAGATTGTGTCATTTCGCCTATAGGGGGCGCTGTAGCAACATCAAGTACCTGTAGCTCACAAACCATAAACAGTGGCGCTGCGCACGCGGCGACCCGGCTGAGGGCAGCAGATGGTCCTTTGGAATCTGTACATAATGCAACAAATGTTTATGTATTGTATAATATTGAAGTGTGCCTTTATTAGTGAGTAGAAGCGGGAGGACCGCTTCTACTCACATAATTACTTAGTCCACCCTAGCAACCATCTACAAACGCCCTAGCGACCAGCCGGAAACACCCTAGCAACCAGTTACTACACCCTTAACCACAGAGACGTCCTAGCTACACATTGCCGATTAGGGCTGCATGTTCAGGGGCGTTGCAAGGAGGCGGGGCATGGCGAGGGCAGCAAGCACAATTACATTTTCGTTAGGAAATTTAGATATTCTAGTTTTAACTAGTTTCTCTTTCTCCCTATTTCAGTCTATTCTCTGTCTCCTTCATTGATATGATCTGTTCTGTGTTTTGTTGTTTCCTATGTAAAGCGTATTTTTATATTTAGAAAAGCGCTATACAAGTATAATGTATTATTATTAGATATTCAACACTTGCCTATTTGTTGCATCTGCACGGACCATGTAACTCTAACTGTGACCCCATTCCTAATTCCAACCCTAAACACACAACCCACCTGACTCCCCAACCCAAAGATGATCCCCCGATCCAGACGTTCATTATCTCTCGACCTTTCACCCCAGTATGAGTCTCACTTAAACCCAGTAGACTTTTTGGTGACACATTACAGTCACTCAGGTGAGTATCAACACTGCCAAGTGGGACTGGGCTCTTTCTTCAAAAAGTAGGATAACATAGAGTGAGCTCATGCCAGTCTGATTCCAACAAACAACTGCTGCAGTGTATCACGGCTGCTCCACTGCTCGAGTCGTTTGAGTATGATCACATTTAATGAGATTAGTGAGGTTTTCATTCTAGCCCATACAGATGCCCTCCCAGTGGCGTGCCTGACCAAGTTGGTGCCCTAG
>NC_139626.1:47892346-47942346 GCF_964638095.1 Poromitra crassiceps
CAGGTCATAAATAGCTTAACCTACCCCATGTCGTTCTGCAAAGTTTCTGATGATCGTTAAGTCCTTTTCATTTGTCCTCACGCTGTTGCTTCTAAACCCCACACACGCTAATAACAGAATGTCATTTCTAGGAGCAAAGTAATGACATGAAAAGGGAAATGGAAAGAGAAGCTGCCAGATAGCTCGGGGTTTCCACCACGGTTTCACACTTCTCAAAACTGCTACTATACTACCGTCAGTAGAACCGCACTAACCAACACCTTTTATAGTCGGAAACCTTTCCACTTCCTACCTGACTACGACTGAGACAAGAGAGTCGAGTTTTTCACCAGTCCTCATTACATCCTGAATTGGCATGAAGGAAGAAGAAAGGAAGAAGTCCCATATTATTCCGTTTTCATAATTTTCTTAATTGGCTCAGGATCAGAAAACAATTGCAATGTTTGTTTTTCAAATACATGTAATTTAGTTGAAAGACTGCATTGAATGAATTTGAAGACTTACTGTAAGTCCTCACTGGCAGAACCGCCCGTTCAAATGCTGTGAAATGTCCTGATTGGAATGTAATGATTGATCAGTGAAGGGAGCCAGTCAGGATCGGGGTCCAGTTGTGAAGCATTTCCTGGAGTCAGTCTGAAAGTGTGTTGGACAAAACGCGTGGGTTTTGGAAACTGCAACAACGTTGAAACAGTCAAACAAAACCTAGTCTTTAACAGTGTCTCTATTAAACATATTTGATCATAAGTTAACAAAAAGAGAAACATTTGAATCTCTACAGTAGGCTACTGGCCCTATCAAATTAGGAACTCATTTTGTATTGACAGCAGCTGAGGGGAACTGCATAGTTTCCCAGTACTAGCCTGGGTGAACCAAGCCTCCAACATGACGTCACAGACTCTGCCTGTAACATAAGTTTCTCATGTTTCTTTGTGACTGATAGTACATAGAGGTCACTCACGTGGAGGCTGGGTTTACCCAGGCTATTCCAGTACTACATCACCATGTAGCCTGCTTTCTGGTCACTGATTATAAATATCATATTTTATTACTAAGCCAATATGCATAAATAAAATCCCCACACTGCATACAGCAGCTGATTCATCTCCCTGTGTGTCATGGCAGAGTGACAGCAAAGAGAAAACATGACAGCCACCATGAGCCGTACAGTTTGGACGTTTTGTAGTCCAGCAGCACAATGAACTAAGACTGTCCGAGGCCACGGGTCTTTTATCAATGAATAGTTAAAAAAAACATATTCTTCACAGCCTGGATTCATAGTTACACTCATCATGCTTTAGTTTGACAACTTTATACAAAAGAAGTCAACACAGCAATTGCTTCACTCCAAACATGAGTTGACTCGACTTGACTTCACCCCAAACATACTGATGAGAATACCAAAGGAGAGAGTCAAGTCAAGTTTATGTGTAGGCTATAGTTCATAAGCATGTCTCAGAAGACTTTACAGAGAATGTGCATAGCTAAATATAGCTAAGCACAATCAATAAACAGAATTTAAACTTATTAAAAAAACAAGCATAGCAAGAGGAGAGAGAAGAGAGGAGAACCTTAACCTGAACTATATGTTAATTGAGTAGCTTTTCATGCACTTGTACTTTTTGCTGAAGTTTTTGTTGAAGTATTGTACTTCACATATATGTTTTAAATCACACCCATGACAGAGTACACATTTGCATCTCTCCATCATTAACCCAAACTAGACCATCATGGAGCTGTTAGTGAACAGTTAGTCAAATAAGAGAAAAGGAATCTGGATAGGTTATACTTCACTTTATTTTTGCAATTTTCAGTTTTTCCAATTAAAATAATCTAGTTAGTGAAGCAGCAGTTCATTGGCCAATCAGAATTGAGCATTCAGCAGAGCCGTGCAATAATAGAGTCAAACAAGAGGTTATTTAAGTTCAGTCAGGACCACTTTAGTCAAAACACAACACCACTTTAGATACATTTAAAGCTTTTATTTGCATAAGTTAAATTTGGCGGTATGGCTCTGTTCTGGAGGCTCCCTGCCCTTCCGCGCAGCAAGTATGGAAAGCCTAAGGCAGGGAGAGCAGCAGCAGCAGATTCTGGGAGCTCCTAGCTTGCCCTACCACAGATCTATGGAATAGCCTTAAGGCAAGGAGCAGCAAAAGACCCCCAGGTACAGAACAGAGCAGCAACAATGACAACAGAAATGACATTGTTTAAGTCAGATATAGCATGAAGGGAGGAGCTGGGGAGGAGGTGGGTTGCAAACAGGCTTGCAGAGGAAGCAGCATACAGGCAGAGTAAAGCAGGTTTAAATAGGGCGCCCCTGTATGAGTTGAGCTAATGGCATCAGCTGAGCCGATGTATGGGCTGGGTTTGAGATCAGCTCCTAATCAGCTGTGGGCTGGGTTTAAGCTGGGCTTGACGTTTGTGGCCTGCCTGAACTACCGCCTTGCTCAATTTGTGCTTTCAAACAGAATGCCAATGTTGTCAATGTTCTGAAGATGTGGCTTGTGAAAGATAGGTCCAATATTTACTTCGGTGACTATTTGGGGCAAAATAAGCGGTCATAATCTGTGCTCACATTCCCTTCTCCCATTGGAGTGAATAGACTCAGGACCTGCTGCTCGTGTCTTGAAGGGGCATGACAGTGGTGAGACAGACTCAGGACCTGCTGCTCGTGTCTTAAAGGGACATGACAGTGGTGAGACAGACTCAGGACCTGCTGCTCGTGTCTTAAAGGGACATGACAGTGGTGAGACAGACTCAGGACCTGCTGCTAGTGTCTTAAAGGGACATGACAGTGGTGAGACAGACTCAGGATCTGCTGCTCGTGTCTTAAAGGGACATGACAGTGGTGAGACAGACTCAGGACCTGCTGCTAGTGTCTTAAAGGGACATGACAGTGGTGAGACAGACTCAGGACCTGCTGCTCGTGTCTTAAAGGGACATGACAGTGGTGAGACAGACTCAGGACCTGCTGCTAGTGTCTTAAAGGGACATGACAGTGGTGAGACAGACTCAGGATCTGCTGCTAGTGTCTTAAAGGGACATGACAGTGGTGAGACAGACTCAGGATCTGCTGCTCGTGTCTTAAAGGGACATGACAGTGGTGAGACAGACTCAGGACCTGCTGCTAGTGTCTTAAAGGGACATGACAGTGGTGAGACAGACTCAGGACCTGCTGCTCGTGTCTTAAAGGGACATGACAGTGGTGAGACAGACTCAGGACCTGCTGCTCGTGTCTTAAAGGGACATGACAGTGGTGAGACAGACTCAGGACCTGCTGCTAGTGTCTTAAAGGGACATGACAGTGGTGAGACAGACTCAGGACCTGCTGCTCGTGTCTTAAAGGGACATGACAGTGGTGAGACAGACTCAGGATCTGCTGCTCGTGTCTTAAAGGGACATGACAGTGGTGAGACCCACGTGACACAGATAGAGGAAATGATGCTAACGTGCGCCTTAATGCGGCATGTCTTTTGCGTCGTCTCTTTTGGAAACAACCACATACCACAAGTCCACACCCACACATGCACATACACACACACCTACACACGCACTCCCACACTCACTCCCACACACACGTATGCACGTACACACACCACGCACACACACCCACATGCATACATACAAAAACACACACACACACACACACACACACACACACACACACACACACACACACACACACACACACACACACACACACACACACACACACACACACTTCATCCTGTTTCTGAGTAAATGAGTAAATGTCCCCATGTGGTTTGGAGGCAGAGGAGGAGGCTGGTGAATAAAACAAGTGTCATTTTCTTATATGAGAAATACCAAAGCATATTTTATTATATTGTTGTTGTTTAATCAGATCTGATGTGCTTCAATAAAACATCATGCATGTGTGATATGGCTGCAGCCTTCAGTGTTGTCGTGGCAACGGAACAGGTGCGTTGTCCAAACCCTGCAGTGGAACCTTCAAGAAAAAGGTATCACACACAATCAAATTGACCCCTTCATTCATACTGTAACTTCAGGCAGATCATGACATGTTTGACAGCTAATGCAGCTATATGATGTTTTTGCATTCCATGATCTGTTCACATATTGATTAGGCTATATTAGCTTCATCAACTGGTCTCTCACAGGTCGAACAACCCGTGCATGTTGAATTGATTAATTAAAAAAAAACTTAAATGTTTTTAAACATTCTCTTTTCACCATTGTGGCATCCTTGCAAGGCATAACCTTTTAACCTTTGATCATTTAAAAAAAATCAAAATTGCCTGTTTCATATAAGGCGTTGCATGGCCTTGCGCCTTCCCCGCTAAAACAAATAGTTCCAGATTAGATCAGTGAGCATTCCCAGAACATAATGCCTTGTTCTGCCAGGTGTCTGAGTCAGGCAGTGAGGACAGTTAGGGCTGGCAACTAGTTTAATCTTAAAACATTTAGCAGGTGTGACATAAGCTCTGTAAGTCATCTTAAAGTGAAGTTGATACACGAGGTTCCTGGAAGTACTATTTAAATGAGACCATACTGTTTTACAAACTGTAGGAGTTCCCTGTCAACTCCCAATGTTTTGATAGAATGATCAAGCATAGAGTATATACTATAGGCTACATGTCACTGTCACTCGAGAGCCCCGTCCAGACCAATCCAGGTCTCCAGGGTGCTCTGACAAAGGTCTATTCCAGGGCACCCCATACTGTATGTCCCATTCAGATCTCAATCTTTTGTTTATCCATGGGGGGGATGAAACGTTGCCCACCTGATTGAAGTTAGTAGAGGTAGGTGGGGTGTGGTGATGTGCAAAGGAAGTGGCTAACACCTTATGACAGTTTTTCATACTAAAAGGAACACGTCACCAGGGTGGGTTTCAGTGGAAAATAAAATCACTTATATATGGAAGCAAACAGGACACTATAGCATCTACAAAATCAAATAGATGTTTTGAGAAAATTATGCAGCAGGTTGTGTGGAATCTCACTAAGTGATGAGGGGCAGACGTAAAAAAAACGATGTCGTCCGAGACCGACGAGATGAACATGAAGTAATCGAGGTCAACGAGGATCATCTCAGGAGTGTCAATTCTGTTGAGAGGCGTCAACAGGCAACCCAGAAAAATGGTAAGGAGGAAAGAGACATTTAAAATTTCAGATTCCCGTGATAGATTTTCTTTACACTAAGTGAACACATCACAACACTTAACCTCTCCAGCATGTTGAGGGTTGATTTTAAAATGATCGTTTAGCACCTTCATATTTCTGTGACAGCTTATCTGAGTATGTTGCAAACTGTTCCCTTAATTACGTGAGTGGTTCTGTTTGAGAAATGTACCCCTTTCAGACATATTTTCAGCCAATACCTCTTTCAACAGCACATAACATTGTGGGGACAGAAAAAAGGAAAATGATTATACATAATTGTTTTGCATGTTACTGTATTTGGCAGAGTAAACATGCACATTAAATGGGTTTGGTTAATTAATTCTGTTTTACAATTTAGTGAGAAACATGCATGGGCATTTGCTTCACTTGTGGTTTTTGTCATCATGGGTGGTAGGGAGGCAAATGCATCTTTTCTTCAAAGTACCATAGGGTACTAGTACCTCCATTTGAGAAATACTGCCTTAGGTCATTTAGTGCTGGCTTGCTAAATGTCCCAAAAGTGTATTACACAAAGTATTGCAAAGCAGCTTTCTGTTCTTATGCACCAAACAAACTCTCAATAACACAAGAAACAAGAAACATTAAGAAACAATCCAAAACATTTGTATCATTGTGCTTTCAATTACAGTGCACTCCTCTTATAGTGATCACCTTGGGACGAGTCAAATTGCTCACTATAAGCGGATGATCATTATAACCGATTTTTTTCTTTTTCTTTATTTCTAATGAAAATTACCATCTAATTGACATTTGTATTATGTATTACACAAATACAGTACATATAAAGTAAAGGAATGTTATTGACTTTAAAAATACATAAGTTAGGTCTCTAGCTGTCTCAAACACAGCAGTCTCATGTAGACAGAGATGCCGCCATCTCTCCATATACAGACAGACATGCAGTCTGATAGTCTCCGAGTATTGCTGCTGCTGTATCTTGTTGCCTCATTTTTAGCAGTTTGTAAGTCAAGTCAAGTCAAGTCAAGTTTATTTGTATAGCACATTTCATACACAGAGGCAATTCAAAGTGCTTCACATAAAATGGTTGACAGGAAAATAAAAGAATAGAAGAAGAGAATAACATGGACATTTAAAAGCATCACAACAAAACTTTATAAAAAGTGCATTAAGCAACAGGCGCAGCAGTTGCAAAAAGAGCTAAGAACTTATAGAGGACTCATTGGGTTGCACACTTACACTGTAAGTATTTTTGTACTTTTTGTACTTTTTGTACTTTTTTTTACTTATTTTTGTAAGTAAAAAAATAACAATAAACTTACAGCAGTTTTAAACATTTTTCCATTGTTCTCAGGTGGGACAAGGCCCAAAATGATCACTGTAAGCGGAGTATTTATCACTATAAGCAAATTATTTAAACAGCATGTATAGGAATGATTCGGAACCAAGCTTTTTGATCAATATAAGCGGTTGATCACTATAACTGTGATCATTATAAGCGGATTCCACTGTAATTCCACTTTTCTTTTCTAAATATAACACCATTGTTATCATATTTCTATTATATATTTATTTTACTTGTTTTATATCCTCTTTTATGATTTTTATAATTGATCTAGCATTGTTCTTCATTAGTTTAAATTTATTTTATTATTGGTATACTTGTTTGATATATGCTTACTTGTTTTATGCTTTTTATCTCATGCTTGTTTTTTTTATCACCATCAATGTATTCTACTACTATCTTATTTTTATATTATATTTTTTAAATATTATATTTACACCCATGATATTGATTTAAATTTTTTCTCAAAGATAACATGGTATTGTGAGCTGGTTTCCCATGTGAATGTTTGTTCTGCAGAGAGAAAACTTAACAGGATGGTGATGGTGAGCTTTGGGCTACTGTGTATTACACAAGCTGCTCTCAACGTCTCTCTGCGTCTCACCTTGCGTGAGTGTCCTTCTATTCTTATATCCCTATGCTTCTATTCTTATATCCCTATGCTTCTATTCTTATATCCCTATGCTTGTTCACTGCCAAGCGCAACATATTTCTCAATAGTGGGACTGGGACTACTTCAAAGGAAAATGTTTTCTCTAAAATTTCATCCAGATCATTCTGATGCACAGACGCTTGAATTATTGAAGATGGAGAGAGACCAGTTACAGAGCAGGTACAAGAACCTGGCTGAAGAGAGAGACCAGCTACAGACCAGCTACAACATCCTGATTAAACGTGAGTAATAACATTAAAGGAGATGTTCTGTATTTTCCAACCTACACCTTATTTCTGTATGTTTTGTATGTCCAACTCGTCAGAGCAGAAATCTTTGGAATTGATGCAGTATTGAGCAGGATCCAGCCATGCAACAGGCTGGAACAGAGGTGGATGGGGCATCGGGGCACCGTGCATGTACATCCTATAAAGAGCGTCGTTTTTTACCAAGCACAGGCTCATATCATTGTGCACCTCATTCAATGGAAAGGAATTGCTTCAAAATGTCCCCATTCTCTGGGGTGGAGTTGTACAATCTCTACAACCCAGTTTCCCTGGGGTTGTAGAGATTACTTGCAAAACCCCATTTAATTGTCCAGCTTGCACAGGTTACCTTAAAAACCCAATTTAATGGACAGCTTGCACAGTTTACCATAAAAAGCCCATTTAATGGATAAACCTGTCTCCGAGGCCTGGGTGGGCCCCAGTCGCTTTGGGGGGGTCTCGAAGGGGGTCGAAGACCCCTCCAAGCCTCTCCCACGCCCCATGCCTAACCCTAACCCAGACCCTAACCTCGCGGCCAGGACTTTTCCTCTCCTTCACTCCCCTGAAGAGTTTGAAGACCTTGTCACTGTCAATTTTAATCTTACTGTGCTCTGGACATCTGTTCCTATACAGCCAGTTCATTGCTAAAATCACATGTTAAAACGTGTGATTCAAACATCACTGTGTGTAGTGCCCATGGGCTGTCTACAACAAGACAAGACCGTTCTCAACAAGACGTTTTCATTGATTTTGTGTATCTCATGATATTCATGAAAAATAATTTCCACACACTGAATATGCTCTCGGTCAGTTTATTGACATTTCAATCCTACGATCTTCATCAGATGGTGATGGAAGGTGATCTTCTGATGAAGATCGTAAGATTGAAAGGTCAATAAACTGACCGGGAGCATATTCAGTGTGTGGACATTACTTGATTTTTCAAGGGGCAGTGGTTAATGAAGCAAGCTTGTGACCGGAAGGTCGTCGGTTCAATCCCCCGCACCTGCAGGATAAATCTGTGTGGGAAAGTGAAAAGGCAGCGCTTGCCCCTCCCTCATTACCACCACCGAGGTGCCCTTGAGCAAGGCCCTTGACCCCAACCGCTCCAGTGGAGCTGCTCAGTGGCCAGCAGATCAGAATGTGGTTGTACTGGTCAGCCTCCAGGTATGAATGTGTGTGTGAATGTGAACAGGGCACTCGTGAAAAAGAGAGCATTGCTCTCAGTGAGACCCCCCCTGTATAAATAATGATTAAAAAAAAAAAAAAAAAAAAAAGTTCATAATTACTGAGTTGTGCGCACTCTACTTCCTTCTCCCTCTACATCCATATTCAGCCTTGACTTTGATCCAGAATGCCGAGATGTTATGTCAAACACATTTTCAGCCCATCGTCGTATGCAAAGTTGCGAAAGCTTTATTTCCTCTTTTTTAGGCCTCCGCCAGCGATAGCCAGGCCGGAGGCATTATGGATTCAGGTTGTCCGTGCGTCCGTACAGTATGTATGTACGTCTGATGATCGGTAAAGTTAATCAAATTTGCCTCAAACATCGACTTGGAATCAAGGATGAACTGATTAGATTTTGGTGGTCAAAGGTCAAAGTTCAATGTCACTAGTATGACCTCACAAACGCCATTCCCAAGTTCATTAACGCGATATCTCAGGAACGCCTTGACGAAATTTCTTCCAATTTCGCACAAACGTCGACTTGCATGCAAGGATGAACTGATTAGATTTTGGTGGTCAAAGGCCAAAGTTGAGAGTTGGGAACCACTGCTCAAGGACATCTGCACACTGCAGCGTATCATCCACTCTGCTGAAAAGGTGATCGGATGCAGCCTGTCATACCTTCAGGACCTGCAAACCACCAGGATGTGATGAAGCGGTCTTGGAAAATCACGGCCTTCCACCCCGGCCACAAACTCTTTGAGGCACTCCCCCTTGTCAGGAGACTGAGGTCTGTCAAAACCAAAACCGTCACAAGTAACAGCTTCTTCCCAACTGCCATCCTCTTCAACGAGGCCCGGAAGCCCCCCAAAATAGGGACTCTATCCTCTGCCACCCCCCGCATCGCCTGAGCACAGCTGGCTGAACAACAAGCCAGAATCCCCCCACTGACATGAACCTACCCCCCCCCCCCCCCTTCCCATCATGCATCACTTTAAAGATATACATTGAACTGCACCTTATTTTTTGTGTGATTGTTTTTCTGGATTGTTTTTGTCTTCTGACTGATGTGACCGCTACGCTGCATACTTACACTAAGTCAAATTTCTCATATGTAATCTGATAACTTATTGTGGCAATAAAGGTGTGTGTGTGTGTGTGTGTGTGTGTGTGTGTGTGTGTGTGTGTGTGTGTGTGTGCGTGTGCGTGCATGTATGTGTGTGTGTGAGAGATAGAGAGATTGCCATAGATCTTGTGTTGTGTTGATTTGTTGCAGCACAAGCCTGTCCAG
This sequence comes from Poromitra crassiceps, assembly GCF_964638095.1. Taxonomy (NCBI): domain Eukaryota; kingdom Metazoa; phylum Chordata; class Actinopteri; order Beryciformes; family Melamphaidae; genus Poromitra; species Poromitra crassiceps. Next base: position 47,902,185 of record NC_139626.1, read on the forward strand.
CCAGTTATCGTGATCATTGGATTTTATTTAACTGTAAGTGGTACTACATCTCCAATGAGAAGAAAACCTGGGACGAGAGCAGAGATGACTGTGTGAAGAGAGGAGCTGATCTGGTGATCATCAACGGCAAAGAGGAACAGGTGTGTCGGCAAGTGTGTGTATTTGGGAGAGAGTGAGAGTGAGTGTGTGGGGGCATGTAGAGGATAGAGGGAAAATAAAGTGCTAAAGTCACACCCTCTTATGAATTAGGCTTTAGGCATACACACCAATGGATTTTCTGCCATTCATTTTTGCATAGACATTTTGTATAATGCTTATAAAAATAGTTTTACTTAGTCAAACCAAGAGATTCAGGTATATTTAGAATCAGCCGGAGAGACCATACAACATTTCACTCGGACCAAAAAACAATCAAACCAAAAAACAAGTTTTGGTCCAGGTGAAATGTTATCCTGTATGGTCTCCGCTGAAGCTGAATCGCTTGGTTTGACCAAGTAAAACGATTTTTTAGAAATTCTATGGAAAAAGGAATGTCAGGAAATCCCTTTCTGTGTATGTCTAAGCCGGAAGAGGGCTTGCCTTTGGCATTCTATAAAACAACAAACCTTTTCTCTTTAGACATGCAATCACTTACAGTATGTCGTTCCTGTTTGTTTCCATCTCTAAACAACCAGAACTTCATAATACAGCTCCAAAAGAGCTTCTGGATTGGACTGTACAGTGAGACACAAGGGATATGGAAATGGCTAGATGGGACAGCGCTGACTACAAGGTTCTCACATTACTTTTGTATTTTAATTCATTCAACTGTATGGGTTTTATAAGCTTCATACTGTCAAGGTACACCAGATGTCAGGATTTTATGCTAGATTAATGAAATACGTTGTTTTCTATGTTTCAGCTGGGCCCCTATACAGCCTAACAGCACCAAATACAACGAATGTGGAGAGATCAAGTTCTTTAATCAGACGGACATCCAGACAAACAGCTGGAATTCTGCAGATTGTGACAATGAAAACTTCTGGATGTGTGAAAAGGCAGAACTCCTATAACTCAGAATCCAAACCCACGACACAACTATAAGACAGGGAGATACAGTAAGATGCCATGTCCATCAGTTTGAGCTGAACTGTAAAGACAGCATTGAAACACTGGTTATTGGCTGGGTTATTGCTGCTATTGGCAAAGTGCCTCATTATAGACAAATGCAAACACAAACTTACTTTCCTGCTCAACATGCAAATAAGTAATGTCTGTGCGTAAAATACAGTGCTGGCTGCTTTGGCTTTTTTTGTTTGCCAATTATTACTATTACTGAATTATTATAGAAAAGTTAAAGCTGGAATTATTACTGACTTATCCGCTTGCCACAACGTGGAAATTTTCCCACCGGTTAACAAACTTGTAACAACACTGGTGTTACCACTGACGCCATGGGCGTAGGTTTAGGGTTTTGTCACTTTTCTGAGGAGCTAAAATTGTCCCCACCACTTTTTGGGTGTGCCTGAAAATCTGTGATTGATATTACTGTCTTTTGTAGGCTGTGGCGGGCTCATTTTTAAAGCTAGCATGATGGTTCTTATACCATATGAAACTAGAAGACCTAACGAATCGATTGGTACCAACCCGGGTTAAGGGGGGCTAAGGGGGCTAACACTCCAAAATTAGGTTTTGGCGAGGGAAAGAATTGACATGGCCATTTTCAAAGGGGTCCCTTGACCTCTCACCTCAAGATATCTGAATGAAAAATGGGTTCTATGGGTAGGGTCTACACATCTTGAGGTGCATGCACTTTCTGTCAGAAAGGTCTTTCCCTTTGAAAATGTTGAAGCTGTTTTCTTTTCTATCAAGTCTAAATCTAACTTTACTATGTTTTTAATAAAAGTTCTGGTCAAGTTTTTATTACTGTGAACATTTATTTTAGATTTAGAACGTAAATTGTCTATAAATTATAATACATTATAATCTATTGTAATTTCACGTAACATTTACTTTTGGCCCACGGCCCTCCATCCAGATACATTTTTGGCCGTTCATGCCAAAGAATTTGGACACCTCTGATTTAGCAGCTGTGCCGGACTGTTACGCTGTTGGGATAGGCACATGTGTGATTCTGATATTCTGGATATATAAGCTACAGTGCAGTATACAGTAAATAAGGTTGTACAATGATTTCCCTGCTGTGCTGCTGTGTTTGGACATTAAATAAATGGGGAGAGAGAGTCCTCCAATGATATGTCAGTTCAGTCTTTGTTTTTGGATATGTGAAGGGGAAATAGTAAAGGGGAAATAGTGAAATGAGAATCAGAATCAGCTTGGTGTAATGACTATTGTACAGGTAAGTATGATACACACATCACATACATAACATGTTCACACAAATTTAAATAAACCTTAGATCTCACTTGAAACAATATACAACAAAACAGGTGCACTGTCCCTTTAACAGCTAAACATACATTATCTTTTATCAAATTGCATCTTTTATGAAAAGCAACAAATATATTGTCTCCTTAAGAAGCATAATCATTTATAAAATCCCAAATAACTAATGTACTGTTTTTAAGAAATGTCATCCATTAGAAAATCCCAAATAGCTTATGTACTGTCTCTTTAATGAATTACAATTAGGAAATTACATAATTAAATGTACAATTCTGTATTAAGTAAATTGTATTAACTCTTCTGTGCAAAGAGAACAAACCCTAAAATACGTACTGCACCTTTAACCAAAATAATATAATGGGCGTGCAATCTCCAATACTGTTGTTCATTTGAAATAACTAAAATACACTTGACTCTTACTTTAGCTTTACAGTAGTAGCTATACAAAGAAAAAACAAACACTGTATCTGACATCACTATTTAACTATACAAACACATCTATCGTAACCCGAGCGTTTTGGGTTCTTTATATATTGTGGCGGAATGAGGCGCACACCGAGGCAGATCCGTTGGCTTATCAAACTCTTTATTAGCGAGCGAACAGACACACATGAAGGCAGGCACGCCAACACCTCGCTAGCTTCTCCTACCTAGCCTAGCTCTCAGCAGCACGTCTGCTCTCTTCCAGCTTCACACAGCTCTTCCCTAGTCTCCACCCACTGCCCGTATGCTCCCTTCACTTGCCACTCCAAAACCCCAAACCCCACATGCACAGAACAACATAACAGACAGATACAGTTAGACATACACCCTACTAGCTATCCCATAATACTCCACCTTACCCCGCGCTACACTGCCCCCCCCTTTTTAAACCATTTGCCCCCAAATGACACCCCAAAACAACCCTACATCAACACTATAAGCCATTCAACATTTTACATTTTAAACAGAACATTTCCCCTTTTTATTCCCTTTTATTCCCCCCCCCGCACATCACATCCCCAAGTCCCACGTGCATCTAGCCCATCTCCGTTTCTGATGTTACCATGGCACAGGTGGTCCTACCCTTCCCCACTCAACAGTTTTCTCCCCCCTCCCCGCACCGCACTCAACACAGCAAAGGCAGTAGTCCTCTACCTCTTCCTCCATCTGCACCCAGTAGAAATGTCGACAAAGGCGGCTGAGTGTCTCTTCAGGCCCGCGATGCCCCTGACCGCTGCGGCCCCTGTGCGCCCCCCGTAGCACCAACCCCCGCAGGCAGCTGGGCACAACCACGACTCTGCCACTCTTCCCGCGCCCTTCCAACCCCAGAATCCCCGACTCCCACACCCTCAGGTCCGGAAACAACTCCCACAGTCCCTTCGTGGTACTTGAACACATGCCAACCTCCTCCACGGAAGGCCGGCGTCCGAACGCCACCCACTTGCGCACCGGTCCAACGCTAGTGTCCTCCGCCTGTCTGCGTATCCACTCCTCCACATCGACATCTCCCATAGTCACGTTCTCATCCTCCACCTGTAGACGCTTGTCCTTCCACCCTCCACCAGGGGGCGGCGAGCTCAGGTCAGCGGTGGGAACACAAATGGACGGCATCTCACTCTCCACCCCGGGCCTCCGCACAGCACCAGCGGGGGTTGTGGAGCAGTTTGACTGGGCCGGCTCTTCCGACATTTGCACCACTGGTACCTCAGGAAACACAATCGCCCCGACCTGAAGAACCGGCTCTTCCCTCTGGTGGCTCACCTCCTTCCCAGGCTGTGTGTCTCCTCCGTTCCCCACAGTCTCAGTGCACTCTCTGGCTAAGTGCTCAGGCGAACGGCACGTCCAACAGAGCCTCACCCTTCCTCCAGGTGGACCTCCCTCCGTTCGCACTGTCCTTTGATCTCGGGACGCGTCGGGGCACACTCTGGCCAAATGTCCACATGTCCCGCACGTCCAGCAGACACCTGGACGCGCCCAAAGTCTCTGCTCCCTGGGTCTGGTCCCTCTCCTGGAACCGTAGTGGCACCCTCTCGCTAAGTGACCCACTCTCCCACAAGTCCAACAAGCTGTCCGTGCTGGCTCCGGCCGCTGCTCACCGTGCAGAGTGGCCTCTTTTATTAGCTGCATCAACTTCTCTGCCCAGGCAGGCGTAGCCTCCAACAGCTGTCTGATCCCCTTCAACACACGGGCTTCCATCTTCCCCAAGTTGGCAGACCACCAGCTGTGCTCCGGAGTTATCGTTAACTCCCGGCGTGCTCCGTCGCGTGCCATTCCTTTGTGGTGATCCATGGCAGCTAGCTAGAAACGGCTAACTGCTAACGCTAAGTCGAGCCTGATTTTTAAGCCAAAATGATCCCACTTCTGACACCAATGTGGCGGAATGAGGCGCACACCGAGGCAGATCCGTTGGCTTATCAAACTCTTTATTAGCGAGCGAACAGACACACATGAAGGCAGGCACGCCAACACCTCGCTAGCTTCTCCTACCTAGCCTAGCTCTCAGCAGCACGTCTGCTCTCTTCCAGCTTCACACAGCTCTTCCCTAGTCTCCACCCACTGCCCGTATGCTCCCTTCACTTGCCACTCCAAAACCCCAAACCCCACATGCACAGAACAACATAACAGACAGATACAGTTAGACATACACCCTACTAGCTATCCCATAATACTCCACCTTACCCCGCGCTACAATATTGTATGATGGAATAATGAGTCAGAGACCACTTCTTGTTGGGAGCTGCTGCCACTCATTTACTTGGTCAGGGGCGAGAGAGATACATAGAGTGAACCAACAGTCCACTTCCTCTTCCGGACTTCACAATAAGAGTACACATTAACAGATACAGAACAGTCTGTTAGCCCCCCCCCCCCCCCCCCCCCCCCTCCTTCCCTCCCCCTTCCCCCCAATAGATTTACTTGAACAGGTCCTATACAGGGCAGGGGCGGACTGGGACCAAAATTCAGGCCTGGCCTTATCATGCATTCCTTTATAACTGGGGACTGGTAATATTACGACTTCAAAGGTCATGAGATGGGCGGTGACGTCATCAGAGCTGGTATTTCCCATTCCAAACTCATAGGAGCCTCAGCAGCCCCAACCTCAAAAATCCAAGATGGCTGCGCCACGCAACAATAGTTGTTATAATCATAGTAATGTTGTTTAGCACTTCTGTTTTGTTTGTGTCTCATTAAATCAGCTGTACACACAGCACTGCCTAACTTCTATCTGTGTGGACATGAGGCTGCAGTGTTTGTATGCGCAAAATGCCGCAAAATGCCATGTTGTCAATTGTTATTGCTAACAATGGCTAGCCTGGCTAGCGACTGGATCTGACCAATGAACAGTGAACTTCCCAGCTCAAGTTTTCTGCAAATGGAACAAAATGGACGTAAAAAGAAAAACATGCCCCTGTCTAAAAGCTTAACAGCTAACTTAATTTAAGGAAGAGTGCAGTGTCCTGTCTTGTCTCGTCTGAGGTTAAATGCAAATACAAAAATAATAAAATCAAAGTGCTTAATCTCCACTTTAAACTGTATTGTGCAGTCCTACTGATAATCCCTGTGAGGATGCGAGCGGCAGAGGATGGAGGCAAGGCGGAGGCAGATGTCAAAGTCATTTTTTTTTGTATCCCATTTCTATCCCCCAAAGTCACCATTTGTGGGTTTATTCGTGGAGGCACCAGGTAGATTTACAGCATTGGATTGTAGAAAACGCAAGTGAATGGAAAAAATGCTCAAAAATATTTCAAGACAAAAATAAAGAAAAACAGATCACTATTCAAAACTTAACAAGACAAAACTGAACTAAACCATATAGGCTAAGCCCCTGCATGTTGTGGAGGCAGCAGTCCTGTCCCCTGTCAGAAGCAGGGCAAAATGATCCCTCATTCAGGGATGCTGGCCTCCTTTTATACACCCAGCCCCTCCTATGTGGAGACAAACATAATTAGTTTTCAATTAACCACACAATACATCAAGAGTCCCCTTCAACACAACTATTATTACGTTGACTTTCCCATACGTCAAACCCAATAGTTTATAATGACTCTCTGAGTAGTTTAACCCCTCAAAATTGGTTTTATATTTTTTATCAATTAACCCCCCCTACTCAACCACACTTGGCATGTTCCACTGCTCCCCGTCTACAAGTGAGATGCATCTAATTGCAGCGCTGGACGGCCAGCGCCACGCCCCATGTCACGGTCGGGCTACGCCCCGTGTCACCGTGTCGGGCTACGCCCCGTGTCACCCTGTCGGGCTACGCCCCGTGTCACCCTGTCGGGCTACGCCCCGTGTCACTCTGTCGGGCTACGCCCCAAGTCACCCTGTCGGGCTACGCCCCGTGTCACCGTGTCGGATTTCCAGCGGAAGTTACGCAAATACGCATGCGCTAAACTGAAGACGAACCAAGAACCTTTGGAAATAATGGCGCAACAACGCAGATTTAACATTTAATATCTACGGTAAAATATGTATAAAATACTTATTTTTCTCTTGCAGTCTATTTTGAAATGCCACCAAATATATATAAACATTAAGTCACGTCTGCCTGTCGGTGGCTAATGTTAATTCTACTAACGGTGTTTGTGTCATTCAGTGCATGCGCGTAGCCACAGGTGCGCTAGGGTGTGCAAATGCCACCCAGACAGGCCGCTGGCGCACCCAAAAAAATGGGGTAAAAAAAGTGTTTTGTTTTGTCTGCAAAACACATGTCAACGCTGTCATGCACTGTGTCCAAGGCCCAATCCCAAACCAGCCCCTATCCCCTAACCCTATCCACTACCCCTCCGTTTGTGCGTTCACACGGAGGTCTGCCATATTAAGGGCCGTCCCAAACCGATTACCACTGAGTGGAGGCGGCTTGTCAAACCCTTAACTAGCGAGTCTGCACTGGTGCAGGCTCGCCGATGGTTGCTGCAGAAACTACGTCCGGAGGAAACATCATTCAAGTGTAAGTTCCGTCTACTTCTTCCAAGTATTTTAGATCAAACACACACCTATATTTCCCTCACAGTGACTTTACATCTCAAACTAAATCATGGAATATGTCGAGTTATTAGTCCACAATTGAGAGGTATAGGCTACTGTATTCAGCATAGACCTAATATAAACACAGTCAGGGGTCGTATACATCAAGAGCAATGCGAATATACGGCACGAAATTGCGATGCGAGTTTTGACCCACCTGTCAATCCACAGATGTGTTCCGACGCGTCTGAAGTGAATTTCTGAAAAATCGACTGTGGTTCGAAAAAATAAACACTGCAATAAGGCTCAGCGAAAAGGACTTAGAAGCTTTATTTTGTAGCCCATGTGTGTCTTTTTCATATTTATGGATGGTTTTAGGGAGACATTAACCTTGCAAGCAAGCTGGATTACGTCGCAAGATCACAAATCACTCGATGTTAGTGATGTCCCGATCCGATCACGTGATCGGAAATCGGGGCCGATCACGTGATTTGCGACTCGATCGGAATCGGGGGAGGGAGATCGGATTGCAAACATTTTTTTTCCCATCATCAATCATTTCACTTTCACATGTTTGAAATTGAAAACTACTACTAATGACCACCATGGATTTTGCAATTTTTTTTTTTTTTTACATAATCGATGCCCGTTTATGTAATCGATGACGTCGACTACTTGGGACAGCCCTATTTAGTAGGAATTGGATTTTTAAGTGTATTAATTGTGTGGTAGTTGTGATTCATTGAACGGACATTACATGTCAATTGCATTCCATCCATGCAAGATACAGATACATAAATGAGCCGCATTGCTAAATGATACATCTTTTGATGATATTCCTAACAAATCTTTTCTGTGAGTTAGTCTGTAATGATGAGAAAAGTGAGAAGATTCTCAACATACCATCAAATGCTGCTTAGCTCCCTGTGACTGCAGAATGAAGTCCACCAGTGTTTTCTCATCTGCAGTGCGGTCAATTTCAACCTGCAGGTGGTCTGGGACTTTGTCTGTGATGCCTTGCTGTCTTAGAACTCTGTAGACTGGCAGAAGTGTTCCTTGGAGCAAACATCTGGCCTCATCAGTCCAGAAGGCAAACCTCTGACCATGCCTTTCAAACAATAACAAGATTAATTTTAAAGTGTTGCACAGGAAAAAGCTAAGGCAGTGACTGTCAACAGAACGGCATAGAGAATCTGTTGTTAGTTAATGATGGTCTACTGATAGTCTGTAGATGGTTAACATAATGTAGTCATCTAAAAGTGATCATCTAATAAAGTATTTCTAAAATATACAGTGTTGTTGTGACTTGATGTCATGTGTTTTGATGCTGCTATCTGACCGTCTTAGCTAGGACTCACTTGTAAACGTGGATTTCATCTTAATGTGATAACTACTTAAATAAAGGATGTGTGTATACACATACGCTACGATACAGGATTCGTAATATAATGTATTACTACATATTACACATACCTCTTTATACTGGATTTACCTCAACAGCTACAGAAAAGGCCAAAGAAAGATTTTAGAGAGAAAGAAGAAACTCCTAATACTGTTAACCTCTTATAAAAGGTTCCCTTTCTTTCCTATACCTGTTACATTCTAGAAAAACATGCTTGACAGTTTCAGGCTCTCCACACTCACACCGCCCGACCAAGCCTCAGTCTACATATCTTGACCCTATCGCTCCTAGACCCATAGCCGGCCAAGTTGATTTTGACCTGAGGCTGCAAAGAGAAATAATGCCTCCCCTTGGTCCCCTTTTCCCACTCAGCCTGCCACTCAGCTTCAACTCCTTTCTTGATTTTCTCTCTGAGCTCAACTCTTACAAATGAAATACTTATAACTTCTTCCTTTTCCAGGCTCTGCTTTGCAAGGGAATCAGCTCTCATTTCCCTCAATCCCAGCATGCCCCGGAACCCAGCAAAACTCCACTGAACAGCCTGCCTTCTCAATCCTATATAAAACTAATAATATTTCATGAATGAGATCAGGCCGAGCTCTAGACCTACCTGCACTCACAGCCATCAGTGCAGCAGCCGAGTCAGAACATATAATCACCTGGCTTGGTCCCACTTCCTCCACCCACCACAATGCCCAGAGAATGGCAAGTAATTCTGTTACAAATACAGAGCTGCCGTCAGAGATTCTCTGTCCCTTACCGATCCCTAACTGAGGCACACACCACCCAAATCCTGCCTTCCCACTCTCTGGATCCACAGAGCCATCAGTATAGTGTGTATCATGGGGCTTTGAGGTTCATTACAAACTGTGGATCTCTTACTCATCATTGTGCATTGTATTCAAAAGTGAATTGGCCTGCTTTATGTACCTGCCGCCAGGGCCGTAGCCAGGGTTCCGAAGGGGAGGGCGCCGCCGAAAAAAAATGGAGTTTTTTTTTCCCCTTTTTAAGCCATATTTAGAGTAATATATCATTTTAAATCAACATTAGGATTATACTGTTGTGATGTCATTATTCAGTATATTCTCTTTCATGTCACCACCTGCTCAGCTCTCCTGTCAACATAATTGTAACTAACAAACACAAACTGTTTTAGCCAAATTCATATCAAAATGACACCTACAAACACAGGTACACAACCCAAGCCGTACACAACACACAAAGTCATCATCGATAATAAAAAAAACATACAGAGGGACATTTATTTATTCCTGATAGGAACGATTGAAAAATAAAATAAAATATATTATGTTGTTTTTAACTTTACACCACCTCTTTTTGTTACTTATTGGGTCATGAAACTGAAACCATGCATATAGCCACCTGCATACCTGACTTCGGGAGCTTGGCAATTGGCATCATGCATGATTAGCCAGTAGCATCCCAACGTGTCACACAGGTAACATTACTTAAGAGACAGACTAGACACTTACTTTCTTGGTTGTTGCTAAAAAATCTGTCAAGTGTCACTCACTGTCTGTCGTTCACTCGCTCACTGTCTCGCAGGTCGCTCACCTTCAATTATCTCGCCAGGCAGACAGACAGTCATCACTCACCACCATGCTGCTGCTCTCGGAATCAAGTTACCGCGGACGCGGCGTCAGATGACTTCCTGCCTGACCTGCCTTTCGTTTCAAAATAAAAGCGATCCCGTGTTTTTCATGCTTTTCCATGCAGATTGTTTTATAAAAATTTTTTTTTTTTTTTTTTTTTTTTTTTTCTCTGAAATATTAGGGGAGGTCCGGACCTCCCCGTCCTCATAGCTAGCTACGGCCCTGCCTGCCGCCTCAGTCATTGGTATGTTAATTTACAAAGCCATTCTTGGCAAAGTTCCTACCTACCTGTCGTCACTTTTAAGCTTCAAATGTGGGAATCTTCGTTCTCAGGACACTCTACAATTTTCTGTTCCCAAAGTACAAACTGAATTGGGGAAGAAAGCTTTTAGGTTCTCTGCACCCACCGCATGGGACAGTCTGCAGTCTGATCTTAAACTTAATAGCTTAGTAACCCTAAATGGTTTTAAGGCTATGGTAAAATCTCTTGAGAACAGGCTGTCTGTATGCAAATGTTTTATTTGATCATTTTAATTTTATTCAATTGTATGTGTTTATGTGTTTGTTTGTTGTAACTTTGTGTTGCTGCTGTTTCTTGGCCAGGTCTCTCTTGTAAAAGAGATCTTTGATCTAAATGGGACAAACCTGGTTAAATAAAGGCTAAATAAAAAAATAAAAAAAGTATAAACCTCCAGAGACCCTGAGGCTAAAATTAATTTCTCTATTTTTCCCACAATCTCGCCCTTGTCTTTCTCCATCAAGAAACTAAATTCAATATCCCGGTCTGGAACTAGCCAAAATGGCACTGACAGCCAGCGAGTGTGCTTCGCAACCCTTACCTGATGTAACCTCAACTTCCTGGCCCACTGATCAACACTGGACAAAAAAGGCTTATACTTATCCCCGTCTCCTGCCCCTGAAAGTAAACACCTAGCTGGGAAGGTCAGACGGGTCCCACTTAATTTTGCCCAGTACTAACTTTATTCTCCTCAGGCTTAAGGGCATTTCCCCCATTTCCACTAATAATGCTGGAGTTGGGGTGGTCTTAAAAGCTCCGTAACAGATTATCAGAGCCTTGCACTGTAGCACATCCAGCTTTCCTAGATTTGACTTGGCAGCGGAACCAAATACAAAACAGCCATAATCAATTGCTGACCTGATCATCGCCTGATATATCAAGCACATGGTCTCCCTATCCGGCCCCCACCCTCTCCCAGCCAAGCTTCTCAGCACATTCACTATTCTTTCACACTTTGCCAGGGTTTTCTCTGTGAACAGCCCAAGTGATTCTTTCATCGAACCAAACTCCCAAAAATGTAAACACCTTCACTTTCTCTAGAGGAGACCCATGCATGATCAGCCCACCTCTAGGCAACTTCCTTTTAAAACCAAAAATCATATAGTTAGACTTAGAGGCTGAGATTTTAAAACCCCACTTGTCTCCCCATTCCTCTACATACTCCAGAGCTCTTTAAACCTGCTTTAAACAGTACTCAACATTCCTCCCTCTTTTCCAAATAGCCCCATCATCTGCAAATAAAGACAACCCAAACCCTCTTCCAATTTGACTGAAAATGTCATTAATCATAACATCGAAGAGGACCGGACTAATCACACTTCCTTGTGGGGTGCCATTTTCTATTTTTATCAAAGCTATATCAGCCCCCATTAATCGAGGAAATATAGTTCCTTCCCATTTGCCAGTTTAATTACCAACTAGTAGAGGCAGAGACGGAGATTTATTTATATATATATTTTTTTTATTGACAATGAGTGATGTGCAAACATTCTTCTTCTTCTTGCTTTCTGGCAGGATGCCTTGCTAGAACATTGCTAGACAGCTATATGGGGATAATATCAAACCTCAAGCTGATGCCGAGATGACAGCTTGACTGGCTGTGAAAACCATAGATACACGTGTATATGGTGAAAACCATGGCCTGAATATCCAAACCTTCTAATGCATATTGATTATACAGTTAGACAAAGTTCCAACTTTCTGACATTATTGTACAGTTCAAATACATAATAATAATAATAATAATAATAATAATAATAATAATAATAATAATAATAATAATAATAATAATAATAATAATAATAATAATTGAATTTGTATAGTGTTTTTCAATTACCAAAATACATGCTTGGGAGAAGAAAGCCTTTTCAGACCAAAGATTTCTTTCAGTGAGATACATTCAAAAACATCCTCACAGTCACAGTATATGACAAAGATGGGGACTTGGACTTGAGACTTGAACTTGTGTTGCACATACAGGTAAGTCACACATACAGTGACTTGAGACTTGGCTTGAGACTTGTCCTCAAAGACTTGTGACTTGACTTCGACTTGTAAAGACAGACTTGACTTGGAATCTAGCTCAAAGATTTGAGACTTGACTTGGACTTGCAAAAATGACTTGTGAGAATTTCTGTTATATATATCAGAGATGCTCACAAGTCATTATACATATCTTTAGGCTACATATATTTGGATATTATATGATATCAAAATATAGCCTAAGGCGCCTCCAGGAACCTTAATTCAAATTGGGTTATTTGAGGAACCATATTCATACTGCGTAAAAAGTAAAGGTTCTTGCAGGCACCTCTGAGAGCATTGAGGAGCATTGAGGAACTTCTGAGTTATTGGGGGGACCCCTAGGTTCTTGGAGTAACCTATAGGTTCCTCAAGGAACTTGTAGTTTTTACAGTGGGCACTCATTGCCTTGGTAAAGTTGTTAAACTGGCCTTTCTTCCATCATGGCCACCTAAACATCCCTTGATATCTATTGTAATTGGATCTTTCAGTCCTCTACTCCAGTGGCTCTCAACCTTTTTGACATGCAAGGGTGATAAACTCGGGACCCCCAGGTTGAGAACCACTGCTCTACTCAACACTGAGATAGCTGATGTGTGGTGAGCGTTCTGGTGCAAACTGGTTGCCGTGGCATGCATCACCCAGGTGGGTGAGCTCAGGTGACAAGAATTTATTAATAGTACATACATTAATAGTATATTAATAGCACAATGTACACTAATGTAATTATTGTATTATTTTGTTGATGATGATTGTATCCTCTTTTGTGTCTTCCTTGACTGAGCTCACTGTTTGTTTGTTTTTACCACTGAGCAGATCATCAGTGACACTCTCACTGCCATGTATCCACCACCGGAGGGCTCTATCGGTTGGCAGAGAAATCCCCTCTAGTATGTGAGCTGGCAGTGGTAAGAGATCCCTGGCCCACAGAAGTTCAAGGGCAGAGGGGTGAGAGAAGGCAGAGTGCAGCGGGACGTGTTGGAGGGAGGAGGAAACAGGAAGGCTTTTGGTGTGGTTTCAGACGGGTCGTCCTCCTCCTCCAGGCTGTCCTGACTGACCTGCTCCCCCCAGCTGCCCATGCCTGTATCTGGGCTCTGGAGCTCCAGCCTCTTGGCCTGGGGCTGCTCTACTCGCTATAGTCTGAAGAAACCGGAATCGTTGCTTTGCTGTTAATGGCACCAAACACGTGGTGTAAATCTGCGACTTTTACCTTCTCTCCCTTCATCTCCTCTTCCCCACCTCCTGAATCTGGGCTCTGGAGCCTGCAGTGCTGTGCCTGGAGCTTCTCCACCCTCTCATAGTCTGGGCATACCTGCATAGTAGGGGTGTCACGATACACTAATTTCACGATACGATACACGATATTGGGTTCACGATAACGATACGATACGATATTTTAACAATATTCTTTTTAACAAAAGTAAATAATTTTTATGTATTTATTTATCATTTATTTAACCATGTGAGTCCCGTTGAAATCGAAACCTCTTTTCAAGGGAGCCCTGGGAAAATACTGGAAAAATAGTCTTTCATTTGAAATACACAAAATACAAAACAAATGCTGTTTTTGGAAAAAAAAATATATATATATATTTTTAACAATATCATTTTTTTCTGACGATACGCATATCGTGACGTTTCGATATCGCGATATATCGTGCAACGAAATATCGTGACACCCCTACTGCATAGCCTTGCTACTCTCACCTTTGAACAACAAGGTTCAAACAACAACGGCAGCGTAAGGTGAGTCTACAGGTCATAGTGGTTGAAAATGAAAAATATTCAAATAGTATAAAGACAGTTAAAGTATGCACCACTGCACCAGGCCATTCATTACTGACAACAGTGTGCGAAGTAGAAAGATGTACAGATAGTCTACCAGTGTTAGCATACTGGTCTGGCAGACATGATCTGTACATCTTTCTAACCCAATTTTTTTATTTTCTTAAAATGTCAACAAATCAACAGAAATATACAAAAACATACTGTACAAAAAAATTATTAAAAACTAATTTAAAATATATAAATATATATAAAAATATTTTGTGTGAACATCCATTATGTCACATCCTGTCGAGCTCTGTCCAATTAGGTCGCTCTGTCCCGAGTGATCGACCAATGGAAGAAAACATCAGGGTGACACTAGACACACACAAACCTTTGGGCTTCTGTATCGTCTACAGTATATACCTCTTGGCCTGGGGCTGCTCCACTCACTCATAGTCTGAGGAAACCTGAATGGACCCTTTGCTGGAAATGCCACCAAACACCTGGTGAAAATCTGTGTCTTTTCCCTTCTCTCCCTCGTTCTTCTCTTCCCTTCTTCCTTGCAGCTCCTCACCTTCACCACCGATGCTGTCTACTTCCTCCAGGCTCTCCTGACTGACCTGCTTCCCCCAGCTGCCCATGCCTGAATCTGAGCTCTGGAGCTCCAACCTCTCGGCCTGGGGCTGCTCCACTCGCTCATAGTCTGAACAAACCTGAATGGACCCTCTGCTGTTAATGCCACCAAACAATTTGTGTAACTCTGCGTCTTTTCCCTTCTCTCTCTCCATCTCCTCTTTCCTTCTTCCTTGCAGTCCCTCACCTTCACCACCGGTCATACTGACACTATCCACTTCCTCCACACTGTCCTGACTGACCTGCTCCTCTTCCCGGCTGGCGATGCCTGAATCTGGGCTCTGGAGCCTGCAGCGCTGTGCCTGGAGCTTCTCCACCCTCTCATAGTCTGGGCATACCTGCATAGCCTCGCTACTCTCACTACCTTTGAACAACAATGGCAGCATCTCCATGTTTCTCCCGTGCTCTTCCTCACTGCCTTTCTCTCTGTTGGCCTCTTCCCTCTGGATGGCAGCGGGCCCGTAAGGTGAGTCAGCGCCGCATGGCTCCAAATTTCCCTCCGTGAGAGAGGAGAGAGGGGGAGGACATAGCTTGGAATAACTGGGGTTGGAGTAACTGGAATTCCTGGAAGTCGACTGGTCGCTGCTGTCCCATATCTTGCCCCGTAGCAGTGCAGCGTCTGTCCCCCAGGGTGTGATGCTGTCCAAAGTGTTGGTGACCTCAACCGAGACGATGTCCACCGGCTTCAAGAAAGACTGGAAAGATTCGCTGGTAAACTGAGGTTTCAGCCAAGTCTGGAGGAGAGAGAGCAGAGGAGAGGAGCGGTTGAGAAGGTGAAAAATAAAGAACTATATGGACTGTCATGGGGAGGCCTGCATGACCTCTAGCCTACATGCTAAATATTACCTGATTTAACTGTTCATGTCTGTTATACAGATTTAGTCATGGCATCAATGTTGATTGAGGGTGACCGTTTGTTTCCCTGCTGCACCTGGCAGTCTCCTCGTTGGGGCCAGGTGTGTTGAATGGAGAGGATTCAAACTTAGACATATACAGAGAGGGGGTTGTATCATTTTTTAGTGGTCTGTACAGACCATTGGTCAGTACCACTAGGGGGTGCTAAAGCGAATGGTCCGGACCAGTTGGTGTGGTCCGTCACTGTACCACAGACCACTAGTGTGGTCTGTCACGTGGTCCGTCAGTGTTCCTTCTCCTCTTAATGCATCGCAGTCAGCGTACAGACGCTCTGACCATGGTCCGGACCATCAGTGTGTGGTCAGTCAGGTGGTCAGTGTGGTCTGTCACGTGGTCCGTCAGCGTTCCTTCTCGTCACAATGCATCAGTCAGCGTACAGACGCTCTGACCATGGTCCGGACCACCAGTGTGTGGGCAGTCACGTGGTCAGTGTGGTCTGTCACATGGTCCGTCAGTGTTCCTTCTCATCTTAATGAATGGTCAGTGTACAGACAAGGTACAGACGCACTGACCATGGTCCAGACCACTTAGTGTGTGGTCGGTCACGTGTTCAGTGTGGTCTGTCACGTGGTCCGTCAGTGTTCCTTCTTGTCTTAATGCATGGTCAGTGTCTGCCAGGCGCACTGACCATGGTCCGAACCACTTAGTGTGTGGTCGGTCACGTGTTCAGTGTGGTCTGTCACGTGGTCTGTCAGTGTTCCTTCTTGTCTTAATGCATGGTCAGTGTCTGCCAGGCGCACTGACCATGGTCCGAACCACTTAGTGTGTGGTCGGTCACGTGTTCAGTGTGGTCTGTCACGTGGTCCGTCAGATGGAACTCAATTTTTGTTGACTCTGTCAATTCTTTACCACGTGCAGAGCATGGGTCTCGTCATCGTTTATTCAGCTCAGTCAGTCATATGGAACGGAAAGGACGCTTTTCACTCTCGGGGACGCTGGATGAGTTTCACTCTCGTTTCCCGAACTGGTGGTGTGTTTCAATATGCCTGACCCCGCCCGCTTGGGACGCAGCGTCATTACAACGTGCGCACCTACATACACACACACAGCACCTACTGCTAAACACCAAGGGATGAAACAAAACCACTATTAATCAGCCAGAAATGAGCCAGACATGACAAACAAACATCAACTTCTGAGTTTAATGTCAATACAAAGGACTAGGGATGCTCTGGCTGTGTGGAATTCGTTTCTTTTTTTTCCATATTTTATTTTATAATTTTCAGAATATAGAAAACAAAAACAGGCTCAGACAAAAAACAAAAACAAACAAAACATACATATACCAACATTAATATTACAAAATAGCGCTACCAGCCGCATCAAGTTCCCATGTGCTTGTAATAAATGTGCGTGGAATCCCATCCAAGGGGTCCATGAGAAGTCAGCCGAGCAAGTTACTTGTCCTTCTTAACCTCATTTAAGTAGTCTAGAAATGGGTCCCAGATGATTGTGAATTTCCTATGTGAATTGGTCCTCAGAAACCGAAGTCTCTCCATATGTATAACTGAGACCATGTCTGTCAGCCACAGCTGAAAAGAAGGTGGAGAGGGGGACTTCCACTCCTTTAAAATGAGTCTCTTGGCGATAGTCGTCCCCTGCGTCAGAGACTGTTGTATAGCCGTAGGGAGGAGCAGAGAGGACTCTCAGCCGAAGATGGCGAGCTCCGCCTCTGGCTGAAGGGTCACTTTATAAGCCTTAAAGTACCAATCAAATATTTTGGCCCAGAATCCAGACAGTGAAGGACAAAACCAAAAAGCATGGGATAATGTACCCTCTGACACCTGACACCTATCACATAGTGATACAGAAGGGTAGATCTTGTGCAACCTGGACTTTGAATAATGAAGACGATGAGTGACCTTAAATTGGATCAGTTGGTGTCTGCTGTTAACTGAGCAGAGCTGGACTATAGATAGACTCCTGTCCCATATAATTTCAGACAAGTCAACATCAAGTTCCTCCTGCCATTGGAATTTGTTTCTTGATGAATTAGCTGACGTTACTGTGGTATGTTTGGTCGTGTTTGGCTGCGGACACTGCTTTCCTTCTTGTGCAAGAGGGACAGCAATCTTTGCAAATATTGAGTTCTGAAATGCGTGTTTCAAAATTCCGACCCAGTGATCCTTAAAGGAAGACATTCATTATTTTTTTAAGTTTTGGTTAGGTATTTTGCGACGATTTTAACATAGACGGTATCTGCGCCCACTTCACGCCAGCCAGCCCACCAGCCGAGCTGCAAGCAGATCTGTGTAAAAAGCTGTAACACTGAAACGTGACTATGGCGCTACAAAATAGATTATTTTTGGACACCCGACCCAACGGAAAACACATGGGATACTTTAATGTCCCGATTATGAAGGAACCCAATCGCCAGAATAAAATGTAAAAAAAATTATATTATGGAGCTACAATATCAACTCAATCAATTTGAATAGGCTATACTATCCTATAGCCTGTAGGCTAGCCTATAATGTTACAATCATGTTTTCCAGTTACTCCTGAGCAAACCAGTCAACGAATAAAACAGTATAATTTAAATATTAGTAAGTTATCAAAATAATTAATTAATTCCTGGTAATATGCAATATGATGACAAAATAGTGTATCTATGCGAATCTGCAGACTTCAATCAATCTGTTTGAACCACAAATACCTTTATTATCACAGTTGGCCAAAATGATGAAGTAATGAGTGGTGTCCCATTTCCTAGGTGACTGTTTTCAATCCCTACCCCTTGTGGCTCCATTTTGAAGGGCAAGGGCCAAAGTGAGGGACACTCAAAAACAAGGGGTAACAATAAAAAATGGGGTTGGGCCTTAGTCTCTTTTGTATAGACGGTTTTAACTTGACAACAAAAACATTCTAAATTGTACCCCTGCTCACTTCCTGTTGCAGTGTTTGCTATATGGACATAAAAGAAAAAAAAACATTCAAGTGCAGGACTGACCATTCCGTGAAAACCGTCTATAGTGAGTAAGGTGTTAAACGATCATTGAGTTGGTTGAAAAATGAAGTCTTTATTTTCAGTTATATTTTGGAAATGAACTTCATTAGTCAACCAAAGTTTATGGGGGCAACATAATGCGCCTGTATCTAATGTATTGGGTACCTGTGAGCATCATTGTAGGGGCATATTCACTCTCTCTCACACACACACACACACACACACACACACACACACACACACACACACAGTATTATAGGCTACTTGAATATTTGGGCGATGTATCCTTTATCTTAACCTGTTGTATCTTTGCTTTCAGTCATGACACTATACAAGTAGTAACACAAATTACATGGCATAACAATTGCCATGACATCATTCCATCCATGGCTGTACCCCATCTAACCACAACCCAGGGATGCCTGCCACACGCCGCACGTGGTATGGGGCCGAATTTGCCCTTGTTAAATATGTGTAAGGTGCAATCTTTTTCGATGTTTGATTTTGAAGTAATCAGATTAGATAACAAACATTTTATAATCGAAGGACGATACTTATTCCTAAAATTGTGATTTGTAATCAGTAGGCTGACTACCTTTCCTGAACAAACTCTGTGTGTGTGTGTGTGTGTGTGTGTGTGTGTGTGTGTGTGTGTGTGTGTGTGTGTGTGTGTGTGTGTGTGTGTGTGTGTGTGTGTGTGTGTGTGTGTGTGTGTGTGTGTGTGGGGGGGGGGGGTGTATGTGTAAACAGCAAGGCATGATGTACCAATCAAATTTGACAGTATAGGCCTATGTCTTGCTGTCAAATCAAGTCACATAATATGTGAAAAGTACAAGAATTAAAGGCCCTATGTATATTTTATTTCAATTTGTCTATTGCATTGAGTTTGAATGAAAGCTTTGTTTAAAAAAAAATACTTGACTGTATAAAAAACAACATATATTAATTGGGATTTATTATAGCCACTAATTTGCATGTCTATGTTGGAACATATAACATACTGATTCAACCTGGAACATAATTCATGCATCATACAGAATCAGAATCACTTTTATTGCCACAATATGCAAGATTAGTGTTCGTATGCAGCGTGGCGGTCATGTCAACATTCAGAGACAAAGAATAGGAAAGAATCACTCTCAACATAGAGAGTGATTTCCATAACAAAAACTGGCATGTATTTGGCTCATAAGGATGTATTTTGCTTTAATTTGTGTGTGTTCTGCATGTAGCTTAAATAACCAAACATCAACAAGTTTCCTATTGTCATATCACAGCGGTCATATAATCTATATAATTATATTTGATGATTTACTATTTGTATTTATTATTATTATTATTATTATTATTATTATTAATAATAATAATAATAATATTATTGATATTATTAATTTAGTAATGTAACGTTACTTAGTAACTGCCCAACAATGCAACACAGTCTCACAGAAAATTGTAAATAGCAATGTTTTGGAGCAACGTTGCTATGTTACAATTTCGGCTCGAAAATTGTAAAATGGTAATGTTCTGAGATATTAGGGTTAGGGTTAGGGTAGGGGGAGGGGTTAGAAACAGAAAATCTCCGTAAACCACGCCCACCGCTGTAGACACATATGTTACCATTTTACAATTTCTGAGCCGAAATTGTAAAATAGCAACGTTGCTCCACAAACGTTGCTATTTTACAATTTTTTTGGAGATCGGGTTGAACAATGATGGTCATTGACCATGCATTAGGACGAGAAGAGGGATCGCGGAACCGCCCGGGCCACCCGGGCCGCGGCCCGGGTACTTTTCAGTTCCCAAAAAAAAAAAAAAAAAAAAAATTTTTTTTTTTAGATTTTTTTTTTTTTTTTTAGATTTTTTTTTTTACAATTAAACCTCATTTACTTATTACACTCGACTGGTTGTTTTTCAGATGTGATGTGAATCTAAAGTGAACTAAACAAGTCAGATCCACTATAAATGTTTTTCAGTAGATGCTGTGATGTAGCCACAAGAAAGGTGCAATATTAATGTTTTTCAGGAGATGGCGATGTTGCTAGCTATAGGTTCTAAACAAGAAATGTGGTTCAAATGTTTACAGTAGTTTTCCTTTCTTGCTGCGCTACAATGTTACAATGCTGTGAGACAGGCCCGGCGTTGGAGGGGGGCCTGACCGGGCCGGGCCCCCCCATTCCCTAAACTGGCCCCCCCATTCAATTTTTTTTTTTTTTTTTGTGTGTGCTAAAAACGTTTTTCCGTTTTTCTGTTTTAAAGTTTAAAACGGAATCTGGCTGTCATTAGGCATTGATTAACTGAATGCTATTGCTAACTGTTACTTTGAACCTCCATTTGCAATGATTCTGGCTGGATATTAATTAACTATTGTAAATTTGTCACAATGAATGCAATTTGTGCACAATGTGTAAATACATTTAATATTAATTGTTTAGGCCTATTTGTAAAGTCACAACACATTAGAGATGTGTGTAGTTCCTCATAGATTTAGCCTCTTCCTTTTGCTCTCAAATGCACCAGTTTGACGAATTTTACTTTAAAATGTACAAAATCTTCTTCCGGGGGATAATCCCCCCGGACCCCCCTTGGCCCCCCCAAGCTAGGGGCAGGCCCCCTCTGTAATTTGGTTCTGGAGCCGGGCCTGCTGTGAGACGGAGCTAAACACAAAAGATGCAATATTAATAGTTTTTCATGAGAAACTCAGTATTTAATATTAATACTAATACTAATAATAGAAAAGGAGAAGATACTGAATAATGACATCACAACAGTATAATCCTAATGTTAATTTAAAATTAAATATTCTTCTAAATATGGATAAAAGTCCAAAAAACATAAAATTTTCTTCGGCGCTGCCGAGATTCGGGGGGAGCCGCCCCCCCGACGGGGGGACACGCCCCCCCGACGGGGGGACACGCCCCCCCGACACGCCCCCCGGCCCCCCCAAGTTCAGATGCGTTCCGCTATCCCTGGACACTGACGAACAACGTACGTGACAGACCACACTGACCACGTGACCGACCACACACTAAGTGGTTCGGACCATGGTCAGTGCGTCTGACAGACACTGACCATGCACTTTATACAAGAAGGAACACTGACAGACCACGTGACAGACCACACCGACCACATGACCGACCACACATCAAGTGGTCCGGACCATGGTCAGTACGTCTGAGAGACACTGACCATGCATTAAGATGAGAAGGAACACTGACGGACCACGTGACAGACCACACTGACCACGTGACCGACCACACACTAAGTGGTTCGGACCATGGTCAGTGCGTCTGACAGACACTGACCATGCATTAAGACAAGAAGGAACACTGACAGACCACGTGACAGACCACACCGACCACGTGACCGACCACACATTAAGTGGTCCGGACCATGGTCAGTACGTCTGAGAGACACTGACCATGCATTAAGATGAGAAGGAACACTGACGGACCACGTGACAGACCACACTGACCACGTGACTGACCACACATTAAGTGGTCCGGACCATGGTCAGTGCATCTGACAGACACTGACCATGCATTAAGACAAGAAGGAACACTGACAGACCATGTGACAGACCACACTGACCATGTGACCGACCACACATTAAGTGGTCCGGACCATGGTCAGTGCGTCTGTACCTTGTCTGTACACTGACCATTCATTAAGATGAGAAGGAACACTGACGGACCACGTGACAGACCACACTGACCACGTGACCGACCACACACTAAGTGGTCCGGACCATGGCCAGTGCGTCTGTACCTTGCCTGTACACTGACCATGCATTAACATGAGAAGGAACACTGACGGACCACGTGACAGACCACACTGACCACCTGACTGACCACACCCTGATGGTCCGGACCATGGTCAGAGCGTCTGTACGCTGACTGCGATGCATTAAGAGGAGAAGGAACACTGACGGACCACGTGACAGACCACACTAGTGGTCCGTGGTACAGTGACGGACCACACCAACTGGTCCGGACCATTCGCTTTAGCACCCCCTAGTGGTACTGACCAATGGTCTGTACAGACCACGAAAAATTGATACAACCCCTGCTGCATATACATCTATTGAGTGTATTAGGATGATCGGGAAATTGCAATATGGTATTCGATCGAGTGATCCAGTGATGCCAATGTACCAATGATTGTTGAATGAACCCCTTGATCTGTTTGACCAGTTAATTGATGCTGATTGTCTGCTCTGTGTTGGGGGAGTATTTAGCTAGCTCTCAACCTTGTGTGGGTACTCACTCTGTTCACCCTAAATGTGAGACCAGGGCCGTTTCTCAATAAGCGTTCTTGTGTGTTCTTGCGTTCTTGTGTCCCTGTGAAACGTCATCAGTCGCAGCCCAAGTACTGTTCCAATACAAAGTTCACATTTCGCCAAGAACGCTTAAAATTCCCGGATGTGTTCTCGACACGCCCACTTTACCGAGGATGCTCTGGTTGGTGACTTGTGTCAACTTGGCAAGGCAGATATCCCAGCATGCATTTCGGCATAAGCAGAGGCAGAACACAGCAGAGAAGACGCCATAAGCTCCGGAAAGTTTTTTACAATTTAAAGTTTTATTTCATCACTAAATTAATTTCTGATGACTTTTGATGCCTACAAGCAGGGTAGTAGGTTTCAATAAGTGCCACTTTACGAACATTTATGGTGAAAAATGGCAAAAAGTTCCAGAGCACAATTGGCTGCATCTACTGTACATCAGCTGAGCTTTTTATTTGTGTAGTGCAGGCGGCCTCTGCGCTGGTATTGCGCAATACTCTCAAGAACGCATCGTCTCAAACTGCCAACAGCGTCATGTGTGCTTGTGACCTAGCAAGTTCATTCTTCCAAGAACGACTAGCAAGAACGTTCTCCCCAAGAACCCAAGAACAAGAATGCATTCTTGGTATTGAGAAACGGCACAGGACTGTTGGCCTGTTTCACTAGGAACCCAAGTTATCCATGGGATTAGCCTAGGTGTAGCATTCCAGTTTAGTTCTCATGTATCGCCCGGGTCAGGCTCAGGGGAAGCAACCCTGAGATGACCCAGAGTTCATGTCTGAAATGGGCTATAGAGAAAGATGAGTGCAGCATTCTCATCAAAATAGGTGACAAACATGGAGTAAAAATAAAGTTTCTACAGCTTACCTGGAAATCTACGTGATGAAGGAAGGACTTTGCCGGGTCTGGCAGTGGAGGACCTCTGATCTTCTTCACCACGTAAACCCTGAGACAGAGAGAGACAATCTGAGAGCAAAGCTGACGGAAGGAATTGTACTAGACTTCAACAAACAAGAGAGGCAGGAGTGAGCAAAATTGAACAAATTTTTACATCACAAGAAAAACAAATATCTTTGAGAGCTGCTTATTGGTTGCGTCTCCTGCTGCTTACCAGGTGCTTTTCTTGGTCCTGAAGAAAAGCCAGGAAAAAGCCAGGAACAAGACCAGCCCTGCACCTATGATGGTCCCCACCAGAGGACCAGCTGACAACCACACAGAGCAGAGCATGACACATTGACCAAAAGGGAAGCATATTAATTTCAGTTTTAAGACCAAACCGGGGTTGTGTCTGAATGGTTTCAACGTCAAAATATGTCTCCTCTGTCTCCATCTTTTTCAACTCGTGACTGAGTTTCCTTTTGGTATAATAAAATATAAAGCCTCACAGACCAGATGACAGAGTGGTGCTGTGTGTGTCACATTCCAGGCTTTGTTTTTATGCCTTTTGCTGCCATTTGTAGCCACCAACGTGTGAAGTTTCCTCCTGCAGCATTAAGCTTACTGGAATTGGTTACACCCATCATTTGAGTCTGTTTGTGTGTTCATCCACCATTAATACAGACATGAAACAAAACCCAGAATGCTCAGCAGGACTGTGGGACAAAGTTTAACCCATGAACCTGACCTGGAAGTCATGGCATTGGCTGGATTAACCTGACTGTATTTTAATATCTATACCTACAGGAGTTGGCCATGTTCGCATTTGGCAATCTACAAAACTGTAGAAAACTGTTACCTGTCGGTGGTGGCTTAGTAGTCCCAATGAGCATTACCCATGATGCAGTGGGGCCCCAGTCACTCCAGGTTTTTAGGGAACAATATTCCCTGACCTGGCCTTGGACTCGAACTCTCGCCTCATACCGCTCCCCTTGTTCCAGCGACTCTGGTTTCAGCGCCGTCTGACAGGCCAATTCATCGATCCTGGCATCCTGACCAGGGATGAAAAATTTAACTAAAAATAACATACAACCTACATGCATACATAATACAGTATGTACTGTCAACACAGTGCAGGCTACATTGGTGCCGTGACCAGTGGGCTACTGTTACCTGTAGTTCCTTGAATGGCCACTTGAGGCTGTATCGTCCCCCGTTCACCCCCATGTTATTAAGCATGCTTACAGCCTTGTTCAAAACACGGTTTTGGCCTAGTATAAGCCGCTTTCACACACAGATCGCGCAAAATTGCAGTTCAGAAGGCCCGCAAAGCCGGCAGCCTTGCCACAGAAATTGCTTTCACACACAGCCAAGCAGCACCACCACATTCCCGTCTTGGGGTGTGCTTTCAGGTGACAGCCACCGCTCCCGGATTGAAAGGCGAGTGGAGGCATTTCCACCCAGCTCCTCCTAGCCCAAATGAATATTTTCATAGGTTAGTGTAGCCTGTATGATGAGCGAATTCATTCAACAACCAAACATCGCCGATGTACGCCAGCCAACGACGTGCAGCTGCGGTCGTTGTGGATCAAACTGATAAAACACGAAAGTGTTGTCCACATGCAGCATGGTAACAAGGCTTTCAATATTCATCTGATCGACTTTATGGATCACAGATGCACCTTCATGTAGCCTATTAGGTACAAGGCTAATTCTTATCTTTTGGTTCCAGTTTTTTGTAAAGCAAATTATTCCCATGAAGTAGCCTAATTAGCGTCCGTTCTGAAAGACGACGCCCGCATATAATATCAAACAGCAGTCTGCATAACGTTCGTCGGGGGAATAGTATAGGCTATAAATGCACATGACTATAACGTTAGTAGTTTTTGTAAGGGAATGCACAACTGGCTAGCTAGACAGATTGCAGTTCTGGAGCTGGTTTCCAGAGGGAATATCCTCAGACCAACTCGCCACAGACAGCTATAGTCCTCTGAAGCTTATTATTATATCCGTTAAAGGAGAATTTCGTTTTTTTTTTACCTGGAGCCCTCTCCTCACATTAATTATTATCTGACGACTCACCCAGTGTTCTCCGCAGCGTTTTTGTCCGTCTTAGGCGTTGTTTTGAGATCAATAGTGTCCAAGCCAGTCCTAGAATGGAGCTCCGTGGGGGCCACGTAGCAGCGTGCTTTTCATCCATGTAAATAGACAGTTTTATTCCCGTTTTCTGATCCCTAGAGCCATCAGACTGCTATTGTCCCCCAGGCTCTTTACGGCGGTAAAGAGCGGTAGTTGTTACAGGCATCCCATTTCCGCCTGTCGGGTCAGTGAGACCAACTCTCGTCAAGTCCCGCGAGACTTTGCTGCCGCTGGCCTGTGGACTGACTTGACGAGATTTGGTCTCACTGACCCGACAGGTGGAAATGGGATGCCTGTAACTACCGCTGAAAAGAGCCCGGGGGAGAATTAGCAATCTGATGGTTCCTTAGGGATCAGATTCTGACGATATGGGTCGAAAACGGGAATAAAACTGTCTATTTACATGGACGAAAAGCACGCTGCTACGTGGCCCCCACGGAGCTCCGTTCTAGGACTGGCTTGCACACTAATTGATCTCAAAACAACGCCTAAGACGGACAAAAATGCTGCGGAGAACACTGGGTGAGTCGTCAGATAATAATTAATGTGAGGAGAGGGATCCAGGTTAAAAAAAACGAAATTCTCCTTTAATTTTACCTACTAATGTCAACATCGTTTGAGCATAAAGCCTAACCTACTTACTAGGCACGAAGCATTCCTCCTGGCCGCCTTTTTTTACTTTCACTTATGCCTTTCTTGCTGCATGAGGTGGTTTCCCCTATTTTTTTATGAATGAGCTGACCATTGGCGCCGTTCCGGCTTGCCGCTCCTACGCATTCAGGTGGAGGCGGGTTGCAGGGTAACAAGGCGCTGTGACTAGGTCCACTGGCGGAACAAAAGGCGTACAACAATTACCCCCCAACTCGCGTTCACAACTTTCACATCGGAGGCGCGGGTCTCATTTTCTGTGCATTCTACGGCTTTCAAGGCCAGTGTGAAAGCAGCTACAGCTAATTTCAGTCGGGAATGCGCCATGCGAGGAGAGAGAGAAAGAAAGAGGGAGTGATCGGGAGATAGCCTAGTATTTAGGCTATCTATCGGGAATTTGGAGATAGAAGATCAAAGACCCTCGTAACGTCTGCTATTGCCATCACAGAGACTTCAGAGTATTCTGTTCTGTCAGGAATAAAATATTAATAAATAATTTAATAATAGCCTACGGACAATTTGAGGGAGACATGCAATCACTCTGATTGTCTGATTGAACCAGACAATCTTATCACAAAGAAGGCTGGCTCTGATTACCACAACCTGTTTTTATTTATACCAGATAAGTTGATCGAGTTCAAACTGCTGATCTGATGATGTAAATATCCCCCAAAGTTTATCCACGCAAACGCTAGTTTCACAAGTCGCCAAAACAAGATCTGAATGAAGATGTTTTTAAACGATATAAATGCTCGTTCTTCAGGCCATTACGCACAGCGCAGCTGACTACGGCAGCTGTTTTATCCAAAAATGCACACTTTTTCCTGCAGTTGTGTCGGATCGAGGTCGGATCACGTTCTCACTACAAACTAACTGCACCAGAGTTCGTTTAAAGCGGACCGAGACCACCCTTTCTTGGCGATCTCGGTCCACTTGTTTTGTCCCGCATCTGAGTGCGATTGCTGTGTTCACACTCCCCCAAACGAACCGCACCAAGTGGGGAAATGCTCTCTGTTTCAGAACAACTGGTCCAAATGAGATAGGTGTGAATACACCCTCAATGTCCGCACTCACAGACTCACAGACTTTGAGGCGTGTGCCCGCGAGGTGTGCGAGGGCTGGCTGTCCCACTGTGAGTGCATGAGGGCTCTTGGCAGACATTTTTGAGCCCTAAATGCAGACTTTCCGTAAGTCTGCAGCCCTGCAGACTTTGCCCTAGGGGATTTCCCACAGTTCATTAAGTCTGTGAGGGCTCAGTGCTTAGGGGGGGCATTGAGATTGGGCCACAGGGTAGCTAGCCCCTTGGTCATTGCAATGCATTGTGGGTGTTGTAGTGGGATCTTCCTTAGAGTGATATGAGAAAACTACAGCCATTTTCTCTGTTCATAGGGATAAAAAATAAAAAATGCACATTTCTACTACATAGGTGACCTAAATACACACACACCTACCTTCCATGACTGATCCTCTTGTTTCCACTGGAGTTGCCAGTTGAACAGAGACAATCTGGGGTTGCTCTCTGCTTCAGGGGATGAGCATTTGATGGTGGTGAACTTAAAAGCTGGTTTTACAGGAGGATTCAGCTTTACTACACACACACACACACACACACACACACACACACACACACACACACACACACACACACACACACACACACACACACGGGCTGTCAAAATTGCCCCAAAATCATATTAGCATAGCATGGGGGGAAGAATTAAGCATTCTCCCGTGCCCCTAGTGAGTCAGGGAGCATCCTGACACATCCCTAAGATAGAAACAGATGAAGGGCTGAGGCCCAAGAGGCCGCTGCACAGATGTCTGCTAAAGACATACCTCTCAACAGGGCCATGATAGATGACATGGCTCTGGTGGAGTGTGCCCTGATGCCCTGTGGGGGTTTAGTTTAGTTTAGTTTAGTTTAGTTTATTAAAGGATCCCCATTAGAAGGACATGACTGCACCTCTAATCTTCCTGGGGTCCTGAACACAGAGAATACAAACATATAATAAAACGATTAAAATAATATATATATATATATATATATATATATACATATACTCAACATAACAGAGGATAAAAAGAAAATCAGACGACAAAAAGAACATCTAACAACTCAAACTAATAAGGTCAACAAATATACAACTGAGTGAAAATATGAAATGACGTGCAGATAACAGTACAATTAAACACACTAGACAGAGAAAAAACATAAAATAAACCACTAAAGATAGACAAAAGCTATTTGGCAAGGAATTGCTTTGTTTGTTGTTTGTTGTTGTTTGTTGGTTCAGATCCCGACGCCACATAGGCCTCTGTGATGGCTTCACAGAGCCAGCGTGAGAGCCACTGCGTAGAGAGAGTGGTCCTTGGCGTTTCGGCTCTGCAGTGTACAAACAGTTGTTGTTTTCCGCCTGATATCTGCTGTGCGCAGTATGTTACATACAACATACGCCAAAGCGCTTACTGGGCACAAGCGATGAGCCGCCTCCTCAGTGGTATCACTGTGAGGTGGGGCAAAGAAACCCTCTAGAACAGGGGTGGGCAACTGGCGGCCGCCCCCTGTGTGGCCTGCGCTGGAAGGCATTTTTTTTTTTTACACTGCACCTGAACGCAACATGCAAGATGCCCGCTGAATAAGTGTCCAAATGTTCATGTCATTCTGGCCAATACACTTTAGTTATAACATTTCAGTCTGGAATATGGGATAGCCATATGGGAAGCCATGGACCGGGAGGCGTTGACCGTCGATGCCTGCGTCAGCTGTGCGATGATGGCAATGGAGGTGTCCAGCTCCACCACTACTGCAGGTGACACGCCGCTGGCTGGATCCCTGAGGAGGGTGGAGGCAGCTGCAACCAGAACGGCGACCAGGGCGGCGCAAAACAATCGGTCTGGACAGCGCTCCTGTGCATCCTATCCCTGATTTAAACTTGTGGACCAGTGATGTCATTTGTGCATGAATGACATCACTGGTCCACAACTTAACGGAAATCTACTCTCAATAACTGTCAAACTAAATTAATGTCTGCAAAATGGTTTACAGTTTTTGGATGTGTGAAGTCATGTGCAAAATAAATCAGCATTGTTTTTTAGTACAGTTCTCAGTAGGGAGTAATTATGTAATATAATATGCACAGCAGGTTGTATGGTCCGTCATACTCACTGTGGCACGATGGCGTGAAGTTGAAGTTGATCAAGTTTTTCTTCAGAGGCTCACAGTTCACATTAATGGAATATACATGGAAGCTCAGAAAGACCTGAGAAAAATGTAAGTAAAGATGTAAACTCTCACAACCCACCACTTCCTCACCTCAATATATTTCTATCTTCCTTTGAGAGCACTACATTTTCCTCGTATGGGAAATTACTTTAGACTCACAGGCCCTATCTTCTCAAAAGCTGTAATTTAGCGTTTAAACGCTGCCGCAATGCAAATTGGGTGTGTGCACAACGCTGTTATAATTGTAGGCCTATTGGACATAGGCGTGCCACATGCCAAACAGTGGGAAAATGTGGGGATAGATGGCATTATCCTATCGTCAGCAGTGCATAATTACTTCGCGCTAAGAGCTTTGAAAAGCACCTCTTGTCAGAAACGTCATTATGCACGGACGTGCCACACCAGGACATCAAATTCTGCTGCTAAAATTGGGTAACCAGCAGATTATTCGGTGAACTATAACTATAACTATAATTCACTGAGAAACTTTTATCATATCGCAAGGAGGGGTTATGGTAAATGAATTGAGAAAACTTGTACATTGTAGCCTACTTGCAATAGGCTATTCACCTGCACCTGCTATAACCCGGAGGGTCGTTGGCATCACAGCCGATCTGTCACATGCTCTCTCCATCTCTTTCTGTCCTCGGCACGAGTCGGCAGCTCACTGTTTCACCGAGTTTTAATTGAGTCCGCTGTAAATCCTCCAATCTTTTCTTTTGTCTCCGCCGTTTACCCGCTGCTAACACATTTCTATTGTCCCACCCCAGTCAACAAAATAACCTGAGTTGCATCAATTGTTTTTAACAGGGAGCCTATATGATGTGATGGTGTCGTTATGAGATAGGGATAATATATTCAGTCAATAGGCCTAACACCTATCCAAATTATGCAGAATTACAGCATGCCTCACGCAAATTGTACAGGGACTGCAAGACGGGAATCTGATTGATGTAACGCGCAGGCATTGCCAGGCCACACCTGTGAATAATTCTGGTGGTTAACACTGCCCAAATCCCATTTGCTCCGTGCATGATTTGGCATGCATCTAATCTGCGTTTGCGCCCATTGTTGACGAGTTACAGTATGCTCCCCCACGAGTAATTGCATCACCACCATATTTGGGGCTGTTTTAACTTAAAAACAGGGAGGTCACGTCTACCCAAAAAATAATATAATTTTTAAACAGTTTCTGTATAAATCATTACAATATGCTCCCGTGAGGTGGGGATGCATTTTGCTGCTGCCGGGCGGGCGTGCAAAACTCGGCATAACACCTGGACAGCGGAGGGCAATCTTCCCTGCCGTAAGGCACGCGCAAAAACAGATGCACAACCACAGATAGGTGATATCGCCTGTACCAAGATAGGGCCCACATACAGTAATGACTTACATAGGTGTAACTGAAGACCAGAGAGCATTTCCTCAGTGCTGGTGTGGAGTTGTCAAAGGGCTTCAGGTTACAGGAGGCGCTCTGGGCTCTGAAACAATTTTAAGCAGTAACTCAGTAATATAACTTATTACCAATAGTATTTCAGTAATATTATACCAATTACTGTGTCAAGTAACACAAGTTATAAATAGATTTTTTTCATCAAAGCACAATTTTAAAACTGGATAGACAGGCAGATGATGCAGATACATAAAGGTGTTTGGTTTTCTGTGACGGTCTTACCGGCTGCTTTGTCTTTTCTTCAGCCTGGTGGCGGACAGGGTGCACACGGTGTCCACACGCATGTCGATGCGGTCCGACAGGTATTTGCTGTTCCACACACATGTGATGTTGTTAAGCGCTTTGGGTGTCTAGAAAAGCGCTATATAAATCCAATCATTATTATTATTATTATTATTATTGTAGTCAGTGAAGCAGCTGAGACCTGTGGGAGGCGATGGAGATGAGTCTGTCACCTTTTATTGTTGTTCTCAGGTCTCTTGTGAAAAAAGATATTGAGCTCGACAAGGCTGCTTGATCAAAAAAATGAATCAATCAATCAATCAATCAATCAATCAAGCAATAAATCAATCAATCAATCATTAACCGTCAGGTGAGCGGCTGCAGTCCTGGCACTCCTGGTTTTGCCCGGAAACTTGAAGCAGAACAGGGAGGAGGAACAGCAGACAGGTTGTCTTAGTCATCTCCATGTAGGGGAGAGTGGGGTGAGTTGTGCCAGTGGGGAAGTTGTGCCACCCCTTGTATCTAGAAAACCATAGAAGAAATTGGTCATGTGACCACACATTTTTGAAGAGGCATCCATTTTACTCACTCTGCAAAGAAGGGAGGCAGATTGCACAAGAGCTAAGCACATTTAAGTTCAAAAAACAGTTTTTTGCCTCTCAAAGTAAATTTTTTATGATCAAGGTTTATTGATTGTTGTGTCTGAACAATTATAGACAAGCTTGAAAACATTTCACACATGTGTTAGTGTTTTAGTAAGCTACAATATGAGGCTATACTGTTAGCATGATGTTAGCTCCAAACCAGCTATATGATACAAGTTTGTTAAAATGGTGGGGATGGGGTGATTTGTGCCAAAAGGCCTGGGTTAAGTTGTGCCAGTGCAGTTGCAGTTGATTTAGTGAAATTTTATTTCATTTTGTTCTTAAATGTTTAAATAGACCTTGTTGAAGAATATTGCAGTATTGGCAAGTGTAGCCTGGCTCTGTGATAGGTGATTTTGTTCATTTTGAACATAATTTTTATTTCTGAAAATGTTAAATATGTAGGTCAACTGCTGCTACCGTTTAGCCTTGTTTAACCCTGTTATAGTACACTGGACTTTAG
The DNA here is from genome assembly GCF_964638095.1 of Poromitra crassiceps. Classification (NCBI taxonomy): domain Eukaryota; kingdom Metazoa; phylum Chordata; class Actinopteri; order Beryciformes; family Melamphaidae; genus Poromitra; species Poromitra crassiceps. The sequence continues at coordinate 47,935,070 of NC_139626.1, forward strand.
TGTTATCTTTATTTTGTCTTGCTTTGATATAGCATTACAGTATATGAGATGAAAATGTTCTGTTTTACTTCAGTAATCAATGGCACAATTTACCCCAACGTATTCTCTCTAAAGGCACAACTTACCCCGCACCGGGGGCAAGTTGTGCCAAGAGACCACTTTTTTAAGAATAGCCATATTTTTTTAACAGTTTATTTAAGATCCAAAGGGAGTGTTCCCAGTGGTGCACAACATCCTGAAATATATTTACATATTGTAGTTGGAGGCATTACTGTCATGCCCTCACTTTAAAGACACCTCAAGTAAAAAGTGGCACAACTCACCCCACTCTCCCCTATCCTTCTCCTGATCCTACACAGAAGAGATACATCTGATGAGAAGTGGATGCTATTGTGGTGATGCTTTGGTCTTTGTAAGTTTTTCTTTCTTTCTTAAGATTCAACAGCAGGGTTTGAGCTATGTGGGGGCCAATGGGGGCTGAGCTCCCATAAGCGGAGTCTGAGACCCATGAAGACTTTGTCAAAAACAGGATGTGGTGTGTGGGTATTATATATCCCTCAACGCTCTCCATCACTGGGCCCTTGAGCAAGCCACCGAACCCACAACTGCTCCAATGGCTGCAAGCGGCCAGCAGCAGAAGACTGTGGTTTTAAGGTGTGAATGCGTCACTGTGAATCAGGGTGTTTAAGGAAATGTGCTCAGTCAACGTTCCTTGAATAGATCAGATAAAGGACATGGAAACATTACTAGAAGAGAGAACCAACGTTTGCCGATAGATTAGATTACATTATTTAGAGGTTGGTCGATTATGCAATTTACTTTATTACTTGATCCATCATGCCATTTTTTCAATCTGACTGAAACAAACTGATGTTGAAGCCTACATCGCAAACAAACAAATGAATAAATAAATAAAATAATCTCAAGATTCAATCTTTAGCCTTACAATTCACTGAAGTGTTACTCTTCGCATTTTATCAGGCCAGGTCTGTGATGATGTATTCTGACTGAAACAGGGTAGAGAGGTGGGACATATGGGGAGGGGAGGAGTTTGATTTGACCGTTGGAAAGTGGGCGTGTCTGGAATTAGGGACTGGAATTGACATTGGCCAATGCTGGGCTTGTTCTACCCCAAATCATCGAGTAGGATCCTCGATTCGGGGCAGAACAAACCTGCACTACTCCGCCCTGCAAAATCATGTATTTTACAATACAATACAATCTGAAACCTGAAACAAACACAATACAATGTAAATACAGCCATGTGGAGTACTGTACTCTCTGGCTGTCTCACTGCGCGAGCCCCCAGGGCAGAGGACCAGGAGGCTGCCTCCGGGCGGATAGCCTTTCTGGCGAAATTCTGGCGTCACAGCAGCAGTAATGACAGTACAGTAACACAACATAACTTATATCAAAAAAAGACAAAGGCGTAGGTGCCGGTCAGAATACAACAATGCAGGGGTATCGAACCAAATGATCTCCCTCTCCCTCGCAATCTATATTTATTTAGTTATTTTTCCTTTTCGGTTAAAGGTCCCATTCCGTGCAAAAGCTGTTTTTACTTGTAAATGCATATATAGGCTACTGCTGTCAGCCCTCCCTGTAATGAGTGGTCACAAGCTCAGAACTGCCACAGTTGGATTTGTCCCTATCCAGCTTCCCCCTGCAGTCTCCTTCAAGCCACGCCCCCTAACGCTCTGTTCCCCCAGACGGGGTATAGACCAAATCAGTGGGGATGTTTACATTTACTTCCGGTTACGGCACAAACTGACGTGTTGAAGACAAAAACAGACAAAGAAGACAAAAATGGTTCGTTCGTGTTGTGTTGTTGGGTGTCCAGTGACCATAAAGAGCGGGTCAAGATTTGGATTATTCAGAATTCCCTCTGCAAAGGGCAAACATGAGCAAAGAGAACTCTGGATTCGGCGGCACAGGCTTACTACAGCTACAACATCCGGGTTCCGAGCTGTATCCGAGCGGCGTCAGTAGCCTCTGTCTGTAACGTAATGTTAACGAGTCTGAAAAAAAAACAGCGAGTTTGACAGTTGTAAACACACGTTATTAGCTAGCTAACACCAGAGGGTGCCATGGCACGAGTCCGATACCTCACGAGTCCGACACCTCACGAGTCCGAAAAAAGAGGCTAACTTCCCCCAGACCCTAACCCAAAACCTAACCTCTCCCACCCCCACGCCTAAACCTAACCTCCCCCAGACCCTAACCCAAAACCTAACCTCTCCCACCCCCACGCCTAAACCTAACCTCCCCCAGACCCTAACCCAAAACCATGAGGTGTCGGACTCGTGAGGTATCGGACTCGTGAGGTATCGGACTAGGGGGCAGTCCCCCACCAGAGTTGGGGTCCGTTACTCAAAAAAGTAATATATTACACATTACACATTACTTTCAAAAAAACTAATGCCTTACTTTACTTGATTACTCCCTGGAGAAAGTAATTTGTTACACTACTCGTTACATTACTTTTGCGTTACTCCGTAAGCCTGAGATGCATTGTCACGTAATTTGCCAGTTAACAATACAACATTAATCCTTACATATATGCCCATATTAGCACAAATCTCTATCGTAATAAGGTAGGTTGCAAAACTTTTCCTGTCTGATGGTGGCTGTCCGTTCCCTGCCATCTGTATTTTGCTCAATATGTTTCTGAAAAATGGCGATTTCATTCTACTGTTGAAACTGGCAACATTTCCTCTACCAACTGTCCATCTCTGATTTTGATGTTACCTGGTGAAAAGCAAGCTGTTGCTGCTTGCTTGGGGTCGAGGCAGGCGACTCAGCTTGGGTCTGCAAGACTGCAACCAGCTTTGTGTTAGCATGTTTCCACTGCAGATGCTTTGAGAGGTTTATGTCGTAGGCTACCGTAGCTAGCTGCTTCTGTCCAGGGCGTTTGCAGTTTCACGCAACAAAAACTTGTTGTAAAAGACAGCGCTTTTTGGCAGATTGCTGGCAGACTATTATGGAACATACGCACTGCGCCCACTTCACTAGAAGACGTTGTATTTACAAGGGGTATTTACAGACCCCATCGCTGTATGTGGGTTTCTCTTATGGTTTACGTTTACATTTAAATTAATTAAATTTTGTCCAATATTCAGATATTCCAGAATTGCATGTTGTGTTAAAATACATATTATTTATATCTAACACTCTTTAGCCTGATTTAATTGTAAAACAGAGTGTAAAAAGTTATGCAAAGCCTTCTGGGAAATTTGACCCGTGGAAGAGGAAAGTGGGCGGAGTTCCCAGCATGCCCTGGGGGTACTGTGTTTTTGTGTCAATTGTTTGTTGTGTTTTGGAGGTTAAAATGATTTATTGTTCTATATGCATGATGTTAGTTATCTGATAACTGATGTGTCGACTAATAGTGCTGTTCTGCATGCTAATACAAAGTTGAAATGTTGGCACCATGGGTGATTCTGCTGTGCAGTTAAGTGACCCGTCTGATGGGACATAGGGCCTGCTATTAAAATGGAGATCTTTTCTCTCTACTTATCTTGCTAGTACGCATGTAACGAGGTAAGTTACCCCCAACTCTGGCTAACACTACATAAAACAAACACAGAAGAAAGGCTAGATACATCGGACAAGCATGTTTACCAACTGTTTAAAAATTTAAATTGAAAGTAGTCGGCCGAAAACAACAAGAGTTTGACAGCCTTTATTCGACAACACGCAAATTTAAACCTGCCGCCTTCCCGAAGTGGTACCCGGAAGTAAATGTTGTTTACATGGTGACGTCACGGTGATTTGGTCTCCTCAAGCATACTGTGCGCGTCTCTCTCACACAAGCTACCTGCACCATTTTGTCTATAGCCACAAAATTAACACTTCTAGCTGGAGCGACGCCAACTGTACGTGATCCAGCAACTGAGGTGCATTCGGTAAGTCTAGGCATTTTGAGATGTCCTCTTTAGCGTAGCAACCGTTAAGTTAGCGATAGCTCGTTGCTAACGTTAGTTGTGGACACAACCTAGCGTGCTGGTCCACAGACGCTAATCTGATTGGCCGCTGGGAGCCTGGGGCGGGCTCTCCCTCAGCAGCCAATGGGAACTGTTAGTTCTGAATATATTATAGAAACAGACCATTCTTGGGACGCAACGAGATGAGGAAGTGACAACTCCGTCACGCGGGGTTGCTATATTTTCGACAAATTAATCCAGAATCATGTTTTATGGACCAGAGACACACGTTTTTAAGAGGTTACAGCTGCACAAATTGGGACCTTTAACAGGGGAAGTAACAGGTTACCACTCCTTCTCAGGTCAGCTGTTTTGATGTGCTTTCATAAAGGTCAGAGTGTTGTTTTTCTCAGAAGTTTGTTCCATATTTCTGACAGGTGCACTTCCTGCTGAAAGCACATTCTGTTCTTAATGCAGCACGACATTATTATGATTCAGAAGACTGTTTCAATCATCTTTGCATTATTTCAACCATGTCAAGTGATACAAAAGTCATTGAGTTCCTTCTGAAAACATGATTCATGCTTTATAGATGATAGATTTAATCTCTAACTCCTTTTGGCCTCCTGGGCTTTTATTTTAACTAGTTTCTCTTTCTCCCTATTTCAGTCTATTCTCTATCTCTTTTATTGATATGATATGTTCTGTGTTGACCAGATGGTGGCGCTATAACAGCCCTCTTTATGTTTTGGTCCATAACTTTTGAACCGTAGGGTCCACAATCAAACTTCTTTTTTCCCTGGATTCCTTGGATCATTCCCCATCTACTCATATAGGCCACGGCCATTTCCGTCTGACTAGATTTTCCGCCATTTTGAATTTTGTCCCAAACTGTTTTTCCTCCTTGAAATGTTGTCCAATCTTCACCAAACCAAAGCACACATCATGTGTGGACTGTCCTGCACAACACTGATTTCGCAGTTAAAAAAAATAAAACGCACCGTTGCGATATAATCGTCTTCCAAAGTTCTCTGGGTGGGGCCTATTTCCTAAAAACGTCCGATGCTAACCAAACTTGGTACAGGTGTGGGGGGATGTAGTCTGAGCTGATAGAAAAAAGATTGTGTCATTTTGCCTATAGGGGGCGCTGTAGCAACATTAAGTATCCGTAGCTCACAACCATAAGAGCGACTGTTCCCAAATTGGGTCCATATGTTCATAGAGTACTCTTCTACTCTGACCTAAAAAATTATATATTATACCCATTGACCTGACGGTGGCGCTATAGCAGCCATCTTTACGTTCTGGTCCATAACTTTGGAACCATAGCTTCTACAATCAAAATTATTTGGAGCCTGGATTAGAAGCGGTCCTCCCGCTTCTACTCACATAGCCCCCCCCCATAATTACTTAGTCCACCCTAGCAACCATCTACAAACGCCCTAGCGACCAGCCGGAAACACCCTAGCAACCAGTATCTCCCCCCTTTAACCACAGAGACGTCCTAGCTACACATTGCCGATTAGGGCTGCATGGGCAGGGGCGTTTCAAGGAGGCGGGGCGTGGCGAGGACAGCAAGCACAATTACATTTTCGTTAGGAAATTTAGATTTAGTTTTAACTCGTTTCTCTTTCTCCCTATTTCAGTCTATTCTCTATTCTCCTTCATTGATATGATCTGTTCTGTGTTTTGTTGTTTCCTATGTAAAGTGTATTTTTATATTTAGAAAAGCGCTATACTAATGTATTATTATTAGATATTCAACACTTGCCCATTTGTTGCATCTGCACGGACCATGTAACTCTAACTGTGACCCCGTTCCTAATTCCAACCCTAAACACACAACCCACCTGACTCCCCAACCCAAAGATGAACCCCCGATCCAGACGCTCATTATCTCTTGACCTTTCACCCCATTATGAGTCTCACTTGAAACCCGGTCGACTTTTTGGTGACACATTACAGTCACACAGGTGAGTATCAACACTGCAAAGTGGGACTGGGTTCTTTCTTCAAAAAGTATATAACATAGAGTGAGATCATGCCAGTCTGATTCCAAAAAACAACTGCTGCAGTGTATCACGGCTGCTCCACTGCACAAGTCGTTTGAGTATGATCACATTTAATGAGATTAATGAGGTTTTCATTCTCTATCCTCCTAGCCCATACATATGCCCTCCTCTTGCCTCAAGAGGAGCGCCACCGTACAATGGAGTCATACGCCAAAGTACAGTTGCCATGTATGCCATTTGCTAAATAAAGTCTCTTGTTATCTTACCGACCGGTCTCTCATGATTGAAATCAGATTTAAAAATGTAATCTATTACAACAGCCTGACTGTTTGGACTGTCTAAAGCAGCCCACACATGAAGGGTATAATGATGGGGTTACAGTAATCACATTACAAAACATGTACACCCAATCTCCATGAAAATAGAGTGATCCGATTCAAGCTAAGTGATTATTTTGAAGTTTGAATCATATACAGTAAAGGAAATCTTCAAATAATTATTTCTTATAGTAGCTATATTTAACGGGAGGGAAGATGGAGGCGGGGTGAAGAGGCAGGGAGTAGAGGTACCAAAAGTTTAGATACTTGGGGTCAACCGTGCAGAGTAGTGGGGACTGTGGCAAGGAGGCAAAGAAGAGAGTGCAGGCGGGGTGGTGCGGGTGGAGAAGGATGACTGGGGTGATCTGTGACAGAAGGGTACCAGCGAGAGTGAAGGGAAAGGTCTACAGCAGGGTGGTGAGACCAGCCATGCTGTACGGTCTAGAGACGGTGGCACTGACCAACAGGCAGGTGGCAGAGATGAAGATGCTACGCTTCTCTCTGGGAGTGACGAGGCTGGACAAGATTAAGAACGATTACATCCGAGGAACCGCCCATGTCGCGCAGTTTGGACAGAAAGTGAGAGAGGCAAGACTGAGATGGTATGGACATGTGCGGAGGAGGGAGGTGGGGTACATCGGGAGGAGGATGCTGGAGATGGAGCTGCCAGGAAAGAGGAGGAGGGGAAGGCCCAAGAGGAGGTTCATGGACGCAGTGAAGGAGGACATGCAGGCAGCGGGCGTGACGGAGGACGATGCAGAGGACAGGAACCGATGGAAACAGATGCGCTGCGGCGACCCCTGACGGGAACAGCCGAAAGAAGAAGAAGAAGAAGTAGCTATATTTAAATGTCAACGGGGTTAATAACAGTAGGTGATGATTCAAATAATAATTGTAGCATATAGCTGCAAGGCTAAGATGATGGAGACTGTGATGTATGGTTGGTTTGGCTCCTGTTGAGCAAATTCTTATTGTCACATCATGTGAATACATTGAATTGAATGGAATCATACCATATCGGATAT